>NW_027176395.1:9910974-10275974 GCF_023349555.1 Cebidichthys violaceus | reverse complement strand
CTTGCATTTAACAAAACATGCTAAACTTCTAAAAAATATAGAGAGAAAACAGACAAATTTAGATCTGGAAATATCTGATGAAAGCTAAAGTAATAAATTACTATAACAGATACTGTAAAAATAGAGGTTTGTTCATATGTATTGTGCAAATAGTGCTGAGAATAAAGATCCCTGTGGATTTTACAATACTTTAATTTTTTTTAATTTTCCCCGGCTATTCTTTCTCTGGCCCAATCACACACAACAATAACTAATAAATCAAATATTAGCTTTCTTTTACTTGGATGAAAAGTCACTACATGCTTCACAACCCAGGGCCCATTTCATGTATACAGTAGAGAGCATGTTTGCTGTGCAAGGTTGTCTATGCAATGAGGGACGGGTGGGTGTTGGCACCTGCTTGATAGCCACACTGTAGGCGGTGACTGATAGTGTTGCTCACCCCTTATTAGAAGGCAGAGAGGGACGAGAGAGCATTGGAAAGCGAGGAAAGGATAGAGTGAGAAGGGACTTCTGGGAGCCCTCAGAAGGCAGGGGATCACACTCCTCTCTGAAGAGAGAGGAGGAGAAGAGGAGGATAGAAGTGAGGCTACACCAAAGAGGAGACATGACTCAGGAACTAGACTAGACACTTACAGGCTACTCTTGTTAATCTTATAGAACTTGAGTCTGGCCAGACACATCCGGCACACATATTTGGAGGTTTCCATGTCTTCCTACACAAAAAAAAGGAGAAGAAAAACTCATGAGATGGTGAGACAATTAGTACAGAGGTGGTGTTTGCTTGGTGATCTCGGAGCAAAGCCAATCCTGTGTATGCCCTGTGATGTCTTGAGAGGTCGGGGCTTGTGAGGCGTCGGTGCACAAATCAAGACAACAAGCGGTGGTTTCTAACTCAAAATACTGTATTCAGCTTCTTTTAGCAAAAGGTAAACTTAATTCCAGCAGAAAGCCGCTACAAAAAATAAACATAACTATCTTCAGTTTACTTCTGGTTCATTGTCTTTAACGTAACATAAAACTCTTTTCTTTTCGTCTGCTCCTGTCCTTCCCCTTCCAAACGTTTTCTCCTTTGTTCCTCACACCAGCCTCTCCAGGGTAATCAGCCACCTCTCTTTCAGCTGGGCAGCAGCCTTGGCCCCAGCTGCCCTGCTGACTAAGGGAATTGTAGTCAGTTAACCAGATGCCATGATGGGTTGTAGTCTCTGCTGCAACCACTGGGAGGGGATGTATCTCCCATTGATGACACTCCCTCTCATGACATCACAGCCCTCAAACACCTCTACATTGAGTTTAGGCTAGTGGTATGTGACTTTATGACCCACATATGCGTAACATAATCAAACAACTACCAGTTACAGCCACACACAGACATAGGTGCATTGTTCAGACTAGCTGATGGAAAGCTCTGTGACGACAGCAATCTCTTAATTTTGCTAAATCCAATAAGAAACTGAAATTTTCCAAAGGGAATGAGTGGAGAAACGGAGGGGCATTGGTAGCAGAGACTTACGGTCTGGAATTGGACACTCTCCTCTCTGTTGGCTA
This sequence comes from Cebidichthys violaceus, assembly GCF_023349555.1. Classification (NCBI taxonomy): domain Eukaryota; kingdom Metazoa; phylum Chordata; class Actinopteri; order Perciformes; family Stichaeidae; genus Cebidichthys; species Cebidichthys violaceus. The sequence goes on along the minus strand of NW_027176395.1, from coordinate 10,274,426 downwards.
GCTCCAGGACAAAGAAGGACCTGTTGTGACTCATGTTGTTAATTTCATTCCACCTACACAGCCAATTACAGCGTAGGGGCAGAGAGAAAAGAGGAAAAACACATGATGTCATGGCGGCCACAAAACCGTGCAGCATTTTTTTTTAAAGAGACTGTTGCACTGCTTTAACAATGAATAGTAATAAAAAACCAAACACACGTAGGAGTCGATCAGAAAGATATCCAAAACTCATAATAGTATGCAGATTGAGGTCAAGAATGTACACTTCTTCTCCAATTTGCCTCCAGACTTACCTAAATGAAAGCGGCCTGCCATTTTTATGCTTGACAAAGATGCCATCGAGGCAGGATCCCATGGAAACATCTGCCCCTGTACTGTCCTGTTGAGATTAAAAGGAGAGGATTAAGACATTCAGAACAGTCTTTTAGGTGAAAGAATACAAGACAGACAATATGCTGCTTACGGATTAAGATTCTAGTAAGCCCACATCATACTTCTTCGACGTTTGGGCAAGACCTTGTAAACTTACCTTGGCTTGATAGCCTTCCTGGCCATAGCCTTCCATTTTCTCCACCTCCTGCATGTACAACATCTCTGCCTCTGGAGCTGATAAACCCCTAAAAAAAAAGTCAAAACCCACTGAGCCAACTTTTAAACAAGATAGGAACACTAACAAACAATGCATCACCTCATGGTGTAAAAAAAAGTAATTGTGTGCGATCTAATTTGTTATAGTGGTTACAAGTTGAGGAGTAAATGAAATGGGACAGATGGAGTGATGAGAAACTGCTATCTTTTCGACTAAACATGGAGGACAGAGTGGCTAAAAAGGGGTCTGGTGCCAGTGTAAATCACAAGAGATGGCTTATATATGGCCTCAGAGAGATTCTACGTGATAACAGATAGTAAAAAAGGTAGATTGCCTCAATAGATGCAAAAGGAATGTGTGTATTTCTCTGTTTATCCACACACAGAACAGGCAGATGGATGCTGAGGACGGACGTTGAGGACACCTGCTCACCTGAAGGACTGATAATGAAGGGCCACTTTCTGAGTGGCCTCCTCCAGCACTCGCTCATCCTGGATCCAGTCCTGCAAAGACAAAAATCGGGATTGATACCACGCTGGTATTAAAACACAAACGAGCACAGAACAGCAACATCTTTCATTTAACATGTTGACCACACAAAATAAAACGCTTACAATAGGGAAGAGCGCAAACTTCTGGAGGAACTCTTGGGAATCATATCGGTTGAAGTCTCCAAAGTCAGCTGTGGAGGAAAAAAAAAGGACACTAAATGAGTTAATACGGCAAGGCATACTCCGCATGACACTGCTCTCTGAATAAACTCTATTACATGTCCATTTCTGCATTTAGCACAAGGCTAAACAGATGTGTAAGAGTTGCAGAATGGTGTAATGCCTTTTGGAAAGCTGTGGTGCATCATGACAAGACGGACTAATTTTAGGAGAGGAGGGGCCCGTTTTGTTAGGAAAGGGAGTTGCTTCAGCGTCTGACAATGTAGAGGGCCAAAACCAGCTTCATTCTGCCTGTTGGCAACATTCACAACTATGTTGGGTATCCCAGGCATCAAACTACAACTGCCCTTCACTCCAAAATATCCGAGCCAGGGACATAAAATACGAACCACACAACAGCACAATCACAAGTCTGCATGACAACTTAAGCAGTGACTAAACCTTTAAGGGAACATGCACAGAATTTATTCTGGCTTTTCTTCAAATGCACATTTTGCATGCTGGTCAGTCCTTTGAACACGGCAGCAGCAGTAAGTGATCTCAGCGGCTCTGCTATGCTATGCTATGCTAACACCCAGGCTAGTAAGTTGCATTGCCTGATATAACTTTGCCAGCAGTGTTTGAGATTCTTCTGGCTGGGCAAAAGTTGGAGGACGTGTCAGGGCTGAAGCTCATGCAAGTGGAGTTCACAGTCACACACAAACACACCCACCAATTTAATAGGCAAGTTTACGTTTAATGGTGCTTTGTTAAGAGCTGCATATTACAAGAATCATGAAATTGTTCTTACAAACCCTTGGATAAGTGATTGAACAAAGGTTTGAGACAAATTATGGGCCTAGCAAACTTGCAGAGTTTGGGGGAAAACAGTGAACTGGCACAAACCTCCTGTCCAGAAATCATAGAAAATAATTCTAATATTTCCAATTCAGTTTTGTAGACGTAGGGGAGGCGCAGTGTTACAGCCGCCAATATCAGGATTTATCGACAATTTCTGTGTAACTGCACCGGTAATTACTTTGCCTGGAACTTAAAGCTGTGACAGCAGAAAGGTTTTTTCCAAGAAACACTTTGCACAGCTCATATTATACATTAATATTACCTTGCACTGCCAGGCTAGCTAAACGAATAGCTTGTTCCAGTGAGCACGAGATCCTGCCCTCCAGAACATCCTTCTTCAGCTGGAGGTAATACTGATATCTGTGGAGAAAGAGAGGGTTACTTATGAGTGGCGAGTAGACAAGTAGCCAACAACCAAATATGGTAACTTCATTCAGGTTTGCAGAAATGGCTGAAAAAGGTCATTAAAGAAAAAGCAAACTTTCTCAAGTGCAGCACTGTTAAAATAACATATGACATATTTATAGACACAAAAAAACACATTGTTACTCTAAACTTTGATTGGCACTCATTTCATAAATAAAATGTATAACTTTTTGACTGCTATTTGTGAATATCAATAGTCACTAAGCTAAGGGGCTTAGACAAGACACCTCACGTCACTGATGGAACCTCACCTTGTGATCTCCTGTTGCAGTTGGTTGATGCTGGGTATGTAAAACACGACTCCAAAGTAAACGCTGGACTCCAGCCCGTACTTGTCCAGTTGCTTCTTCAGCGGCTTCTCCAAGTCTATCCACCTCTGCTGGTTCTGCTTGTTGAAGTACCACAGGCTAAAGTAGGTTATCTAACAAGCAAAGAAAAGAAGCACAAACGTTACACCTGAACAGCACCGCAAGCAAGGACATTTTAAGACGACTAGAATACTAGAAACAATTTAGGTTTTACAATATGTAGTAAACTAGAAGGAATGCACGTTTACATATAGGACATATCCAACTTTAGAATATTATGGAACTGCTTGAGATCACACATCTCCTGTTTTGTGCACAAATCTGTAGGTCTTCTCCTAATACTCTACATAACATTCAAAACATATGTCGACCTGAAAACTCAACCACGACATCTAGATTTATAGGCTGTTGGCGCTCCCTGCTCCGTCTTGTGACCGTCTGAAGATCTCACAATGGACACTGGCAAGAAAAGTAACCCCCAAGCTTGCTGTTTATCAAAGACAATTTAGCTGAAAGAGACCTGTTGTGATGTGCAGCCACACTCCAACCACAACTAGAACATAACATGACTGTTAAGCAGTAGACCGCATTGGTTAGCAACTATGAATAAATATTATATAAACATTTCTCTGGTGTTTATATTTTATAATAATGTAGACAGAAATAAGACAAACTTGGGGGATCTAATTGCTTTGAATGTAGATTGCCTACATTAAAATGTAAAAACAATGATGGTTCTAATTAAATATTGAATGAAAATTAATTAACATAGATTTTCAAACACAGGATCTATTAACCCATTTAGCAGTGGTTGAAAAAAAATCTCATTCCATTATCAATTACAACAGAACCTGCTTAAACGTTCTACCAAAGACTGACTGAGAGCCACATGGTTGAACAAACAACCCCTGTGACATCAAAAAACAAACAATACATTTTTGCCCTGTGCATACAAGAAGAACTATAAATGAGGGTGAGGCCTGTCAGTGGCACTGTTAACCAGACCGATGACAAATAAAGCCTTGCTACATCACGCAGCACAACAACAGTCATGTAGTGCATGTTCAGACTAGGCCAGATCGCCTGTATAGTCAGCAGTCTTTACTGTTGATTTGAGGAGCAACTGGAAATGACAGCATCTCTTTCAGCTTGCGTCCGACAGGTGGTTTTCACCACAGCAACAAAATGCAGACGTGAAGCTTGGTACATTATTCCATCCTGACTCAGAACTACTTCTCTTGACCATATTATCCATGCTCTGCGAGAGATGACACTTGAACATTTAAAAACGTGCATAGTATGTTAGCTAATCTGCATGATGAGTTGGTTACATGCATGCATTTACTAATGTAGAGTATGAGATTGACAAATTCCTTAATCATGTCATAAGCGGGACAGAGATTATCAGAGATTATATTATATAATTGCGACGATATATTATGTGACAGTGACCAACTGGTTATTTTGCTTTCTGTATTCCTGCTTTTCAGTTCCTAGTAAGAATGTGACCAAAAGATAACCTCATCCCTGTGGTGAGTTAAGAAAAAGGTCCAAAAGAGAGAACAATCAGCACTTGTATTGCATGGAAATACATACATACCTCTCTTAACTCGAGTCTCTGAGCAACTGCCTCCAAACATTCCTGCCCGGTGCTCTCCACCGAAAGTGTAAACTCAACAAACTCTCCATTGAGCAGCTGGATCCGAGTGACAAGACAGCTCTTGCTTGAAACAGTATACCTTCGAGTCCTTTTGAGTTTTAAGCCAAATGGCAAGGGCATGTTTCACACTTCTTCAAGAGGGAGGTCTTCACTTAATCCAGGGAAAGTGTTCTCCTTGCTGTCCCCCTTCGAATACTGGGTGGACGTTACAGGCCACTGGGTTCATCATCAACAGACAGATCTGAAGAAAAAAAATGAGACAGGAAACATCTCAGTGCATCTCAAAAAAACACTACAAGTCACAAGAAAGCCGAGCGTGAAATTGCAAACTTGGAAAAGAGGGTGACTGCTCATCACTATAGAATATGTTACGATACTTTTGTATAATCTTCACAACTAGTCTGTCCCCCTGGAACAGACGCCAAAACAGATAAACACTTAACGTAACGTTAATCCTCTTAAATGCGGCATTTTTGTTTTTAATGTCATAAAGCATTACAACTTTTCTAAAAGTAAACACTCTGAAAAAAGCACATTAAAAGCAAATCTATGGATTTGGCAGCAATTACTAGTGGGTTATCTAATCTGTGTAATTAGCGCTGTCATATAACACGGATTACAAGCCATGTTCAAAGGTTGTGGTCAGATGAATCCCTCTCCAGCGGATAGTCTGATCCAAACACTGACCTGATCTGTTACAGTATGCAGCGAGCTAACGTTAAAAATCTCTGCTGCTCTCCATCTCCAACATGCATCCATTTTATTACAATGTATATACATACGTTATAAATGAAATAACTTATCGTAACTTAATTTAACGTTATTCCTTAGATGTGTGACATTCCCCGGCCAAACTAGCTAACCCCTCAGTGGAAGCATTAGTGAATAATTTAACTTTTAACCGTTAAAAACAACCAGCGCTAAATTAGCTTTAACGCTAGTTGTGCTAACATATGTTCCAGCAAATAGACGACACCCTTGGGAAGCTGACGTAGCCGGTAAATATTTTGTGTCAAAATCGTTAACGTTACCGTTAGCCATCAAGATACAATTTTGTAGTCCAAGTAAAATTCGGTACAGAGGGATTTTCCGCCATCAAGGTCAATGGATTACCATAAATTTGGAGATATTTTCAAAAGTGGAGACAGCCCATTGGACTGTAGTTTGTTTGTGGATCCAGACTAACGTAGCGCCCCATGCCTCTTGGTCCGACACTTCACTCACCTTCCGAGCTTGTTCTGCTTCCTAGGATTCTGTCTACATCCGCGGCTCTATAGCTCCAATAACTGAGCTTCAGCAATTGACAAATCACTAAATTATATTGGAATGCACTCTAGCTTTTAAATTACTGCAAACAAAACGTATGGTTTCCACTACTTTTTTTGTGCATAAGAATCGAAATGCAGTATAGTGCCGCCGTGGCGGAGGAATACATGGAGGTTTTCAGAGCCAATGACATCAGACAGCTGGAATGCCGAGCGGTGAAAATGCCAGAAATGGGACAGCTGCCCTGGAGCTGCTGGTCGCTGACCTGTCTTTTTACCTTTTATATCGACTGACAGCTGTAATCGCAAACACAGAATATTATGCAATGACTAATGAGTTATGCTCTGTATCTTATTTTTATACAACACGGTCTCACGTCTGTGTTTTCAAATGAGACTGTATTTTGGGTTTAAATGTATCCATTTAATTAATATAGCCTGATGTGGTTGAAAAAACATTAAAAACAAAATTAAAGGGACTAAATGGAATAGACTGTGAATCCATAGTTAATATTAAATAGGTCTTCACAACGATAATGTAGTTCCAGTATGCTTCTCTTCCCTCCTGATGGTGGATGTCCTGACAGGGTTTTCAGTTCCACAGCTGCTGCATCTGGCCAGAGAAGATGAGAACTAAAGACATTCACAACACATATCTACCACTGAGTCATATATATATATATATATATATATATATATATATATATATATATATATATATATATATATATATATATATATATATATATATATATATATATATATATATATATATATATATATATATTTATCTATCAGTGACGTGCAGTGAGGTTCGTGGCTGGTGAGGCACTGACACTCCATAAGTCAGATTTACACATATATTAACCCAATAGAGTAGCTTACATCACCATTCAATTGGCAGCTTGCACATTGACTACTGGTTGTTTTTTATATTTCATATCAGCATTCTTTACACACACATAGGTAAGGTACATATTGATTCCACTGGGAGTGTTTCAGAACCGGTGTGCTAGCAGGTGCCACCCGCGAAAATCGTGAGATCCGCGATAATCTGTGTAACAACCACGGATGTATAAAGAGAATAACAAACACATAAAAGGTTACTTTACCTGTCCGACGTTGAATTGCTGTTGATTTGGTCATATTTCCTTGTTTTCGGAGACACGTTTAAGCTTGGATATAGAATCTTACATTTTTGTGGTCAAAGCAAAATATAAGAAGAAGAAGAGAAGTGTAGAAGAAGAGCAACGACAGAACAAGCATAAACCCGACATAGGGGCTCATGCGCACGCCCTCTTCTTTGAGGCAGAGTAGTGTTTGCCTCCCCTCTGTGCTTTTTCACTGTGGTTTCTGTCAGATCAGCAAGACTAAATAGGTTCTACACATACATGAAATACAGTACCTATTCTATGTAAAGAAAGGACATATAACAAGTGTCTACAGATATAACAGTGGTGATCCGCCAACCGCACGCCCCATATTTATATATATATATATATATATATATATATATATATATACGTATATATATATATATATATATATATATATATATATATAAATATATATATATACATGACCGAATCCCTCTCTTCTGCATCACACAGCCACTTCAGGACCAGAATGAATAGTGATAAAGAGAGGGAATATGTTTGAAAGATGTGTGTGGAGTCAAACAACATTTTGTCAGGATCCCTGTCTGACCCTTTGTGTGTGACCCTTTCTGAACCTCTGTTCTCCCCCCGATCTCCTCTCCTCATGTGTCTGTCATTCCCCTGTTTGTTATTGTGTGCCATGTGCTCTGTGTTTGTTTTCTCGGGCCTGCCTCCAGACACCTCCTATGGTCATGCCCCCTGATCGGTGCACAGATGCGGACAATCTGGCTCGTTACCACCTGCAGTTGGACACACTGGGTCTTGATCCCACTAATCACCGCCTGGCAGTATATCTACCCTGGTCTTGCAGGCCTGGGTTGTCAGTCCGTACCGTCTTCTGCCTCGGTATTTCGCTACCGCAGTTACGTAAGTTCCCATTGTCTAGTCCAGACCCTAATCGCTCTCCTCTCTGCTATGGGTATAGAGCAGCGAAAAATCTGCCTGCCTCCGGTGTCGAGCCACGGGACATCACACCGTTGATTCGCCAGCCCTCCGGTGTCGAGCCACGGGACATCACACCGTCGATTCGCCAGCCATCCTGTGTCGGACCACGGGCTCCACACAGGCATTCCTGTCTCTCCGGTAGAAAATAAATAGATTTGTACCGTATTCTGTGTCCTGTGGTTGCTATTGGGTCCAGATCCTGAACTCCCGTGACAGAACGGACTGACCAATGGATCCAGCTACCACAGGAGCAGCTACGCTGGCTGACCATAGCATGCAGCTTGAGGAACACCGGCAGATGCTCAAGGACATGAGGGAAACACAGAGGTCCATCGCATCTGAGGTTTCCCAGATTGGCTGCATGATGCAAAAACTAGCTCGGACAGTCCAGCCTCCACCGGCTCCAGCACCGGCACCATCCTCTCCGCTCCTCGCCCCGCTGGTTCGGGAGTCCCCCGTGCTGTCTCCGGTACGCTGGGGAGGTGCCAGGGTTTCCTGTTTCAATGCCGGCAGGTATTCGACCGTCAGCTTCAGATTTTTGCCTCGGACAGGGCCAAAGTTTCTTACGTGGTCGGATTACTGCGGGGATGCGCTTTGGACTGGGCCACGAATACATCGAGCATTGACCGGCCTAATTCCGTGTGTTACGTGGACTTTGAGGAGGATCTGCGGAGGGTTTTCGACCACCCGGTGGACTCCGAGGACGCAGCACAGCGCCTTCTCCACCTAAGACAGGGCCAGGCGAGTGTAGCGGAACATTCGGTGGATTTCCGCATTCTCACAGCCGAGTCCGGGTGGGGAGAGACGGCGCTCAGGGGAGTGTTCCTTCACGGACCATCGGAAGCCATAAAAGATGAACTGGCCACCTGTGACAAGGCCGGTTCATTGGATGAGCTGATTAAGCTCACGATCGGGCTGGATAACCGGATGCGAGAGAGGCGACGTGAGAGGAACTACAGGACCCGGGGGGCATCGCACGTGACATCATCCTCTTCCAGCTTCCGCCCTCGTGCTACTGCATCAGCCTATCGGGGCGAGTGGACAAATCCTCGGGCTCCAAGTCCGCCCCTTTCCTTCACCTCAGAGGTGGAGCCAATGCAGCTCGGCTGTGCTCATCTGTCACCACAGGAGAGAGAGAGAGGCGGATCAGAGCGGGCGAGTGCCTGTACTGTGGCCGCCTGGGACATTCAGTTTCCTCCTGTCCAGCTCGGCCAAATGGGGGCGCTCGCCAGTAATGGTTGGGATATTGGCGAGCGGACCCAAGCACTCTCTCCATCCCCTACCAAGACTGTTGTTGCCTGTGTCTCTCTCCCTGCACTCTCGCTCTCTCTGCACTGGTAGACTCTGGAGCAGAACAAAATTTCATGGACACAGAATTTATAGCCAGAGCTCAGATTCCCTTAGAGGTTCTTGAGTGTCCGCTAGTGGTCCAGGCCCTAGATGGCAGCTTCCTGGCCAGAATCACTCACCGGACCCAGCCGCTCTGGCTCATCCTGTCCAGCAATCACAGAGAGAGACTCCAATTTTATGTTTTTCCTTCTCCTAAGACCCCTCTAGTGTTGGGCCACCCTTGGCTCACCACTCATAATCCTCAGATTGACTGGGCGGCAGTGAGGATCGCCGCATGGAGCCCCTACTGTCATGCTAACTGCCTAAGGTCTGCGCTGCCCCCTGGAGGTCATCCCCAGAGATTACCCGTTCCTTCGCCAGATCTCGCCTCCATTCCCGACGCCTACCATGACATCGGGGAGGTGTTTAGCAAGGCTCGGGCTCTCTCCCTACCACCTCACTGCCCCTATGACTGCACTATTGACCTCCACCCTGGTGCTTCATTCCCATCCAGTCGGTTGTATAACCTGTCCAGACCAGAGAAGGCGTCCATGGAGGAGTACATCTCACAGTCTCTAAAAGCTGGAATTATTCGGCCATCCTCGTCACCACTCTGAGCCGGATTCTTCTTTGTCACCAAGAAAGATAAGAGCCTCTGGCCCTGCATCAACTATCGGGGTCTGAACAACATCACCACCCGAAACAAGTACCCTCTGTCACTGATTAATTCTGCATTTGAACCTCTCTCTGGAGCCACGATCTTCACCAAGCTTGACCTTTGCAACGCTTACCACCTGGTGCGGATCCGAGCAGGGGATGAGTGGAAGACAGGTTTCAACATCCCCCTCGGTCACTTTGAGTACCTAGTCATGCCTTTTGGACTAACCAATGCCCCCGCAGTATTCCAGGCATTGGTAAATGACGTACTCTGGGATTTCCTGAATCGTTTCACATTTGTTTACTTAGGTGACATCCTCATCTATTCCGCGGACCCTCAGGAGCATCAGCGTCACGTCAGGATGGTCCTCCAGCGCCTACTGGAGAATAAACTGTTTGTGAAGGCGGAGAAATGCGAGTTCCATGTGACCTCAGTTCAGTTCCTGGGATTCATCATAGAGAGGGGTCAAGTGAGGACAGACCCGGAAAAGATTAAGGCTGTGAATGGATGACCGACCCCCTCCTCTCGGAAACAGCTCCAACAGTTTCTGGGGTTTGCCAACTTCTACCGCCGATTCATCAGGAACAACAGCAAGGTAGCTGCCCCCCTCACTAGACTCACGTCCTCGAAGACCATGTTCGCATGGACGCCAGAGGCCGGTCAGGCGTTCCAACTCCTCAAGGAGTGGTTCTCCTCTGCCCCAATCCTGATTCAGCCCGACGACACCCGTCAGTTCTTTGTTGAGGTAGATGCCTCTGACACAGGCGTGGGGGCCATCCTGTCATAATGCTCGGACTCTTTAGCTCCGTCCCTGCGCTTACTATTCCCGCCGGTTGAACCCGGCAGAGAGAAACTACGACGTTGTAAATCGAGAATTACTGGCAATCAAGCTGGCTCTCGAGGAATGGAGACACTGGCTGGAGGGGGCTGCCCATCCAATCGTGGTCTGGACGGAACATAAGAACCTGGAGTACATTCAGACCGCCAAGAGGTTAAACTCTCGCCAGGCTCGGTGGTCACTGTTCTTCGGGCGTTTTGACTTTTCCATCTCCTACCGTCCAGGACACAAGAATACCAAACCAGACGCTCTCTCTCGCCAGTTCTCTCCCGAGGGTCACTCCTCAAGTCCAGGAACCATCCTCCCCGCAACTTGTGTGGCAGCCTCTCTCACCTGGGAGATCGAATCTGTGGTGCAGGATGCTCTCCGGACCCAGCCAGACCCCGGAGACGGGCCCCCCGGCCGCCTCTTTGTCCCCCTGTCCGCACGCTCCCAAGTACTCCAGTGGGCGCACACCTCCCGGTTCTCCTGTCACCCTGGCGTCAGAAGCACCATTAACCTGCTTCGGAGAACCTTTTGGTGGACGTCGCTGGAAGCGGACACAAGAGCGTTTGTCCTCGCCTGCTCAACCTGTGCCCGCAATAAGACATCACACCGACCTCCCGCCAGCTTGCTGCAACCCCTTCCGGTGCCACATCGTCCCTGGTCCCATATCGCCCTGGACTTCATCACAGGTCTGCCTCCCTCACAAGGGAACATGGTCATCGTTACGGTGGTTGACCGCTTCTCAAAGGCGGCTCACTTCCTCGCTCTGCCCAAGCTCCCCTCAGCTCAGGAGACGGCTGACATTATGGTCAGCCAGGTGTTCCGTCTACATGGGATTCCAGTGGACATTGTCTCTGATCGCGGCCCGCAGTTCATCTCCCAGGTCTGGTGAGCCTTTGGCCGGGCCCTCGACGCGACCATCAGTCTGTCCTCCGGGTTCCACCCCCAATCTAACGGGCAAACAGAGAGACTAAATCAGGAGCTTGAGGCCTCCCTCCGCTGTGTGGCAGCATCATTACATTACATTACAGTCATTTAGCACACGCTTTTATCCAAAGCGACTTACAGTAAGTGCATTCAACATTGGTAATCAAAAGAACTACTAGTCACCAGAAGTCATAAGTACATTTCCTTTTCCAAACAAGCATCTAAGAGCATGAAGCAGAGCATAACTCAGAGCCAAAGTACAGTGCAGAAACAAGAAAAACAGTTAGTGCTATAAGTAATACGAATACAATAAGTGCTATAAGTAATACGAATACAATAAGTGCAACAAGCTAGTATGAATACAATAAGTGCTAAGTGGAAGGCTCAGGGTAGCACTTCCTGAAGAGGTGGGTTTTCAGCCTGCGCCGAAAGATGAGCAGCGACTCCGCTGTCCTGACGTCAGTGGGAAGTTCATTCCACCACTGTGGGGCCAGGACAGAAAACAGCGGTGACCGGGTCGATCGGCCGCCAGGACCTCTGAGCGACAAGGCAACCAATCGCCCCGAGGCAGCAGAGCGAAGTGTGTAACGGATGAAATGTTTGCTGAGAATGACAGTTGGTCATCCAGGGTCACACCCAGGTTCCTCGCAGTCTGAGTTGGCGTCACCACGGTATCATCAATGGTGATGGACAAATCCCGGTGCGGGCAACCCTTCCCCGGGAGGAACAGTAGCTCGGTTTTGTCTAGGTTGAGCTTGAGGTGGTGTGTCGTCATCCACTTCGAGATGTCAGCCAAGCACGCAGCAATGCGCGTCTCCACTTGGGTGTCACCGGGGGGAAATGACAAGACCAGCTGGGTGCCATCGGCATAACAATGGTAGGAGAAGTCATGCAAGCGAATAACAGAACCCAGAGATGTTGTGTAGAGCGAAAAGAGAAGGGGGCCCAGGACTGAACCTTGCGGAACCCCCGTAGTCAGCATGCGTGGTTCCGACACGGCCCCCCTCCAGGTCACCTGGTAGGATCGACCTGTCAGGTAGGATGCAAACAGGGAGAGTGCAGAGCCTAAGACGCCCATCCCCTCGAGGGTGGAGAGAAGGATTTGATGGTTCACAGTGTCAAACGCTGCAGACAGGTCCAGGAGAATCAGGACAGAGGAGAGAGAGTTAGCTCTCGTGGCGTGAAGCGACTCTGTCACCGCAAGGAGGGCCGTCTCTGTCGAGTGACCCACTTTGAACCCGGACTGGTCGGGGTCCAAAAGGCTGTTCTAGTGGAGATAGGAAGACAGTTGGTTAAAGACAGCATGTTCTAGTGTTTTGGATAGAAAGGGTAGAAGAGAAACCGGTCTGAAGTTCTTGACATCAGAGGGGTCAAGTGATGGTTTCTTCAGAAGGGGGGTGACTCTGGCAGTCTTGAAGGCCGTGGGAAAGCATCCTGAAACAAGAGATGTGTTGATGAGGTGGGTGAGGAAAGGAAGGAGTTCAGTCGCAATGGACTGAAGAAGAGGGGAAGGGATCGGGTCTAGGGAGCACGTGGTGGGGCAGTTAGACGTAACAAGGTTGAGGACGTTGTTAGGGGAGAGAGGAGCCAGATAGGGTAGGATGGGGCGTGGAGATGGGAGGGAGAGCTGTGGGGGCAGGGTTGGACAGGGTGGACAGGGAGAGAGGGGCTGAGAGAAGGAGAATCTGATATCGTTTACCTTCTTGTCAAAGAAATTGGCAAAATCATCAGGGAGAAGGGAGGAAGTAGGAGAAGGGGGTGGGGTTTGGAGGAGTGAAGTGAAAGTTTCAAAGAGTTTTTTAGGATTGGAAACAGAGGTTAGGATTTTAGAGCGGAAGAATGCAGCTTTAGCAGTAGATAGAGAGGAGGAAAAATTGGAAAGAAGAGCTTGGAAGTTAAGAAGATCCTCCGGGAGTTTGCCTTTTCTCCATTTACGCTCAGCCTCTCTTAGGCTCCGTCTATCAGTACGCACTGAGTCTGACAGCCACAGGGCAGGTGGAGTTAGCCGTGCAGGCCTGGAGGTGAAGCGACAGTCCAAAGAAGAAGTAAGGGTGGAGAGGAGAAGATCAGTAGCAGTATCAGGGGATAGGAGAGAGAAGGATTCAGGGTCAGGGAGAGCAGAGGTGACAGAAGAGGAAAGATCAGCAGGGGAGAGGGAGTGGAGATGACTCCGGGTAGAAACCATGTGGGTAGGTGGAGGAAGTGATGGGGGAGAGGATAGGGAGTAGGACATAAAATAGTGGTCAGAGAGCTGGAGAAGAGTGACAGAGAGGTTAGCAGTAGAACAGTGCCTAGTGAGGATAAGATCCAGCTGGTTGCCGGCCTTGTGGGTAGGAGGAGAAGAGGAGTGGTGAAGGTCGAAGGAGGAGAGGAAGGAAAGAAGAGGTTCAAGCTTATTGGTCTGGATGTTGAAGTCACCGAGCAGGATGAGTGCCGAGCCATCGTCATGGAAGTGCGAGACTAATGTGTCGAGCTCCTCCAGGAACTCACCAAGAGGCCCTGGTGGGCGATACACAACAGCAATGGTGAGCTTGACTGGATAAGTGACAGTAACAGCATGAAATTCGAAAGAGGACGGGGAGAACTGAGGAACAGAGACAAGAGAGTATTTCCATTTTGGGGAAATTAGCAGGCCAGTATCACCACCCCACCTCGCAGCTCTGGGAGTGTGAGAGAAAGAGTACACATTTGACAGAGCTGCGGGTGTGGTGGTGTTTTCTGGTGTGATCCAGGTCTCAGTTAGAGCAAGAAAGTTAAGGGAGAGCAAGGAAGCGTAACCTGAGATGAACTCAGCTTTCGGCACTGCCGACTGGCAGTTCCAGAGCCCCCCTGCCAACACTTGCTCGCCCCGAGCTGAGAGAGTAGGCTAGATGAGGTTAGTGGGGTCACGGCTCCTGAAAGCTGCCCAAAGTCTACGTGACCGCCGGGCAGAGGAACGGACAGAAATAGGATGCAAGCACTACACGCTCGAGAAGTCTTAGCTTGACGAAGTCGGGCTTGAAAAAGTCGGCCTGTTGCCTTCGTTTGCCAGACGCTTGAAAGCTGACGGCAGAAACTCAGAAAGCACTTCACAACTGAGGCCACTGAGACAGGCCTAAGTACAGCTATCGAGACAGTTTAAAGCAAGTTAGTTTAAAGCAGGCCTAAGTACAGCTATCAAGACACTTTAGTTTAAAGCAAGAACAAGATACTTATCAAATGCAGGTGAGTTTAGAAGTTCAGCTGTTCCCCCAGGAGATGGATACACTGAAGTTAAAACTCAAACTGGATTACTTATATCCTTGAGAGGTGGAAGCGCCGCCTTTGCAATCAGCAATCAAGGCTTGCTCAAACAAGCAGTTTCAAACAAGCAGAAACTCAGAAAGCACTTCACAACTGAGGCCACATCGAATCCTTCCAGCTAGAGTACTCACCTGGCCTGGGTGGAATATGCCCACAACTCCCATACCTCATCGGCTACTGGTCACACTCCATTCGAGGTCTCCCTGGGGTACCAACCACCTCTGTTCCCCGCTCAGGAGGTGGAGATAGCCGTTCCCTCAGTTCAGCTCCACCTCCGTCGCTGTAGGAGGGTGTGGAGGGAGACCCGGGCCGCTCTTCTCCGTACGGTAGAGCAAAACAAACGCTTGGCGGATCGCCGCCGCGTCCCTGCTCCACAGTACGAGGTTGGTCAAAAGTTGTGGCTCTCTGCCAAGGACATCCCGCTAAGGACCGAATCCCGGAAGATGTCCCCCGGGTTTATCGGCCCATTTGAGATCCAGGCCATTATCAATCCTTCCGCAGTCATCTGAAACTTCCCTCGTCCATGAGGATCCACCCAACATTCCACGCGTCACAGATCAAACCGGTGTCCACCAGTGCTCTGTTAACCTCTGTTCTCCCCCCCGATGTCCTCTCCTCATGTGTCTGTCATTCCCCTGTTTGTTATTGTGTGCCATGTGCTCTGTGTTTGTTTTCTCGGGCCTGCCTCCAGACACCTCCCATGGTCACACCCCCTTATCGGTGCACAGCTGCGGACAATCTGGCTCGTTACCACCTGCAGTTGGACACACTGGGTCTTGATCCCACTAATCACCGCCTGGCAGTATATCTACCCTGGTCTTGCAGGCCTGGGTTGTCAGTCCGTACCGTCTTCTGCCTCGGTATTTCGCTACCGCAGTTACGTAAGTTCCCATTGTCTAGTCCAGACCCTAATCGCTCTCATCTCTGCTACGGGTATAGAGTAGCGGAAAATCTGCCTGCCTCTGGTGTCGAGCCACGGGACATCACACCGTCGATTCGCCAGCCCTCCGGCAATACCAGCAATAAGTCTACACACATTAACCAGAATGAAGATAACCGATTTGGCTAAGCTGAACATTAAAAAAAACAAACTTCAAGACAGTATGGATAGGAGGAATTTTGTTCATGTGTTCTTCCTGTGCTTAGCAAGGATAGCAATATATTGCTAATAGTTGCTATTTTTCTGTTTTTCTTCTTTCGCTATATATTTTTCCATATAGTAGTTCATAATTGTATTTTATATGATTCGTGATATATATTTGTCTCTTTCTTTGATGTTTAATATATGCTTCTTTAAAATGTATCTTGATGTTTGTACCTTTTTCATAGAGGCATGCTCAATTCATATCCCCCTAAAAAAATGTAAATCATCCTTTAAGGGGAGACACTTCAGGCAAAAAAATTGTTTTTCATGGATTGAGTAATTTTGAAGTATTGGGCTGTGGGCTACTATAACATGTCTTCTGTGTCAGAGTAGTGGAAAGAAAACAAAACCCATAAACTGAGCCAGAAATCTCTACTTTACTAAATCAATTTCTATCTATATTCTGAAGGTTCTTACATTGGGGTTTGTTCATATATCATTCATAGACTGATTTATATAACATTTTATTCCTAATAACATGGCTTCTGACATGTACCATCTTCACAGAGCTTTTCTCTGTCTGTAGGCAGTAGAGAGTAGCAAGGCGGTGGTAGCACTGTGTGATTCAGCTGATGAAATTTATGGAAACTCAAATGTTACTCAGTTTGTTCCTTTACTACACATCACATCTACAAATCACTATTATCTCTTAATTGTATTTCATACACAACTGCCACAATGTACCTCACAGTGCACATAAGCAATTTATTAAACAAAATGCTTAAAAACTGAGATTTCAAGATGCAGGCAGGTCAGGTAACATGCAAACAAAGCTCCATGCAGCAACAAAAGATGAACCAACAAAGGAACTGGGCTTAAATGGAGAGTGATTTTTGGGGAGGTGGGAAGAGGTGAGCAGGAGGTCTCGTGACTGCAGTGCTAACGAGGGACAGATGAAACTAATCAGGGTGGGGCAGACAAAACTGGTGGGAAAACACACAAACGCAGGAAATGAAGGGATCTGAAATGAGAGGAGAGATAGGTAGCAAGATAGGAAACCCGAAACACAAATTAATGTCACGAAACAAACAACATAACCTCAGAGCAGAGTGTAAGTATAAAAATAATGAGATGTGTGCACTGTTTATTGTAATATTAAAAAAGTAAATTGAAGTGCTATACTTAAATAGTACAACAAAAGTAAATAGACACATATCAATCCAGGTATCTATATGTTGAAGGAGGGTTGTTTTTTAGATATTTCCAATTCATGACAATTAATCTGCTTGCTATGAGGCTACTATATGCTACTGCTTTCTTTTGCACATTTGTGTATCACTCCAAAGATAGCAAAACTGTGAAGAGACGATTTAGAGACAGGGAAGAAAAGCCATTAATCTGATTAAAATTGAAATGTTTGTGAAATTGTGTGCAGATCTGAATAGAATAAAACATTGCAGGGTTGGGGGAAAAAAACTAGGTGTCTGCGCATACTGACATTGGAGCAGATAATAGAGAAATTGGGGACATTAATGTGTTAAGATTGTTGCTTAAGTAACAGTACAGATATATTATCAGTAAAATATACTATCAAAGTACACATTCTGAAGAAAATCTTCACTGTAACTGATCTATTGGGTTGTTGATACTGATGCAACAAGGTGTAAGTAACATTTAGAAGGATTTAGCAATATAGTTTAAAATATAACAGGCTTAGCAGGAAATTGGAAATAAATCATTAATGCTTTGTCCAATCTTCATAAATCTTGGTAAATATCTTCAGACATTCCTTGGGAATAAGCCTACCAAAGCATTTGGAGCAGAACCCATAGGGGGCGCCACATATACAAAAATGTGCAGGGGAGACCTGGGATGGTTGTAACAGAACCACTTTCACCAATAAGGGATGACCTGAGAGTCATGAGATCATTTTCATGTAATTTATACATATTCATACTATATATGAGGTATGCACATGTATTGCATATATTCTAGAGCAGGGGTGCCCACAC
The DNA here is from genome assembly GCF_023349555.1 of Cebidichthys violaceus. Lineage (NCBI taxonomy): Eukaryota > Metazoa > Chordata > Actinopteri > Perciformes > Stichaeidae > Cebidichthys > Cebidichthys violaceus. Next base: position 10,256,450 of record NW_027176395.1, on the reverse strand, counting down.
TTTTCTGGCTTGCGAGCTACTTTTAAAATGACCAAGTCAAAATGATCTACCTACACTCCAAGTGCTAAATATCTATTTATTTATATATACTGAGTATACTTTATATTTACAATATATGTTGGCGTACCTTGCATAACTCCATGAATCCTTATGGCACAATACAATTCTGTACATTTTTGGTCATACCTTACACTCTGATGACTTGCACTGAATGGAATCAACCAGGGTTGCATAGTCCAGACAGCAGCTGCTGGTAGCCAGCCTCAAGCAGACTTCAAATGATCATCAGTCATGGTGGAACAGTATTTAGACTTAATATTCATTATGTGGAAAAAGGCTGACTCTCATAAATACGTAGAGCCGAATAATGCAGTCAAGAAGGTAGCACATTTCCTCATGTTGGGGTACTTTTCCTCTGTGAGTAAGTTCCAAAACTGTCCATGAGCCCTGGACTTGAGCTGAATGTCAGGCAATAGTGTCAAAACATCATCCTCTACTCCAGACGAGTTCAAGTGAAACAGCGTTGTAATTTTTGAATCAACCTCAATATCTTTCCGAAATGTGCAGCACATAAATGTAGCGACTGGCTCGAGTAAAGCAAAGTCTTGAAGGCGTTTGTCAAACTCTGACAGACACGTGTCAATCTGCTCTGTGTAGCGCGCACTGTCAAGTTGCGCACACGGCTTCCGTTGCGTCTCCAGCTCAGACGCGAGGTTTTGGAAGTTCCCCAAATCACGGCGCTGCAGCTTTAGCTTAAGCAAGTAGAAATAAATTGGGAGGCTAACTAATTAGCACGCCGGAGTTTTGAGGTTGACCGCGCATATGTGGTGACCCGTGTGTTAGAAAAGACGTGATCTCAGACTGGCTGCCATGTAGTTCAATCAAGTGGCAAATGCCATGAGGACATCTCATTTTTTTTTAATGGCATGCGATCTACCCGCACTACCTCCGACGTATTGGGCACCCCTGTTCTAGAGGAAAGTTCTACATCCACTTCTTCCGTCGACAATGCATTTGCCAAGTTAATATTATGTGAGTCACTTTTGTAATGCATGCAGCGCAGCCAATGGATGGTTATGGTGGGGCATGAGGTCCAATTAGGTGAAGGTAGGGGTGGGAAAAAACAGGGTTAGGGTTAATCTCTCTCTCTCTCTCTCTCTCTCTCTCTCTCTCTCTCTCTCTCTCTCTCTCTCTCTCTCTCTCTCTCTCTCTCTCTCTCTCTCTCTCTCGTCCCTAATTGATTGCAAAATGGCTTAAGTGACATTCCTGTAATGCTAATAATGTCCGCTTTGCTGCTGGCTGCAGGTTAAATAATAATAATCAGTTTGTTACAGAATCAGATACACAAATCACAAGAATATAAGCTTTATTGCAATTGTAAAGACACTTTCTGGTGACTCGACTCCTAGTTGCTACATCTCAGAGGCATTATGTCAAGTAGAACACACTGAAAAAATGTGGACGTTTCCTTAAGTGTTTTTTTTTTTTTTTTCTAGAAATCTGGAAATGTAAACAGCAGCTGCACCATACTTGAAACTGACTGGGTATACTCAAACTAAAGGACACCATTAATTGCACCGTCTGACGTTAGCGTAGTGCTGTGGCCTATCCTTTGCGAAGTTGATAATCATACTAGTTACCATAATTTAGAAAATATGTGGAGCATTACTCTATGGGTCAATTAGAGCTCAACCACTATGGTCAGTAAGTGTCTCTGGTGTACTTGCAAAAGCCCTGTTTGCTGGTATGAAATGTTCATTGTGCTTATGTAAAAATATAACAAAGCAGAATACAACTACAACACCATATTGGTGGGGCTTTTAAAACATGGAAAACACAACTAGTGTTAAATCACATTTACAAAACTACACTTTCATCTCTCTCTAGAAAAATACTCACTTGGTAACAAAAACATGAAAGGACCTTTTTAATCTCTGAATACAGCAAAGCTCAGAATTTATCATTACTGACAGAGGCGACGGTATTTGTATGTTGCTCAGTGGCCGTCTCCACATTGATGCAGTGTTGATTGCTGGACAATTGAAGCGACTCCGACAAACTTCTCCCCAGATCCTCAAGCTCTTTAGATTGTCCATCATAACTGACTTCAGCTTGGTCTTGATGAAATCCTTCTTCACTGATTATGGTGTTGTATTCATGGTTTTCATTGCTGACTTCTTTGCTTGTCTCAGCTGTGCTGATTTGATTTTGATGGTCCTCTTCACCGATTCCTGTATTATCAGAAATGTGGTCACCGAGCCAAGGAGAGACAATCCCCTGATTGTCCTCTACTCCTTCCTCTTCTTTTGCTTTAATTGGTGAGGCAGCAGTCAATTCAGGAAAGCATAAAGGTGTAGACACTAATAGGGAATCAGCATAATCTGGCGAATCGCAGTGTTTAATTATTGATGCATAAGGGAACAGGTCACTGTCCTTTTTAGTCTTCACTTGTGGTAGGAATGAATCAAGTAGATCATTCTCATTTTTTTCAAGCTCTGTTCTAGAGGTGGATGTGTTGGTTGGCTCTTCAAAGTCTTTACGCAGCACTTCCAAAAGGTGGCGCATTTTACCCTAAAACCAAAAACGATGCAATCGGATGCATGAGAAGAAATTGAAGAGTCCTTTGTGACAACCTTTTTAGAGAGACAGCGAGATCCTCCTTGTGGCACTGGCACCTCAGTGGCACTTCAGCGGCAAGCGGCAATCAGGTGCCACAACTGAGGCAAGCAAGCGGCATTCGTTCGGCACCCGTCAATAAGCTGCCGAGCTGAGCGGGTAGAGCCACATTTCCTGAGAACACCCATTGTTGTCACGATAGGACTTTGATTAAACTATATTATTACAAACTGTATTGCATAAAAAAATCCACAGATTAATCGAAAAGTTGATTATTGCTGTGTACATGGATAAATGAATATTAAATCGCATGTAGTCAACTATTGTTGCTAACATACTCCCATCGGCCCACGTTTATTTATTTATATTTATTTATTTGTCTTCTGATGTTACCCTGGTATGTGCTTGCACCATATACTAACATTTGTCTTGCATACAGTCATTCTATTGATTTTACTTTTATTGAACCATTTTTTTTACTTCCGGACTACCTGTCTTATTTTCTATCTGACGCCTAGTGGCACCCATCTGACGACTAGTGGCACCCGGCTGACGCCTAGTGGCACTGCCCTGACTAGTAGTGGCACCCGGCTGACGCCGAGTGGCACTACTCTGACTACTGGCGACACTCCTGTGACTAGTGGTGGCACTCCTGTGACAACTGTTGGCACTGGCAGCTTGTGGTACCTAATAACACCTACATATAAGCAGAGGAAGAGTGAAGATATTACATTTTTTTTTTTTTAAAGTATTTAAACATTTAGGCATAACCACTTGTCAGGGTCACCTGGCACTCTGTAGATGCTTGGATGTCACAAAAAAGTGAAAAACAAACAAAAAAGAGTGAAAAACGTAGTAGTTATTGATTATTGCAGCTGATAATATTTGGCTATTAAGGCCTAATAATCAGTAAAGATTGTATATTTGTTTCAAAACGGCCTAAATCATGACGTTGATGGTGGAAGTATTTCAATAAAGTAAAAGTTGAACCTGGTTGCTCACAGGCATGCCGTTTTAAACCAGCTACATAGATTGACTTATTCGGACCGTTACTGAGTTACATTTCCCATCCGATTTCAATGGGTGCTGTTTATATTTAGGGGTTTACAATCTACGTGTTAGAAAACAATTTTTTTGTCTCCAGTTAATTAGAATCTACTATGATGATAAAACTGATTTATGGCAGCTGACCTATCGTAACAACAATGGGTGTTATCAGGAAATGTGGCTCAGCTCGGCAGCTTATTGACGGCCGGGTGCCGAATGAGTGTCCATCGCTTGCCACAGTTGTGGCACCTGACTGCCGCTTGCCGCTGAAGTGCCACTGACTAGTCACTGAGGTGCCACAGTCCTGACGCCTGACTGGCGCTTGCCACAGACTAGCCACTGCGGTGCCAGTGCCACAAGGAGGATCTCGGCCTTGCACCCTTTTTAAATGTTTTCAAATCTTTTTACTTAAAGCTGTGACCCTAACACTTAAACAAGACTTGCTTGACATATATTGGCTACTCACCACATCAAGCTGATGCCGATTCATGTCGATATGATGCTTTATCACCCGGTCTAGGAACCTTGCAGAGGACAAAAACACAGACAATGACACTAGCAACTATTTAAGCATCTACTCAATTATGAGACGCATATAGCTATTAGGAAAGTGGCATCGATTCAGCACGTGTGTTGTAAATATTTGAACGCTAACATAAAGCACAGTCTTGTCGTTCATAGTCAGAGTGTAAAAAACAGTCAAACAAACCTGTCAGAGATGTGTCCCCTGGACAATATATCCTCTGTCACAGCAGAAATGAATTCAAGGTACATTAATTCTTCCTCCCTGTTGAACGGCAGATGAGAATTATTAAATTCAGGGGGATAATATTTTACTGGGTTAAAGTTCCTAGAAGCATCTAGAGCACGATTGGGCCGCGAGCGCCATCTAGAGGGCCACAGAAAACTTTCAGTTTTGCACCTGTGGGCCGCGAGGGCCACGGGACCGCATAGGTTATCAATTGAAGACACCAGAGATACTACTGTTATCCATGAGACGCTCAGTTACAATATAGCTTCCCACCACTTGATACCGGTAATGCGTCAGTCAGTTGTTTAACAAGCTCCAATAAGCAGAAGACTCACAGGTAGCCGCTAACCTGTAGCGAAAGTTATGGCGAAGTATTTAAAATAGTGCTGGGCAAGTTAACGCGTTATCGCATTTATCAAGTAACGCCGACAATTATTTTATCGCGCATTTACGCAGTTTTTTTATTATTATTAAGCGGGCACTTTTAACACAAGAACCGGGCAGCAAGCGGTGAACAGCTGTTCGTGTGTGTGTGTGTATGTGTTTGTGTGGCGTCTCTTCCTTACAACTACTGTGTAAAGGAATACTGCTGTTAAAAATAACCTGATTTGTTTAAAGTGTGCAAACCAAATGTTGTTGTACTTTTGTTCATATAGCAGTACTTTTAAAATAAAAGTGCACAATACACTACTTTTGAATTCCTTATTGAACATTGCGCATAACAATGCGATTAATTGCAGAAAATCATGAGATTAATTGCGATTAAAAATTGTAATCGTTGTCCAGCACTAATTTTAAACAAAAAAATGACGACGTGGTGCCAAACCCCCCGAAAAGTATAAATTTACAATCCTGACTTCATTAAGTACAGCTTTGTGAACGGAGAGGCAGAGCCGAGAGCCCAGTGTGTGGACTGTTGTGACTGTTGTTATTGTTCATTTGTCAGAGATATGAAGAACAACCTCTGGTTCTGCCATGCAAAAATGAAGACTACTGAAGCATATAATTCGCATATTATAAGGCTATATTTTCATTTGCACTTTATTTCAATTCTATTTACAGTTTATTTAATTTGAAACTTATTATTTTGAATGTATTTTATTACCACATATTTATCAAATTTCCATTTTTTTTCACTCTCTTTTTGAGAGTCCCTCCTTTTTTTCTGTAGTAAAATCTAATTATTAGTTATTTTTGTGTTTAATAAGCCTGACTTGAGCCTTTAAATTTGTTCTTGTATTACATTGATTTGTTCCATGAATTGTTAGCCTGTTGGGCGTCTTGTTGTATGCAGGTTTACATACACATGATAAATAAATGTGATGATCACATTGTATCATGTAATTTATTTGACAAGGTTTTTGCTTGTTAAACTGTAAGTGAATTTGATTTTGTTATTGAATACAAATCAAACCAAGAGTGAGATCAATTAGTTAAACCAATACAGTGTTAATATTTGAATGGGCCCCGGGCCACTTTGTATTTGAAAAGTTGGGCCCCGAGGTCAAAAAGGTTAAGAACCCCTGATCTAGAGTACTGTCAAATCCTTAAACGCATAGCGTTGTACTATATAAATTGAAAGCTGTATAGGGATTTAACATTAACAAAGAGAACTTACTCTGCAGATGCACTCTTCATAATGGGAGATTTCCCGCCTTCTGGTGAGAACCTAAAAAAAAATTAGACTTCAATTATTTTTACATGTTATTTATACATTATGCTTTAAATGCAACTTGGTATTTCCCCTTCATGATTTTACCTGGACGAGGAGTCAAATAAATCATGTTCTCTGCTCTTGTTTGCTCGACTCCGTTGTCTAGGCGCTGAGAAAGATGTGCCATTGAACTCATCTTCAGACCACTCATGCTCTGTATTAAATCCCTGTAAAACAAAAGGACAGCAAAATGAGATATTAACATATACATATTTGATATTGTCAAGGCTGTCTCGTGATCAAATGTTTAATGTGGCTGATGCTGTGCCACAGATTGTCATCAGGTTCAGTCAGTGTGGGTAAGAATAAACTTGTTGCACTCATCTTCACTGAAATTATTATGTGACAACACCTAAGATATGGATCAGTGTTTAAGCCTGGTATAAACCATATCACATACAGTATATCTTAAGTGTCTTAAGCCATGATTATTTATTTATCAGCAACAAATTGTATCCAACCACTTTAACAAGATTAAAAAAGGTTAGTCAATAAATGGACTAATCAATTAAGCAGCAAAGTGTTTACACTGTATTGCTGAGTCAATATCACCATAAGGTGCCTTTGAGACTTCCCCATTTCCAAAAAAAAACCTGAGATTTTCCATTGAACTTCATATTCATTGTATTAAGTAAATGTTATGCTGTTAGAAATGCATGTTGGTCAAGCTCCAACACTTTTTATAAATTAACTGCAAGCAGATAATGTACATGCAAACAGCAAAATATGTCCACCCTGTCATGGACAAATTCAAAGTAGAGTAAATACATTGTAATTACGTAGTGATTATAAAATGTACATTTTCAGAAAGCTATTTAGTCCCTTTCTCAACAATATATTTTAGTTAATGGGAAAAGTATTTGGATAATAATGAAATTATGGCAAACTATTTGTTTCTCTATAAAATCTGCAAGAGTTGCACTTTCTTTTCTAAATAAAATCTAACAACAAAGATATCTGGTCAAACTTTCAAACAATCTTATTTGGCCCTCATTTGTTTATAAAGAAATCACACAAAGGGTTTTGCTAACTTGTGAAAATAATTAGTTTATTTTCATAAAACATGAAAATTACAGGGTGGACAATGACATGACAGGGTGGACCTTGGGCATGACAGGGTGGACACGTTGTGAAATGTCATTGAATGGCCTAATAAATGCAATAGATCTAAAGGAAATTATGTAAAAAAAAAAGTCAGAGGTCCTTTTCCCATGTAGGGGGAAATTACCAGTTTAATAGACTGGTTTTGATCCACTCTACCTGCATGCGGCCACTGAATAAAGATGCACAAAATTAACCATTAATCTAGTGTTAAACTCTACATCATTATGCACAGTAAAATTCAAACTGTAGAACAAGAAGAAAGTGGAGAACGGTTGATATAAAAAAAACAGCATGTTACAGAGAGATCACTTAGACGCCTCTCCAAACGGTCTCTCCCTTTCTGCAGAGACATGGCTCAATTCTGCAGTTGCTGTTCCACATACTTCCAAGCAGACGCTTCAATCTGTACAGAGCGCTTGTTCAGAGCCTGTGGTTCTGGTATTAGGCAAAGTATCTTCCAGTCATGGTACCAACAGATGTCCTCCCGGAGACTTGGCCAATGGAACTTGTTAATGCCATTGCGATGCATACACTTAACTTTCACACTGTGCCCTTCTGCATCCACGATGACACCTGGGTATGCTTCATTGTCGTAATTAACGACGCACCACTCTCCAATGTGCTTTACCTCAATCATTTCTGGTCTCCAAGGGTTATCTGGTGTCTTTCCACATGTTGGGGGCTCATCAGATGAAACAGGAACATCAGCTAGAGTGACCTCTTGAAGGTTAAAGCAGGGGCAGTCCAAAACACCTTCCTCCCTTTTACACAGACATGAAATGTCTCGGTATTTCATCTGGCCGGGTGTCAGACTGATAGCTTGGTGGATTCTCATAGTGCCTTTTACGGCAGCTATTGCAGGTACCTCAGTCTTTGATTCAATATCTCTCTCTGGGATGAAGAACAGCTCGACAGATGTGTCCAGACTTTTCAGCTTGTCATACAAGCTCTGGGCATCAGGGATGTCTCCTCCATGGGCCACAATCCGGTCTGCTGACCTCTTGAGGGCCCCACCCACACCGTCTGGTGCCCCCTTCCCATGACTAGCCTCAAAGAAATTCCACGTTATTTCTTTGAAGCCATACTTGTAGGGTTCCGTTGAGAGGTAGAAGAAATTTCCCTTTTGTCGATACTGCGTTGCAGGCCCGTCGCTGAAAAAATGAAGTATGCTGACTTGAGGGTGTCGCTCTCTCACTACCTTCAGAACTGGATCAAGGTGGGCCCAGATGGCCACAGGGTCGTGTCTTCTGGAGGGTGATATGGAGCAGAAGGTGTGCGGCGCTTGTTCACCAGCGGTGTAGAGCACTCCAGTGTGCAGACTGGCCTGCTGGTGTGAGCCTCCAAAATGCACAGATTGTATTTCTTTGCTGTACTTGCATGAGTAATTTTCGCTAAAATCTATATGCAAGATAGACTCGTTGTGCGTCAGGCTCCTCCTGAGCTCCTTGTAGGCATCAAACTGCCATTTAATGTTGAAGACATGGCGCCTAAAATGGAGAAGCCTCTCCTGGAAATCTGCGTTAAGGTCATGCTCCGTTGTTGTTATCTTCCTTTTCACTGTGATTGTTGACACCTTCTCATCCTTCGTGATCTTCTCTGTCATCCACTGCGATAAACAAATGTTCTCTTCCCCAGGAGTTTTCAGCATCGGGTGACAAGTTAGGAGGCATTCACTGCACTCACCGTAAGCACAGACCTTGGCTTTCGGGTCACACATGGTTGCTTCAGACATTTCCTCAATGTTTTTTGAGGACAGCAACCCTTGGCTCTGCAAGGCATTGGCCATGAATTGCAAGTTCTCATGTTTTTTGCAGAGACATGTGTCACGGTCAGAGGAAGAGGGGGTTACCACCCAAAAGGGTCTGAGACGGCAAAAGGAGGTGTATGACACATGGCCAATGTGCTCAGAGAGAAACCTCCTATGCAAGTTCTTCATTGTATCAGTAAGCAACCTCTTCTGCATCTTTTTCTTCAGCCGTGTGACTGTTTGTTTGCGGCCAGTCGTCATTCGACTAACATCATCTCGAAAAAAAAACGATGTAACGTTCTTCTTAATCTCATTTCGACTGACGCACCTCCTCCCACAGTAGGTAAGATCCACAGGATACTTTGCTCTCTTTTTAGAGCAGCCAAAAGCAGTCTGGGCATGCTTTTGGAGCTTGTACTTCTTCAGAATGTTTCCACAGACCACTTTTGCTATCAACTGCTTCTCTCTGTTTGTTTTTGCATTTTCATATTTTCTTCTAATATCTTCAATCATGGATGTATGGAAAAGAAGAGCTCTTTTGATGGGTGAATTCACTTTTAGACGTCCCAACAGAGCATTGACTTTTGCACGTGGTGATTTGGACGCACTTTCTTTCTTGGCCCTATGGAACCTCTTCTTATATTTCTCAGTTTTAGTTTTCTCTTTTGCGAGCTGTGCCTCCAATATTTCTATCTGATTTTTCAGTTTCCTCTTCGAACTTCTTCGAATGCTTTCCCCTTGGCGCCGTTGCCTGAAACACAAAATACTTGTAAGGATTTTTAGTAAGATTTTAGCGAGTTAGTTATCAATACGTCATTTTATGGGGACATAAACAGTTGATAATTGTCCTTCAAATAAATCTAAACTTTCTAATAAGTCTTATTAGCTAATCTTCCAATAATCTAACCTGGAGGGCCCTGGCTCAGGCTGATTTTCAGGATTTTCAGGAGCTGCAGGGGAGTTGGGTGGTGTCTCTGACTGTAGCAAAGCACTGGCCCTGTTTCTGGCTCTGGCTTGACTCTTTGCCTCTCTCCATTTCTTTCTTTTTGCCCTCTTCTCTTTCTCACTGAGCTCATTGACACCCTTCTTCTTTCCAGTCTCTCTGTCTTTATTCCATTTGTCCCTCTCTCTCTCAAGGTACTTTCTTCTTCTGTCCGGGTCAGCATCACGACGTTCCCGATATCTCCTTGCTATCTCAGCTCCTTTTGAGCTCATTCCTTGAAAAAGACAATTCAAAATGTTCCCTTACACACTAATTGGCGGTCCAGGTTAACTAGGCTTGCCTTATCAAACTAGGGTTGCTGATACCGATATCGCCAAAAAAGTCCATATTGTCCACTCCTACTATGTATAGCATGTACTGTTATAAAATGTGTGTAATAACTGTTGTAATATGTGTAACATTATCAGCTTGTGGCATAAACTACGCACATGTCCTTCCTGTCACGAACCATGTTCACCCTGTCATGGAAGGCTTGATGATAGGGTGGACAATGACAGGGTGGACATTTTTGGCTAATGTTAGCATTTAATGAGCACATGGTGGACCTTCAGTTAGCAACATGATTCAATTAGCAAGGTGACTGTGTACTGTTTAACAAATATCTTTCGAATTTCTGAAAGGTTTTTATATTAATTGATATTTCACTACGACAGAGTGGACATGTTAAGCTTGACAACATCCAACTACACACATAATATGATGAAAATTACGAAATATAAGTGTAAATACTTACTCTGCAACTAGCCACTGTTTCAGCCTCCAATGAAGAAAGACAAAATGGTGGTAGTAATGTAACTGAAAACATCAGAGGGTTTCTTAAAGGGGCAATTACCCCATAATGACAGGGTGGACAGCAATTTCAGGGACACATGCAAAATGTTCAATATGATTATGAAAATAGAATATACATGATCAAAATGACTCGTTTTATCAAATAACTTGTTTTGGACAATAAAACCATATACATTTTTGGGGGATTTAGTATCATTTAACCACTTATTACGCAAACTGTAGTTAGCAGAGCAGTGTGTGGGACATGCCAAAATCACGTACATCCAATGAAAAAAAACTGTATAAAATGAAGGAAACACATTTCAAGAGACTTATCATTGTACTGATATGTGTGTAAATGTTTGGCCATTTATAATAAGACCTCAGAGTTTCATTATTCTGCTACATTTTCATGATGACTGAGTGATTCTGATGAGGACACCAAAGGCACTTTATAGTGATATTGACCCTGCTATTGTTAGACAAATTAAAAAGTATATCTGAATAATCAAATTAAATCCTCAAAATTACCTGAGATGGCTCAAAAATGTCCTGTGTGCATTCCTCGGTTTTTGTGCTGCATAAAAAAAATAAAAAAAACACATTAGAACACATGTTGTACATGTGAAGAGAATTGTTTTATCTATTGCTGTCCTTGGGAGCCTCACTGAGATGTTTGGTACGTACCTTCCATGATACGTCTCCTGTCGCATCAATCTTGAGTTGGTGCCATCCTGAGTAGGTTTCCTCTGTGGTGCTCTGTAGTAGCGATATTGCGACAGGTATGAACTCTTTTCTGATTTCAAGGTCTTAGGGGTGAAAGGTTTTTCGTGGGTAAAGTGCTGTGAATGTTTCTGGAGCAAGTCTCCGCTGTACGTCTTCTGGACAGGGTCCTGGAAAGTCTTGTAGTAACTCTGATCTGCCGAGGTTCCCAGTGAACACGCTGACTGCTTTCTGCGCGATGTTGCCTCCGGGCTATGGTATTGTATTTCTGATGCTGTGCGAATGTGGTGAGAACCAACTTTAAATGATGGATAAACGATCTCCTTGGCATGGAAAGAGGAGTTGAACCTTGGGCTGGAGACCGTGGAACTCCTTGAGCAGAGGTAGGGCCTGTCATCATATTGCACAGATAATCTACTCTGAAAAGCAAACATGTATTGAAATAATCAAGTTTCCTAGTCAGGCAATGCCATGGTTTCTGTATAAGATAAGCTGGCATCATATAAGGCAATGAGAAGCACATCAGTGATTCTGCCTTGATTTCTTACCTGGGCTGAAGAGCAGGAAGCTCTGCTATTCCTCTGCGAGAGAGAATGGGCCGACTGAGGACGACCACCTTTCCTCAACCGCTCCTGTCTGATCTGGTCGTTGTCTGTAAAGAGGCAATGATAAAGAATAGACACAGAAAATAGTCTGTAATAGGCAAACACTCACTGCACTTATCTACAAGGTATGAAAGATACAAGAGAGTAATTGTGATAGCACAGGCATAAGAAGAGATTAAATATGAGGATGAGTTGCATCCTGTCCTCAAAAGTGATGAGTGGTTTATTACTACTGTCCGTGCAGCAATTGGCCTCTGCCTGTACTATGATTGTCTACCTTAACTATGGTGGGGCAAAGTGGTGAGTTGACTCTGATTACCACTGAGACACCAATACCTAACTGTTAGTGGTTACATAGAAAGCATTTAAACTAATTCTAATGCTATTAAAAACCATTGGGGGTGTGCTAAAATGAGAAATGTATCACTCAGAAAAAAAATTCCCAGAAATGTAAGGTATGTCCTCATCCTTAAGTGTTTTGAGTTGAATTAATAATTTAATATTTGATGACTGGGTACTTACACTTTACACTGTGTATCAAGCTTTTGGGTACTGAGGCATCAATGGCAGCTGTGGAACAAGGCAAAGTCGTAAAATCACAACGGATTTCTAATCTAACTAATATGCAATAGACATGCATGTTTTAACCACAAGATATAATATTATATATGCATGAAATGAATTAGTTTGTTCTACTAAATGTCAATGTAAGAATCATAATGTATCCCTGCCATGTAACTCACCTTTAGCTGAGTAAACCTTTTTGTAATGAGACACCATGTGGTCTTTAATGATGGACTGTGTCAATTTGGTGGAGGAGCGAGTGCAGAAAGCTAAAATTGCGACACAGAGAACAACAAACAGTAACGTTATACCGTAACATTTAAGCTCTTATCTTACAAATTACTCACTTGACTTAATTCTGATTATAATATCAGCACAAACTAATACTTACGGCTACTTTTTGCATTCTGTCCTCTCACACCAAGGCTGCAACCCAATCCAGATGATACACTCCCTAAAATAAACATAGATAGATGTGGACATGTTGACTCCCAGAGTGAAGTAATACAATTATATATCTATTTTTTGTTCGTGCTCACAGTAATAAATGGTAATTTGGTTAATTTACTAAAATGAATTCCTTCGTGACAATAGTAGACACGGCCAAATGTCGTTTATATCTTATTGTAACGTTACCTAAATAAAGTAACTTAACTTGAGCTACCTCAACTGAAGCATCATGATACAAGCTAGCGTTAGCTACTAACATTACTGTCTTGGTTATGGATTTAACAGTCTTAAGAACAAGCAGAATGAGTCATTTAAAAGGCGGATCATTGTCAACATAAAATGGAAGCCACATTAGTGAGTATATACAAAGTCACCATGAGTTTATCATGACTAACTGCCTCAGCACAATTTGAATGTGCTTCCTGCTGCTGCTTAACGGTTAGCTCGCAAGCTTAATGCTAATAATAGTTGCACACCTATTCTCGATTCCATGGTGATGTTATACTCATCGTATCCCATTTTCCACAGAAATACTCTGGGGCAGAGACGGCAGAGCTTGGACACACCCAGAAACAATAGTGTACTTAACTGTAAACATGTTAACGTAACGTAATAAACAAGTAACGTAAAGGTAACAGCCTCAAACTAGCTTATAAACAGATGAGCAGCGGAGCAAAGCTTCTCCGTCGCCATGCTGGTTGCTATGATTCCCTACGTCATCACGCTCTTGCGTAAGGAAAACGCCTGAACACCCCCCCACCCCCATACACTGCGGTCAAGTGAGCCGGCATCCGCGGAAAGTCGGTCACGTCAGCCGGCGTTTGAAATGTAATGCTCGTCTATTCGTGGCGCTACGGTACGGGTGCTTAGATAGCCCAAAAAGCCCAGAAATAGACCTATATTTTATCAATAATTTGCCCAATTTGTTAAACAACCATTTTGTACATTATGTGAAATCCAACAATAATAAAATCTGAAGTTACACTACTGTACTGTCTTTAATTGAAAAAGGGTTCGAAAATTATAATATTACCTAATAATCATTTTTGATCTGTAATAAAAACATTTCCTTCATTGGTTAGCTAAAATTTCCATTGGAGTTCTGTTCATGATGACCCCATATATGTCCATGTCAAATGTAATGCCTTTAAACACCACTACACTAAGGAGGGAGGTAGAGCTATATATGTCCAAAAATGACACAAAAGACCAAGGCTTTTACTAAGCTTAATGTCTAGATTTTCAATATAGACAATCGAAACATTACAGTAAAATTACATTAATGGACATAATCGGAGTGATCATGAACAAGAATCTATTGAAACTGTAATATAACCTCTTTAGGAACTGTTTATTTAACAGTTAAAATATGGGGACATTATTAATATCAAAATGTCATTTCAGCTGATTTTGCCTTAAATTATCTCAAAGATTGTACAGTAAAATTTCATGAAATTAGACATGGGCATAGTAGAGGACCTCATGAACAACACTGCCGTGAAAGTGTAATATAACCTCTTATGGATTTGATTTTATAACCTGTCAAATATGGGGAGATTATTATCAAAATGTCATTTCAGCTAACTTTGCCTTTCATTTTCTCAAAGACTGTACAGTAAAATCTCATGAAATTAGACATGGACATAGTAGGAGACCTCATGAACAGCAATATAACAATGTAATATAATTTTCGAACCCTTTTTCAATTTAAGATAGTACAGTAGTGTAACTTCAGATTTTATTATTGTTGGATTTCATATAAGGTACAAAATTAGGTTGTTTTTTAACAAATTGGGCAAATGATTGATCAAATATAGGTCTATTTCCGGTCCTTTAGGGCTATCAAAGCACCCGTACCGTAGTACCACTAATAGACGAGCATTACATTTCAAACGCCGGCTGACGTGACCGACTTTCTGCGGATGCCGGCTCACTTGACCGCAGTCCCCATACCATAGTCACATACACGCACCTGTCACTTGACCGGGAAAAGTGAACTGAAATAACAATTTCAATAATTCAATAAG
Organism: Cebidichthys violaceus; assembly: GCF_023349555.1. Taxonomy (NCBI): domain Eukaryota; kingdom Metazoa; phylum Chordata; class Actinopteri; order Perciformes; family Stichaeidae; genus Cebidichthys; species Cebidichthys violaceus. The sequence goes on along the minus strand of NW_027176395.1, from coordinate 10,241,328 downwards.
TTTAATAAAAATCCAAAAGATGAATGATTATCGAACATTTTTTTTCATTTTCACGTTTGGCTTTATTTTAATCCCACAGGCAACAGCACATATGCTTAAAACCAGTGGTGGGCCATGCATTTTATACCTGGGCCTTCAGTGCTGTCCTACTACAATTGAACCACCTCCTAATAACCTCATTATGACACCAGCATGACGAGATGTCATTAACAGGCAATGCATACACTCAAAATCGATGTAATTAACACAATGACAATAACAAACTCACAAAAAACAGTCACATATATTTATATGACAACAAAGCAGGTAGAATAACATAAAACCCAAATAACATGATTCAACAGGCCTCTGCACATTCCAGCAATGCGACGCTAAAACACGCATTCCTTCACACACTCAAGGGCACCATTCAAATATTATTCACATCAGAGGGAACAATATCAACCATATCATAAAAATGACACAATAGAAAAATTAACACAGTTGTACATCTGCTTTTGTTTTTACTGCAGATGTAAAAACAAAAGCAGTTCACTTACCAAAGCTGCTCTTCAAGACAAAGTCCATCCTACACAGAACACGCACACAGAACACAGAAAACAGAACACAAAACACACACGGAACATGGAACGGAACACGGAACACACAGAACACAACACATAGAACAGAACATGGAAAAGAACACGGAACACAGAACGAAACAATGAACAGAACACGGAACACACAACACAGAACACACACAGAACACAGAACACACAACATACACAGAACACATAACAAACACGGAACGGAACACGGAGAACGGAACACGCCTTGTTCCAGTCCGGATTAAAACAGTTGAAAGAGCGATTAAATACTTCTTGATATACATGAAGCATGTGTCTTTAAAACAGCAGAAAGAATAGTAGACAAAATTACTAACATTCCCCGCAACAATTGTATTTCAACATTGTGATATGTCTGGATATGGACTTGATGTTTTTGGAGCCACCTTTTTGAATATTAGGATAATATAACCGGGTAAGAAAAGTGGAGCCAGTGTGAAGCCCATAAAGTGCAGGAAAATGGTCATGACACAAGGTGGCATGTGCTACTGGAGCCCCTGTGACTGCCATTTAAGAGCAGGGTTACACAGGCTTTACCTGCCCTGAATTTTGTACAATCGTCTTCCTAATAGAGCAATTATTTAAGTTTTCAGAGGAGGTGATGAGACCGCAGCTATACATTTAGGCTGAAAATAGATTTCAAGGTCTCTGGAACAGTAAAATGTATCCATACTAGTTGTGTGCCATCCATGCTTCTCAGGGTCCCAAATATATTCTGGTACCTACTGTATAACTTGTTTATTACTGGTGGGCTGTTAGGACAGTTTGAAGTAACCCATCACCTAGCCTGCTGAAAAACAAAAAATTAAAGCAATAATGTGTGTGTGTGAAAAACTGACCACTTTGAATGACACTGAGTACAACAAATATAAATTCTGATTCAAGTATGTCCATCGTGGGAACATTCTGTCAGCAGCATATTGTTAATTCTGCCATGTTCCTTGTATTGTTTGATAAACCTTTTAACCCCTAACGTCATTCACCAACAAAAGATTGTGACTTACTCAATTGTAGTGTGAAACACTCTTTGAACAGCAGTTAGCCTTAACCACAAATCAATTCATGCTTGTTTTGGTCAGTGTTTAAGAGTTAGATTTTATTAGCTTTAAAAGGTACAAATGAATGTAAGGTAAATACATAAATAATGTCTATTATTATCCCATGCTGCAATGGTTTCTCATGCTGTGAAGGACCTGTAGACCCCAGTGACCTTATCCTATGAGTAAAACAGGACTATAGCCTATTTTTGATTATGATGAGCTGAGAAAATCGTTGGCTTTGACAGTATATGTTAAATTGACACCAAATTACAGTTTGTAAACTGCACACCTTTTCTCCAAAGCAATTTCATGCCATTTTACTGTCTGAATAAATGTTATACCCTGATCCTTGATCTTTCTGTATTGTTCCCAAATGAATCGGATTGAAGGAGCTTTTTCACAGCTTGTCATAACAGGAAAAGCACAGGTGGAACAAATAACATGAATTATGGCTCCATTGCAGCAATTATAGCAATGCAATGCAGTAGGACAAATGAATGTTATCAGTTACACCTGTTTAAAGCTGTCTGTAGTGAAAAAAAATCCTATTCACGTTTAGTTTAACGCCACATGTACCCCCTGGATACATGTCCCCTGCAATGTTTCTGTATGCTGAGTGTCTTCTTTACATCACAAATACAGCACTGCTATCCCTTACTTGTATTACAGCTACAATAACATAACTCTGACAAAAGCAGTTCTCAAGCATGTTTTCGAATCCAGTCAATCGAAATAAATCGACACCAATGGCTGCCTGCGGAGTTGGGTAGAAAATGCATTACATTAAATGTATAAAGTACTGCTTGAAAAAGACAAAAACATGCAAAACAATAGCATGGTTCTTCAAATAATACTTAAATCTAGACTTGAAAACATGCAACACCTATAGAACGTTTTGGCTACATGATCAAATCAAAAATGACAAGTTTTGAGTTAAAGGCAACAAGCCTATAGTGTCACTCCGAACTGTATCCTGAAAACAATGTGTAGCTGCTTATAAATTGCTTCCTAAAATGGTCAGTCTCATCATGTGAGTTAGTACAGGGGGTCTGACGGGATGGAGGAGGTGACTTATTCTATAGAGAAGGTCATACATAATGCACTGCTACATGTGCATGATGTCATGGTTTAAGTCTACTGCTGATTTGGCGTACAACTCTCACTTAACGCCCTGCGCCATGTGCTGCGTCGCCGGTTGCTAAACGATGAGAGGATAATTCTGTTTTGGGGGATAAATAAAAGAGTGAGTATTCAAAAACGGATTATAAAAATGTGTTGAAATGGATGATGCAAAGATGATGCAAAGCTAGAGGCAAATTTCCTCCAGATGGTTCCATTAAAATGCAGGTGGCGTGGAGCGCTTTGGGGAATGAAAGGGGGGAGAGCATCCTTCCCTGTTGTTCTTGATGCCGGTGTAACGCATGGGTAAAGTTGCTTATTTTTTGGACGTACGGGCTGGTGTTTGTGGACCGGACCACCGGTGTTTTGTGTGTGCGTTTGGGTATGAGACTTGATGTGGGTTGGTCCTCCGAGCGGTGCGACAGTGAAATGTGTCTCGAGTATCTTTAAGACAAACACCGCGCGTCCAAGCGAGGTGGAGGGAAAAAAAGGAGGGGGGACAGCAGAGGCAGACAATGCGGTTCTGCGATGCGTTTATTCCTCCGTACAATTTACGCCCACATGCACGATATCATGTTGTCAAGAAGCTGTGGGAGGATTCCTCGTAATTTGGCTAATTTTCTTTATTTTTAATATTGGATTGAACAAACATTTTCTTACGATTTGATTGAGAACAAAAATAAAGATGAAATTTCCAATAGAAAACCCGAGGAAACAAGTTAACTGGGACCCTGAACAAGGTTGGTGAATACTGCTTTCTTATATACTGTCTGATAATTTTGGATAGGCTGTGTCATTTAATTGACTACTCCTAATCTCAGCACCATCACTATAACGCTACTATATGGATGTAGTCTACATGAGGCACACTAAATTACAAGATGCTGCATTATTCCCAGGCTTGCACAGTTTTGCACATGTTTTTATTCATTATTTTGTTAATTTGACTTTGTGTTTACTTTTATTCTATGTTTCTGCAAAAAGGAGACAAAGCGGTTGGAGGTTATTTCTTTATTATCCATTCTCTGTCAGTTGTGCAGAGCAACGCTGCTGGAAGCAGAGCTTCAACCGCTCCAAGTTGGCAGGAATAACCAGGCCAAAACCGGGAAATCTATCTAAAATAAAAGCACGTAAAATTGTTCCAGAGATTGGGACTGCCAGACACGTTTTTTTTTTCGGAGACGTGGCTGGTCACTCACGTGGTTTATACAAAATTAATTACACAGCAAATAGGCTATGACCCTTCAGTTGTGCTCCCTAATATTACAAAGATGGGTATTTTTTACGTGTTTATTTCTATTTCAATTAATTGTTCAATCAGATTAATCGACAGAGGCTACTTGAAACGTCCTCATTAAACGTTTTATTTTGAAATTTGTCTTTTCCGGAATGGGGCCTTTATGTGTGACTCAGGTTAGCTTGACACTTTTTTGAGTCTCAGCTGGTGAGTTAATTAAATACCTACTATATCTGTCTAGTACCATAGGGCCCAAGAACCAACCTGAGCCAAACCAAAATCTGCCCTCATGTTTATCATTATGTCTAGTTTCATATGTTGTTCAGCAGTGGGTAAACAATGCTCTATACACACAATATGCAGCGGACATGCTGAAATGTTGACAAACTGAGTGTTTCCAGTACACCACCACTTAACAGTGTCGTAAATGCTTAATGCAACACTTTATTACCGTCATCTAAATACTCATTAGCATCCACATATTTGGTTTCCATTCTGTTATGGACCTGAGTCTCTGGTGGCACATGGGGGGGGGGGGGGGAGAGAGAGAGAGAGAGAGAGAGAGAGAGAGAGAGAGAGAGAGAGAGAGAGAGAGAGAGAGCTGCTTCCCACTCAGGCCTTATTTAATTTGCCAAAATCAATATAAAGCAAATTCAGCAGTCGGAAAAGGATTTTAAATGAATGCCACACAGCCTCAAAAATATGAAATACAGCGCAAATTATGTTGATCACAATTTTGATTTTACCTATGGTTTGAAACTTAGATATGCACATATTCTTTTATTTATGATTGTAAGAATTGTAGTTTTTTTGCACATATCTGTCAATGAAATCCAGCTTTCTGAACTATCTCACAGTGTGTATCTGCAGCTGCCCTGCTAGAGCTGATTTATTAAATTTCCCTCACGCACAAGATGAGATGAAAGGCAATTAATGTCTCAGTAAGACTTATGGACTTGGTTCAATTTGGAATTAATTTATCAGTAGACTGCATCCGTCAACATGACTGCACCAAATACAGACGGTGATATTGATGTAGGGTTATATTCTTTCTGCTGCAAATTCATCCCATGCTCTAAAATTAGCCAGCCACCACACTTAAAGTAATGTACCATGAATTGAAAGTGGCAGTTTTGCTCCTTCCTGGGCTGTTTCCATCACTTTGCTGTTATTAATTCACTCATGATTCTCACTCGGGCATTAACAAGATTCATAGCTCTTGGATCAGACAGTGAAACACTTCCTGGATGCCACTGACTCATCAGGGTGGGACATGTGCATACAATTTACTTAGCATATCCCATAAGTGATCCTATCCCAATAAACAAAAAAGAGCCTCTCGAGAACATATCCATTTTGTATTATACGAGAGTTGCATCATGGTAAACAACAGGCTCCACCCATGGCTCTGAGGCACGCCATGCTCTCCAGTCTGAGAGAGAAGGGGGCATCATGGGTGAAGGCCGAAGCTCTGAATAGCTCATACAATGCTTTATACACATTAAAGGAATCTAGATTTGGCTGCCTCCTCGATGCTGCTTGCCACTTGGTTGACCTGCTTTAGCACCTGTGCATTTATTTTAAAACCAATCCAGAAGCCAATGACTGAAAGTGGCTCTTATCCCTTCCTCTCTTACAGTCTATTAGAACAATTGAATCCTGCTTCTCAGTAAAAGGATAACTCAATTTTCACCTCTACCTAGCAATACTGGAATGGTTTTGTTTCAAATGGTGTGTTTTTTAAATATTGTTTTTTTTTTATTTTGCCTTATTGTGCATGTACATGCATGTAATATATGTACAGTCATTTGATTATTCACCCTTATTCCGTTTTTTTCAGGTTTTTAATTCATTACAATGAGGCTTCATTTAACAGGAATTATAGCTAGAACCCAAAAATTGTCAGCATGTGAAGATGTTGAGATGGCAGCATTGACACAGCTGTTGGCCAGATAACAGGCCTTTTAACTGATAGCTTTGAGTGTTGGCTTTGTGAAGAGCCCTTTATTAGCTCAGAGTAATAGAAGGAATTATTTATACAATTTTGATACCTCAGTGCCTGATGCTTTGGGTTCGTAACATGGAAAAGTTGTATAGTTGTACTTTTTTGTTGTTAATCTTTCATTAACAAATGTCCCTTTGCTGAAAGCTTAAATGGGGGCAGAAAACACTGTAGTTAACTACAGTGTTTTCTGCCCCCATTCTGCCCCCATTCCATGCATTCGTTTTTCTAGTTATTGCACAAATTATTTGACAAATATATATGGCTTTGTAAACGAATAAACATTGTGTAATAATTTCAGACTCACTTAAAAAACCTCAAAGACTTCTGACAAAACAACATCTCAGAACAATTTTTCTCAACACTCAATCAGTCTTCACACATTTTTCATATCTAGTGAAACAGATTCATGGCCTTCAGCCAAGAATGGTCTGTTAATTTTCACTTGCTGAAAATCATTAGAATCACTCCAGAAGATCCTCCAACATGAAGCTAAACAAAACATCAATTATTCTAGTTTTCTTTTTCCTCTGACTCTTTCCTAGTGGCGGTCCAGACCAACTTGGTCCCTCCCAAAAAGGTCCAGTCTGGCATGGCGAAGTCGAGTCTAGTCCAGGCCACTGTGGCCACCATGCAGAACCCCATGGGCTGTGACCCTAAGACCAATGGTCATTGTCCACTGCCACGCCTGTCCATCTCCTCCCGCTCTGCCAGCGTGGTGGCCAGCATGGACGCCAGCTGTGACGGCGTGGCCGCAGCGCTCCACTCAGTGATGAAGTGGAAGACAGTGCTGGCGGTGTTCATCATGGTCGTTCTCTACCTGGTTTGTGGAGGTCTGGCATTCAGGGCACTGGAGCAGCCGTTTGAGAGCCACCAGAAGAACAGTATCACTCTGGAGAAGGCTTTGTTCTTGAAGAGACACCACTGTGTTACTCCTGACGAGCTGGAGGCACTCATCAAGGTGAGTGATTGGAGGTGGAGATTAGCTTTTGGAGTTTTTAGATAAAGTGAGCCATGGTATTCCCATTCAACAGACCTTTCTCTGTCCAGCTGCTCAGACATCCCTGGAATAGTACATTGCATTTGTTCAATCTTTTCATCATTGACCAGATATATTTATAACAGGATAGGAAGATAAGATGAAATTAATGAAAATGATATGATGAATAATTCAAGTGTGTCATTCAATTTGATTGGTAGATAAAAAGTAGAAAGTCAGACAAATTACCTTTTGTAGCGGCAGTTTTCTAGCTGGTGATAGTGATCAGGGGTAATTAGAGGTTCTCAGGCTAATTAATTCTGGTTTCATTAGCTTGTCACATGATCTTCAAAAGCTTGAATGCTACTTCTTTTTATGTCCAGATTGTCCTTCAGGAAATCAAGCCTTCATCAACTGCTGCAGAATTTTACAGAATAATAGCTCACGTCCATATCAAACCTGCTATGCAAACAACATCTGTCAAGTTTGTTTTAATACACAACAAATGCTGAGTGAAGCATTGGGACTCTTTAGTGGACTCATTTAGAACTGTTTTGATTTCAAAGATTATTTCTATTCTATCTATGATAAACTAGTCTTGACCTGAATTGGCTCTAATTGATATTTTCATAAGAACAATTTATGAAATATCAATGAGAAAACAATTGTCCAAATGAATAATAATGTTGCTCCTTAACTGCTATGTCAATGTTGTGTTCACAACGAGTTTCCGCTGCCCACAAGTGGTAAAACAAATCAGTTACAGCTCAGGGTTCATCATATCACCGTAGTGTGGAACGTCAGCCACATGATAATAAGCGCTGATGATGACACCTATGTCTGTTCCATTCATTAAAGAAGATTATGACATGCAGTTGAAAGCTCAGAAAAAGCTAGTAAGTCAACCTTTGAGTCTAGACCAAGGCCTAAAGGTTAAGAATTAACCTTGATGGTGACTAGTTTTTTTCTCAAAAATGTATATTCATGGCTTCAGGCATCATTATTGCAGATTATGTAATCGTGAAAAACTGAACTGAACTGTTTGTTACAGAGGAGTGGTTGTACCTGTTCACTTCAGTTTTCAAGTCTGTTGCAAACTTTAGAAATGATTGTCAGCTCCCAGTACTCTGGATTGCACTTCTTAATTTTTTTCTAGTTTTAGGGGTTACAGTGAACTTCTTCACTAAAAGAATGTTGTCATTGCACTAATAATGCTGATTTATAGACATTATATATAGTATGTGTATAGTGACTAAAGCACCATCATAAGATACTACTCTCTCCCACCCTGGATGAGGACAGTTGATGGGTAAATGTCAAGAGCAGACTTAGAGGCAGGACCCTCCTTCAGCAGGAAGCACATTAATACCTTCAGGGTCACCACAGAGATGCCCATAATTCTCAGTGTCACTTCACATCTGTTGGCAAACACACTGTACAGTACATACTAGCACATGCGGTTTTATGTTACATAACAGGACGGTAAAGTAATATTGAAGGAAAGGGCAAAAACCTGCCTTGATGTTTATCCTTAAAGAAAAAGGTCAGTCAGCGAGAGCTTTAAGCTGTATCACAACTGCAGACTGGAGAGTTGAGAATAGTGTCTTCAATTCATATGCAAACCTACATTATGTATTACAATAGCATGATAGTCAGTTGTTTTGGATGGATAGATGGATGGATAGATTGATTGGATTCAATTAGTGTCCTGTAAACCAGGGTTAGAATGATCTTACTGCCACAATCCTTAGTTTTCTCAGCAGGTGGAGACACTGCTGGGCTTTCTAGTACACAGAGTCGGTGTCCTGGGAAAAGGAGAAGGAGGTGTCTATCTCCGTCCCAAGGTATTGAAATTATGGTATTTGTTGTAGCAGCTGGCCTTCGATACAGAGGGGTTGGAAAAGAGGTTGTTGTTGTGAGTCTGGTTTCTCTCGGCTCCCACAGCACAGCTCCCTTGTCTTGGTGATGTTGCACTCGAGGGAGCTTTCCTGAAATGTCTCCCTGATGGTACTCAGAGAGAGCATTGGTGCCGGTCGGGTGGACCAGTAGTGCCATGTCATGGGTGTGCTTTCCTTCACTGGAGCAGGAGATGTTGGTAGTGTAAACAGAGAAAAGAATAAGGGATAAAACACTAAAGGGGAGCCCTGTGTTTAAAATCAACTACAAAACTTTTTACAAGCGCCTGTTGTTGCCTGTCCTGTCAAAGCTGTATCTGTTTGAGTTTATAGAGGTAGATTTTAGAGAAGATCTTAAGTATCAAACATGTACTTAAGATCATTAAAGACTACTTTATTACTCTGGTTGCTTAGTTACAAAAAATATGACAATCTACTTCCTGTTTATATCGGCGCATGCCCAGTGTATGTGAAGAGTCACTTGATATTCGTTTTCAGGTGTGTAGTCTGGACGGAGATCATTTTGAAAACGATGGCTGAAACGCCGTGTGGACGGATATCATTTTAGAAACCTGAGTAGTATGGACATGGCCTAAAAGAGTCAGACTTGAATCCTTTGCCGCACATTTTGCCTTGTGGGCAGTGTTGGGAGCTCTACCCATCTTAATGTTTCACCCCTGTCATGCCTCCTTTGCATTTCCAGACATTAGTTTCCACTCCAACTCGTCTTTTGCCAACTTGGCCTTCAGTCTGAACTCTCTCTTAATTCCTTCACAATGAGCTTGTCTCCTTCTTCTGAATCAGGTAGATTTACATGTCCTTGGTGATCCATTTATTGTTGTTTGGATGAAGAGTTATTTGTTTGGTGGGAGAGACAGTGTCCTCACAGTAATAAACATAAAAGGTTATTGCATCGTTCAGGAAATTAAGATCACCACCACAATTATTAAAAAACAAATCCCAGTCTGTCAAAACAACCCCTTAGTTTTTCATTGGTCTCTTTATTGAGAACTATATCTGAATGCCTTGTACCCTCCATAATAAATGTATTGGTACATGGAATTCCATAGGGAGGCTTTAACAACACCCACATGTTTTAAATAAGGAAACTTGCTCCCTACCACAAGAGCACTGTTGTCTTTAATGTAAGAAACGTTTGAAGACAAGTTTCTTTATGTCTTTTACCATAACTGTGTGTGTTGTATCTTCTATTTTTACAAGAAATTTAGTCAAACTTGGAGGTTTGAAAAACCAAGGACTATTTTAGCAGCTGAAAGACCCTGATACTAAAAAATGAAATATTGCATTTATAAATAAGAATGATTAATTTCGATCTCAGCTAAAAACATAACTGACAACCCTTAAACTGTGGTTATTAATTCAAGCTGACCTGAAGCATGCTGTTTTTGTTTCACATGTTACCAACATACCAACCAATACCTGAACTGGACCAGATAACAAGCAGATTGTAAAAAAAAATCATTCCCATCCCATCATGACTTTACTGCGCATGTCTTTTTATGGTGTCAGCTGTTTTGTCACACAGGGAATGCGGCTGCTCTCTGATATCACACATAGAATTATAGGTGGTGATTTAAGGTCACTACGTCGCGCTGACATGTGCAACTGGAAGCGGGATTGAAAAATAATTTGAGACGTGCCAGCCGGCGTGCAGTTTGTTGAGTGGAAAGTTTGATTTGTGAAGGAATGCGTGATAGAAGACAGCAGGAATGAGATCAGTCAAACACTCCTTTGCAGAAGATGTTTAAAGAAAAGAGAGGAGTATTCTGCAACAACATCTGTTATTTTCTTTGGAAAGTAACGGTTTGCGACACACAGATCAAAGGGCAAATCCCTTTTACCAACTGTAGTACCCAATTAGCAGTATCTTGCAGAAAAGAAGAGATCAAAAAAAGCCTTTTTAAAATATGTGCTTTCCATGTTTTTGTAGTTTGAGAATAGTAAATACAAGATTCGCATTAGTGCCACAGTGGACCCTTCCTATTATCTTGAGCTTGAAATAACCCCAAAGAGAACCGACCCCATGGCATAGTGCGCTCCACTTTCAGCTAGAATGGCTCCATTCGACGGTAGCTTCTTCAACACCACTCCAGTGAATATTGGATTGCCTCTCTCACCTTCTCCACACCCACGTTTGTTCCATTATTCTTTCTCAGAGGAGCATCATTTCTTCTTCTTCTTTTTCCCTTGCAGCACTCACCTTTGAACCACAAAAGTGCTATCATGAGTTTGAAAAAATAAATAAATCAATGACAGTATTTCCTAAGGAGACGTGCGGAAATAAAACCTTTAGCATGGTGTGCCTGTGGTCCTGAGGGAATCAATTATTCATTGCACAGGCCAGCAGTCACAGACCTCCTGCTGCTTGAAGCAGCAGCACTAGTAGCAGCAGCTGAATCATAGACAAGACTGTCTCCCACATAAATGATACGATTCAGACACAAGACATAACGTATCATGGCTTGTCTCACCACGTTTTGCCAGAACTAATTTACAATATTTCATCTGATAAATAATTAAAAATGTCATGTTGCAATATACACTTTTCTGCAAAGAGTTAGATGAGCGCATCAATGCCAATTTAATGTCTATACAGTATGTAAAGCTACCAAGACTGAAAGCACAAGTAAATAGCTAGCCTGGCCCTGTCTAAACACAATAAACCTGCCAACTGGCACCTATAAAAAATTGTACGAATATAATTTTTTTTTTTACAAAAACCAAAGTGTGAAAATGACAGGTTGTGGTTTATGTGCCAGACTATTTTTGAGCCGGGAACAGTGACTTAACCTCCTGTTAAACCCCAACTTGTTGTTTTTACATTTCTGTTTGTGTACAGATTAAACTAATGATATACAATAGTTTAAAAGCTTTAGAGGTGCTGGTAGGCATATTTTGTTACCGAGGTAGGCTAGCTGTTTCCCTCTGTTTCCAGTCTTTGTGCTATGCTAAGCTAACTAGCTTGAAAGTTGTATTCTCAGTTAACTCTTTGCAAGAAAGTGCATTTCCCAAAATGTCAAACTATTTGAAAAAATATATAACGATTATCATGCCATGTGTGAAACTCAAACTAACAAAGGGCCTCAAGAAAAGGCCTTCAGGACATGCATCTTCACAAGTAGTCCATCAAATAGTTTGTCTGATCTGTTTTGTTGTTATGTTCTGTTATCGGTCTGTTCGTGCTGTGTCAAGCCTGTCACTCAGACAAAGATCCTCTGTGGCGACACAGCAGTGGTGACTCACTTTCAAACTGTTTAGCGGAGGAGTTGACAAAAAAAAGGCAAGTTTGGGAAGCGTGTGTGTGTACAACGTGTGTGTGCGTGAGGTGGCAGAAAACGATATAGTAAAGCTTTGCTACACAGCGTGTGTTGACGATGTGTATGTGGGTGCATGCACGTCTGTTGACCTCCTTGTGTCTGCTTCAGTATCTGTGCTGTCCACCTACCCACTGCTTGCCCACAAAGGCAGCAGACCTAATTGGCTTTTCCTGCGCCCCCGGGATGACTCACACTTTGGCGCAATGTGAAGCCGCGCTGTTATTGACACCAGTCAAGCCTCATTTATTGATGACTCACTTATCTAGAAATATACTTTTACAAACACTGAGCTACCTGCAGTAAATCCACGTCAGGACACGCAACCAATGTCCTAATGTGGTAAGTAATGTGGATTCAGCTCCTCAGAGGTCTTCACAATGTGCACTAAAAATGTACGGACAGGTGTACATTATACACCCTTATGTCTTTAAATGGCTTACCACAACATGTGTAGAATGTAATATAGTGCATTTACTCATTTAACTGAGAATTTAAAGTACTTGATTTCCATTTTATGCTATGTAACATTCCACCTCTACATTTCAGAGCTTTTATTTACTCCGCTACATGTATTTGACTATGGGTTTTTCATACAAATAAACCCTAACAATGTATAAAGTAGTTAAAATGTGGTGAGTTTTCTGGTAATGTTTCTGTGCTTCTTGTCCTTAAGTAAGACTTTATGTAGTATAATGGAGTATTTGTCCACTGGGATAGTCTGATTTTGTTTTTCTTCTGCTCACTTCACAAACCGTTCTGATCAATTCAAATCAGCCTTATCTGTGATGGACCAGAATCGTCCTATTTGGCAGTCATTTGTGCGGCTTTAATGCTTCAAGGTGGTTCAGGCATTAGTGATGGTGAGTGTGCTGTAGAGGAGAGTGCTTGGCACCATGCTGGCTGGATCACTGTTGTCACCTGCTGTGGGGCAGAAAGACACTGAGAGGATGAAGATTGGTAGAGAGTTAGCTGGCTCTCTATTGATCCTGAAGTGTCGAAAATGAAAACACACATTAGCCAACATTTGGTGGTGATTGTGTGTTTTCAACAATGTCTGTGTGCTTATTCTTCTGTGCAATCAAAATGAAGGAAAGCCCCTGTGAAACGAAAACACCAGATGTCATCCTAATTAACACTCTGAAACACAAATCAAAGTCAGCATCCCCATGCCTCAAACGTGTCTGTGGAGGAGGACTTTCCACATCTCTAATGCAGTGTGAACTTGGCTGTGAAAATGAGGTGAGACAGAAATAGACCTTCGTTTGAAGTATTCAGATGCATTATGAGGCTATTTTTAGCTCTCCCTTGACTCCAGATTTAGGCTATTTGGGGTTTATGATATAATTACCGCTTTGATATTACCCCACAAAGTAGCTGAATCTACTAAAACCCGTGAAAAAGCATTACTGTAATTGGCTAATTTTAGATACCAAAATATGTTCCGTTAAGGGAGGCTGAACTGATGGAGGTGAGGTAAGCACATGCAGGATTAAGAGTATGTGCAACGATGTGTGTGGAAGTAGTCCTCCACTCTGTCTGCTTCGAAATATATGTCACGAGAGTTGATACATATTTTATTAGATGGACGTACATCTCACTAACAGCTTGCAGGGATAGATTGGGGGGTTGCCCTGAATGAAGATGAAGACCAGGAATGTTGGTAAATGCACCGAAGCTATTTCCCAAAGGCATCCCTCACTTTCATTTCAGCAAAAGGGATGTTTATTTGAGCCCAGAGGTAAAATTCTAACTATTCTTTTCCACAAAGATAAAATGCCCATAAACAGGGAATTCAGCAAGAACACAAGATAGTAGATTAACTTTTCATTGCTACATTATGGAGCTCAGAAGGAGATCATTGAGAACAATGATGCAGTAAACGAGCATTGCGGCTTCTTAGTGTTTTCGCTTGAAAAGCTGGGGATAAAAAAAAAAGCTTACGGACTAAAGAAAAAGGCTGACACAGAGGAAAAGTGCGATAAAGGGTTTTCTGCTGTAAGTGAAAGTCTATGTAGATTTAGTCAGCGTGAACTGTAAAGACATGCAAAGTGGGTAAGAATGCAGAGTGGAGAAACGGCTCCAAGTGGAGAGCAAGCCACTGAATAATGTGAACACATCTCGTTCATGCATATACTGTACCTACTGCATGTCCACAGGAGGAATGTTTTGGTTAACATTAAAGTGGTTAATTTGTTTGTGCGCATAATTAAACAGTGACGGTGTATTGCAGAACACTAAAACTTCTTCCACATATTTTTTATTTCAAACAGCGGATATTTTCATAAACAAATACAAAAGACCATACTCGAGGACAGTGGTTGCCAACATGTGGGTTTGGACTGAGGGGTAGCAAGAAAACACATTTCCGCTGCAAAACTTGCTTTTTTCTCGTGAATCACAAGATAAAGCAAGGAAAATCTATTTATAGTTGAACTGGTCACAACCCTCTGCCCTCTGACATATGTATCTAGAAACTTAATTTTAAGGGGTCACAAGCCAAAAGGTTGAGAACACTACTCTGGTTATCTAGAGCTGTGAAATATGGTGGAAACTATGTGCGCATATGCAAAATGTAATAATATTGGACAGATCTAATCAATTGTGACCGCATCCACTTGGCTCTACTTGTAATCTAGTTTTGTGACACAGGTGTAGGATTAATCAAATTTATTTGTCTCTCCCGCATTAATATTGTAATTTATACATGTTTCTCTTTCCAGCATGCCATAGATGCTGTGAGTGCTGGAGTGAGTCCTATTGGAGACACATCATACAATTCCAGTTATTGGGACCTGGGCAGTGCCTTCTTCTTCGCTGGAACTGTCATCACAACCATAGGTAGACCTTTAAATAATCCACTCTTTGGTATGTTGCATAAGGTATTATCACAGAGGTGTGACCGATTCATTAGACTGTAGTCTAATGTTGATGGCAAAAATCACGAAAATGGTAAATTATCATAAACTGCACAAAGATTACCCACGTGGCCAGAAACTGTGGAAGCCCAAAGTGTTCAATTTTAAATAAATACAAAAATACATTATGATATCAGTAATTCAATATACAAACCATGTAATAGATATAAATGAACCATCAATTTGTGAAATAATTAAAAATCAACTTATATATATGAAATACAATTTCATCATTGTGATTTTTTAATAAGAGTTTAATTGCATATCATTATTTATTTTGTTATATACATTTTTATTTCAAAATCTAAATTATTAGACCTGGAAATAGAAATTATGGGATAATATTTCACTTTGTATTTTAATTGTGATATTGTGGAATTTAACATCCTGTGAAGTTCAACATTATCAAGGATGCTGACAAAACAGACACTGCTGACATAGACAATGCCGATTTACTTTATGTCAATGTCTGTCTTCGTACTTTTTCTCCTTTCCAAGACAAACAAGTTGTAGGAGCCAGGTATGGCCTGTGTCATTTCGTATACCCTTTTTTGTACACTTCCGGTACACGAGTCACGTGGTGTTGGGGATAGCCACAATGGGGATATCAGCTGTTCAGTAACGTTAGTTTAGTTGGAGGAATGGAAGGAGTGGGGGTGAGACAGGGAGCCTTATATTTTAGTCGACCGTTTTTTACACGCTAATTTCACATTACATAGTTTGACGTTGCTGTTTGTTTGTCGTCCACAAATAAACACTCAGAACTCAGCCATTGGATCCATATCATTTACAGCCAGCGCGTCCGCAAGTTTAGTCTCCCCTACTTAGCCTCTCGGTGACTAATTGAAAGTTGCTAATAGTCACCTACACAAGTCATAAACAATTTGTGATCAAAACTATTTTTAAATGAAAGGGAAGTGACTCTGGGTGCCTTGAAGTCTTTATGCATTTACAATAGATTTAGTTCCATTTAGGGGCAATGATGTGCTCTCTATTAGCTGCATGTTCCTTCATTTAAGTGACTGGTTTAACAACACAATGCCCCTGACCTATGATTATGGTGCAATCCAGAGATTCAAATAACTATGGCATTTGCTAATACATTGCGGTGCAGATGCTTTAAGTGGCTACATTTACTTCTCTGTTCAGATATTATTTTTGATATCAGAAGCTGGAAAACATGAACTAAAACCTCCGGCTTCAAGTTACATAACCGTTTTTTCTCCAAGGACTCTTTATTGTATCCTTGTCACTGTAGGGCCATAATTAATGCAATTTTCTCCAAGGGGAACCTAATTATTGTTTCTCTAGGAGCTTATTTGCTGCAGACCCCTGCAACAGCAACTAAGAAGTATAACATATTGACTTCAATTGATTATGTTGCATAAGAAAGTCTTGATTGTCATCTTACTCTTAACACTCCTCATCCTCTTCCGCCTCCTCTTCACCACATCTTCTCTGCCATGTTTCTTCACAGTTTTTTTTTTCCTCTGCTCTTCCTCATGTTTTCCTTGTTTGTGACAGGTTATGGAAACATAGCTCCAAGCACGGAGGGCGGAAAAATCTTCTGCATCCTTTATGCCATATTTGGCATCCCTCTCTTTGGCTTCTTGTTGGCGGGGATTGGGGACCAGCTGGGCACCATCTTTGTGAAAAGCATCTTGAGGGTTGAGAAGATGTTCAGGGTGAGTTGCAAGTCTAAGCTAGTTTCTAATTCTCTTTTATTCATATTTGCCTTTTTTTCAATGGTATGTTTAGCCCTTTCAGATTTGTTTCATTGAGAGTCTGGTATTAGTTCCTTTGGGCACACTATCCCTCTTAGATCTTTTTTTTTTAAACCGTTGCTTGCATTGTTCTAATATCATCTCCTGTTTCATTTTCTCAGCAAAAACACAAACAGATCAGCCAGACTAAGATCAGAGTGACGTCCACCATCCTGTTCATTCTGGCTGGCTGCATTGTTTTTGTCACCATCCCTGCTGTCATCTTTAAACACATTGAGGGCTGGACCGCACTGGAGGCCATCTACTTTGTTGTGATAACACTCTCCACAGTGGGAATAGGAGACTATGTGGCAGGTAGATCTATGCAAGGGACTGGTGTTTCTGTCATGATGTAGATTATTGTTTTGTCGAACTATCTTGACTTATCTTTGGTACTTTTCCGTCCCCTGCAGGTGGTGATAGCAGGATCGACTATATGAAGTGGTACAAGCCTCTGGTATGGTTCTGGATCTTGGTGGGTTTGGCGTACTTTGCGGCTGTCCTCAGCATGATTGGAGACTGGCTTCGAGTACTGTCTAAAAAGACCAAAGAAGAGGTGAAGTTCCTTCAATTACACTGCTCAGTATTAAATTAGAGTGGCAGAAAATTGAAGGTCCCTGAGTTACTTCCTCCTCTGTGTCTGCTGTCTTATTTGGCTATTAATTGCTGCTTACATTTTGCCAAAATGTTCTGTTTCTAGACAGAAGACACAGAAGAGGAAAATATGTGCAGGGCTCGCATAAACAAGATAGCCTTTGTCAAAAGCTTCAATCGCATAAGTCCCTGAAAACTTGGTTTAGTATTTCTTTTTAGCATCATATATTCAGGATCAAATAAGCACCAATCAAAGTTAACGTTTGGCTTTTGTCCATGAGGACTGTGTGGCTGTGTTTTGATCACATTTGATGGACTTTGATTCAAATGTTGCTAAAGACTGCATGGTGCATACAAGTATGTGATGTCACCTTTATCAAACTGATCCCTGGCCACTTCAAACCAGTGAGAAAATCAGAAATCTAACATGTGAAATAACCCAAACTGTTCCCAGATTTTATTATTATTTAGGACCCCATCACTTATACTAAGAAGATGACTGAGATATTGGTTTTCAGGGCCTTCAAGAACAATGACACAAGACGTGTTGCCATTTACATATTGTTATGCACATTTTGAAGTATCACGTTCGAAAGGTTGTATGGAAACGACAAAAATAAAAAACAAAACCTTTTGCCTTTGTCGAAAAAGGGTTGACGCACTAAATAATTATGGAACATTAAACTCACATGACTGATATTCCCATTACTTGCGAATGCTTGTCTTTGTCTCTGGACAACATGAAACAAGACCAATACCAGCAGACATGAAAGAACAATTAGGACTAAATTAGCACTAAAAGCAAATTCCTGAAAGACCTCCATCCATTTTTTGTCGTAGATGGTCACGCAGACTTGTCTTGTTTCCTACTTCTTCTATTATGTTTACTGGCAGTTGACAGCCGCGCAAGCCTATTACGCTATCATCTGACCCTAACTCCTTTGCAGAGTTAATTCGCTCCAAACCAGTTAATGGAAATGCTCCTGGTTTGAATTTCTTTTTTCTGCGACATTTAAAAAAAAAAAAAAAGTTGCTTAAAATTAGCTTGACTGGAAACACAGCAAATGTCTTTGTAGCTGCAGATTATGACCCCATGTGCTTTCAAGATCTGTTCCTCATCCTTCTCTTACTCCTGCCGTCACAGGTTGGGGAGATTAAAGCTCATGCAGCTGAATGGAAGGCAAATGTTCGAGCAGAGTTCCGTGAAACGCGGCGGCGCCTGAGTGTTGAGATCCATGACAAGCTCCAGCGGGCTGCCACCATCCGCAGCATGGAGCGCCGACAGCTCGG
Organism: Cebidichthys violaceus; assembly: GCF_023349555.1. NCBI lineage: Eukaryota > Metazoa > Chordata > Actinopteri > Perciformes > Stichaeidae > Cebidichthys > Cebidichthys violaceus. The sequence goes on along the minus strand of NW_027176395.1, from coordinate 10,222,551 downwards.
CCTGGAGCAGCGAGCTCACTCCCTGGACATGCTGTCTCCAGAGAAGCGGGCCTTGTTCGCCAGCTTGGATGCCGGCCGCTTCAAGACTTCCTCCCAGGAGAGCATTGACACCAAGCTCAATAACCTGAGGCTGAAGGGGGCCTGTGAGCCATACGACCATCAAGGGAGTGAGCAAACGCCACAGACGGCGTCTTCCTCTGAGGAAAATCTCTTCAACCTGCGCTGCGGATCCCTCACCAAGCTGGCCAGACGCAACAAGAACCGCGAGCTGCGGAGGAACATTAATGAAGATGTGCGACGGGCTAGTGTAGGTGTAAACAATGGCAGTGCCATGCTGGGTGAGGAGAGGACGGAAGAAGAAGATGGGGAGCCAGATGAAGAAAACGGAGAAAGAAAAGAGGGAAACAGCAGTCTGACAAACCTGTCACAAAATTCAATGGAGCGCAGCAAGTTGAATGAGTTCACACCACTGCAGGCCAAAGATAGCGAACTACTAAGTATTGAATGGAAGAGTGCCTCAGAGAAAGAAAGAGAAACAGTGTGAAAGACAAACACAGAACAAGAGTGCATGGACCTTTGAGATGTCAGTAAATGTGCCTTTCTGTTTCCTATGCTTAGATTGGAACTGCTCCCAGGAAATTCAGTCATCATGCCATAGCCATGGAAAGAAAATGTGTTGCCAAAAAATTGAAGAGACAGAAAAGGCTGTAGTTAAAATACCTCATATAGGATGTTACTGTAGGATGGGCAACTTAAGAATCTTTCTAGCTTCGTTGTCTTTCAGCCTTGACTCTTGACGCTCAAGAGACACTTGGGCAAAGGCTGTCTGTTAATTTTGAATCTTATTTTCTGGCAATGTGGTTAGGACATGCAGAGGCTTCAGCTCATCCATCTTCTGAAACATAACGGCTCTCCGCTTTGTCAACTCATACCGTGGTGGCTATTTTTAGCTCAGCTACCAATGGACTAGAATGTTAAATGAATGGCGGGTGGGAGGTTTTGTTTCTGCTGGATCAATAGACAATACCAACACTTACCTGGCTGACATATACAATTACTCCTGGTATGTGACTTTGGAAATGCAGCCTAAGGGTATAAACTCTGCAACATACTAAGAGCTCATAAAAACAAACTATCACCTAGATTGTGCATGGTTATTAAAACAAAACCATAGCAGTTAACTGACTTACTTGAAAGCTTGAAATGACAGCAGTAATAATGTTTGTTTTTGTTTAAATAAAATTAAATGTACTGCTTTCTTTCACATTTTGTAAAAAAAAAAAATGTATTTCAGTAATGATTACCACCATTGTGGATGAACACCGAGCTTCACCTGACAGACACATTTAATCACCTTTGGCCAACAGATTGTCATGTTGAAAACACTTTTTTGTAATTGACATTCACTTTTATTACAAATATTTTCAGACTTTTTAATTAATGAATGTGATGCTGTTAATTTTGTACTCATCAAGCATGTTTGCATCCGTGTTTACTCCTTTTTATATCAGCCAAGCACTTAAGTTAAATTTTCCATTGAACTGTAAAGTATGAACTAAACATGTAATGTTTTTTTTTTGGTATTTTTCTTTTCTGAAACACGGTCAAACCTTGTGGCTTCAATTATCTTCACACTGAAAAGTGTTTTCTTGTAGTTCCTAGAGGTTGACTCATTGAAATATTTGACACATTTCAACTTTATTTGCTTTTTACAAACAGGCCCTGACACTACTACCCGATGCCTTCTTTACATTTTTAAAGAATTATTAAAAATTAAAGGTGAATTATACACACACTGGTTGTACTTGTAACCTGTTTTATCTGATATCCTTTTCATGACTCGACAAGTTTGTTGTGTACAGTTTTTTTTTTAATGAACAGATCACATTAAATGTAGTGAGTGCCTTTTTCCAGATAATAAACATGACAAAAGAAATTTAAAAAGGTGGTAATTGCTATTGCGCTGGCGGGGTATATTAAGAGTATTGCCTTTTCTAGGCCATTGCTACAAAATTATATTATAGCATAGGCCTTTTTCACAGCTGACAGTATAACGTGTCAGACTAGAAAAAGCACAGGTGTAACTAACATCATTATTGATTGCTTCGTTCACCAGTGAGCCATAAGCGTACCAGCATGCACAGTAACAGGACCCTTAAACTGGAGCAACTAAATGGGATTTAGCCAGTATTAATTTGATTATCACTATCATGAACCGTGTTTATAAAGATTTGCTGAGTGGTGGACGAAGGAGATGCTACACGTTATCATCATTGAAGCTAATGTACTAGCCTCAGAGGCTGTACTACACAATGCAAAGAAAGAACCATGTAACTTTGTCGAGCCGCACACCTAGAGGAACCGCTATATTTGCTGGCTGGGTGGAATAAATGTTGAATTAGAGAGACTAATGTGTATGTGGCCAGTATGCAACCTGCTTTTAGAGGGCACGGGTTCCAGCCTGTGTTATTTTTAGTTTTTTTTCAAATCCACAAAATATTTCGCACATATAAAATGAGCAGTTTTGAGATAAACGTGTATTTATAAAACTGTTTCAGCTGTATTAATATTATTTTGGGGCCTAAACGCAACATCTTTCCTTGTTAAACATGTACAGTCTTTAACTGGAAATTTCTGATGTTATTGAGTTTTGCAAAAAATAAAAAGTCTATAATAAGTGAGCTTACAAGAGTTTCCACTCCTCTTCAGGGCATGTAAATAACAAGTGACAGCTCACAGATAGACCAAGGGTAGCCCTGGATAATTTACACAGGTGCAGTCAAGCAGGTAGGTACGTAAATAATTAGGTTAATAAAATAAATAATCAATAACATATTCAAAGACATTCATACATAGAAATATACCCCCGTGAATATATTTACTGATATGGAACATGTGTCCAGTTCCTTATTCAGCCCTTAGCTTGAAGACCCAAAATGTTTCAGACTTTTATTTTTTTTCTAAAAGGATAAGTGATCACGAGCCAGAAAAAAGAAATGCAGAAAAGGTTTCCTAACAGGCTACAAAACCAACACTATTAGCTAGGCCTATACTAAAGCTAAGAAACTGAGTCAAGATCTCCTGCAACAAAAACAAAAGTAACCTGGAGAACAACATAAGCTTTGTGACGCTAGAGCAAATAGATTAAAGCAAATCATCAACAATATGTTGTATATATGACTTGTAATATATTTCTTCTTTAAATATAGGTATTTCTCCACATTATTTGTCTATTATTTGTCTATGTATGAATGTCAATGAATATCAAATCTTATTGATTATTTATGCTGGGCTTGTTAACCTTAAAGATATTGATGCCTTGTAGAATTAACCTAATCATGTACACATATACCTGCTTGATTGCACCTGTCTCAAATACCCAGTGCAATCCTGATTGCAATTGACTGCAGCTGAAGCAGCCTCTGTGCTGTCACTTGTTTGTATATGCCATGAAAAAGACTGTGAGTTCAAACGCAAAGCCCATTTGTTTTATGGATCTGTAATTTTTGCAAAGCAATGTGCTTTGGTATTATGTTTGGTTATGACTTATAGATCCCAAAGCTAAGTACAAGTCCAACCATTCTCTTTTCTGGAACCATATGTTGGATTCAAAGAGCACCTGTTTTTTGATACAGTGTTCGTGAAGTAGCACTCCTCAGCCAAAACATGATATTTAGCATGTCTATTCTAAAAAATCTTATTCCAAAAAATATAAGGAATGAATGACAATAGATATCACACAAAGACACGGCAAATGCTCTCGATTTACTGAGTTTATTCAAACAATATATCAAAACTTTAGCCTAACCATAAAAAAAACATGGTATGAATTTGCTTTGATGCAGCGTTTGGGTAATTAAACGACAGAATCCATTATTATGTAACTGAGGATGCTGGAGCCCAAGGTCTCCGTCCGTGCTTAGCTCAGTGCCACAGTCACGTGTGTCATAATGTGTGTTTGGCACCAAGAAAAAAAAAGACCCAGCTGACAGCCCCACAAAAGAAATTAATCAGGAGAGTAGAGGCAGGGCTATAAATTGCATGTAATAGAAGGGGCGTGTGTGTATGTATGTATGTATGTATGTATGTATGTATGTATGTATGTATGTATGTATGTGTGTGTGTGTGTTTGTGGAGATTTTCCCTTCAAGGTGGAAATGACCTCGACCAGCTCCTCTCTCTCTCTCTCTCTCTCTCTCTCTCTCTTGTCTGTCCCTTATTATTTTTCTTTATCTCTGTTTCTTCCCCACGCAAGATGAATCCACCACAGTTTTTTATTAATTGAAATATATAACATTTTCTATTTGTGTGTGGTTCATTCGTCTATTTACTCATGTCCTAAGACAGTCAATCAGAATCATATAGAAGAGGCTGGTTGAGTAGGTTTTGGACCACATCAATGACAGTAATATTTACATATAACCTAAAACTGAAGAATTATACCTAAATGAAAATGTTTCTGAAAACAATTATCATCTAAAGTATCTACACCATGTACAGTGTTTATAGTAAATGGGGATGAAAATGGAATTTCAAACATTTTTCAATATAATGGAATTCCATATAACACCGCCACTAAATATAGACAGAATCAACACCTCACTAACAATAGTGTCAGTAAAAACTAAAAGTCTGTTGCATTTGATCACACAGGTGTGTTTAATTAACTGGTAAATCTACTTTATATCATTGCTCTAAGCCTTGGCAACACAAGGTCTTTTTTTATCATATGCTGGGATGTTACTGATGATTTCAAAGGAGCTGAAGTGGGTATAATGTTGCATTTTGGGATAGGAGGAGTACACTTTCACAAACTTATGTAGCACAGTGCCAGAAAAGTGAAAGTGATTTATGATTACTTGACACCTTTAGTTCAAATTAACTAAAATTACAAAAATGTGCATGAATTTCTAAAGATTGCTGAAGAGGAATTACATTTTTCTGTATATGTTCATGAACTACGATTTAACATTTGCAGCCTCAAGTGAGTGGATGAGTTGACACATCATCATTGTTGCTCAGTGACGTGCGGTGAGGTTCGTGGCTGGTGAGGCACTGACACTACATAAGTCAGATTTACAAATACATGAACCCAATAGAGTAACTTAAATCACCATTCAATTGGCAGCTTGCACATTGACTACTGGTTGTTTTTCATATCAGCATTATTTACACACACATAGGTAAGGTACATATTTGATTCCACCGGGAGCGTGTGCGCAGCAATCTGCCCCGCCGATCTGCCCCGCCGACCTGCCCCACCGAGAGCGTTTCAGAAGCGGAGCGCTCACGGGCACCACCCGCGAAAATCGTGAGATTCCGCGATAATCTGTGTAACAACCACGGATGTATAAAGAGAACAACAAACACATAAAAGGTTACTTTGTTACCAACTTTGAATTGCTGTTGATTTGTTCATATTTCCTTGTTTTTTGAGACATTTTTAAGCTTGGATATAGAATCTTACATTTTTGTGGTCAAAGCAAAATATAAAGAAAAAGAAAAGTGTAGAAGAAGAGCAACGTCAGAACAAGCATAAACCCGACCCGTGGGCTCTCGCACGCCATCTTCTTTGAGGCAGAGTAGTGTTTGCCTCCCCTCTGTGCTTTTTCACTGTGGTTTCTGTCAGATCAGCAACACTAAATATGTTCTACACATACATAAAATACAGTACCTATTCTATGTAAAGAAAGGACATATAATAAAAGTGTCTACAAATATTACAGTGGTGACAAACAATGAGAAAGCAAAAGGCATGCACTCAACCTAGTTTGTGAGGGATTGTGCAATCTGAGGTGAGGCAGAGCTTGTCGCTGCCTCACCTCACGTGTCTCCTCTGTTTAAACAGGGCATGCGCCAATTCAGCGATTTTGATTATAAAAATGCTTGAAATGATTGGAATCATACAGAAATTACATTTATAGCACAGATCAGTAGAGAAATATTACTATTTATTTTATTTTAGCATTATTTGTTTTTAACTTGTCATGATGACAGGTGAGGCCTCCCCTGACCGCACATCCCTGTTGTTGCTCTGTAGTCAAACACATGCGGCAACCTCCATTGCTGAGAAATGAAGCCAACGAGGAAGTGCCAAACACTGCAGTTCCTCAAATGGCCGCTTGAGGCTGGCTCCAAAAGCAAGACAATCCTTACAGACCCCCATGTTGAAACGCCCAACTTTACAGCAGAAATAAACACGTTACAGTAGTACAGGGGTCGGCATAGAAACTGTTAAACTCCTGTCTCTGGTGTTCCACAAATCCAATTGTGTCGCGGATCCGTCCACAACAAAATCCAATGTCCATTACTTTGTTTTGCAGCATAAAATATGCCATAATGAAAAAGCATGTCGATGCTTTTGACAGCCACCGCATTTTGCTGAATGCAAGAGCACCAGGTTCAATTTGTGTGCGTAGCAGTGAGTAAACATGGCCTCAGGCACCTTTTCTTTGATCACAGCTGCTCCGTCATAAGTCTGAGCTACCAGCTTTTCGACACACTTGTATTTCTCCAACACTCCGAAGACATACTCTGCTATAGCAGGGACTCGTCTGTCATCACATCATCAAATCCCAAAAACGCCTCCCTCACTTTACAGGCCACCTCAATTTTAGCCACATAACGCAAAATGACAGAGATCTGGGCTTTGCTTGTGACATCTGTTGTCTCGTCTACTTCTACAGCAACAAATGAGGCTGCATTAATCTCCTTTTTGATATCATTTCTAATCACCTCACCAACTGCTTCAATTAAATCATTCTGTATTCTGTTTGACATGCCAGAAAACACAGTGGATGTCTCCAAATGTCTAGCTAATATTTCATCTTTCTCAGCAAAAGCATGTAACAGTTCTACATAGTTGCCACGATTAGAAGAGGTTGAACTCTCATCGTTACCACGAAATGCCAGTTCCTGTTTGGCTAGGAAGCAGGTTGCATTAATGAGGTCTTTTAAAATCTCTCTGTTTTCCTTTACCTTAGTATTGTGGACGCTAACATTTAGTCTCCGCTGTTCGGCCAAAGCCAAATCTATTCTTGAGGTTCCAAAAGTTTTCAAAGCAATTTGGCTTTGAATGTGAGTAGTTGATCTTTCATGCTTGCTGAGGCTTCTTGGTAGATTTTTCAAGTCACCAAATCCTGATTTAGTCCAGACATTGTCACACGTTGAGAACAAAAGACAGGGAAAGCAGTAAAGGCGGTTTCTTGTAGCACAGCCACACAGCCAGTCTTTTCGGCTGTACCACTCTGTTTGAAAAGAGCAAGTTATCTTCCGTCCCGTCGTTTGAAGCAAACCTTTCAGCTCTGGCGTTGGTCTCCCATCATGTATCACTTCAAGTTTCGAATGATAGTCCAGTTTTGAAAAACGTTTAAGCTTAGCTATAGATTCGTCCATGTTTGCGGTCAACGCTAAATATAACACGAAAAAGAGAAGTGTAGAAGAAGAGCTTGTTCAGCACAAGCATAAACCCGACCCGTAGGCTCTCGCGCCCCCTCTTTTTTGAGGCACAGGTAGTGTTTGCCTCCCCTCTGTGCTTTTTAACTGCGGTTTCTGTCAGATCAGCAACACTAAAAATGTTCAACACATACGTGAAATACAGTACATATTCTACGGAAAGAAAGGACATATAATTAAAGTGTCTACAAATATTACAGTGGTGACAAACAATGAGAAAGCAAAAGACATGCTCTCAACCCAGTTTGTGAGGGATTGCACAATCCAAGGTGAGGCACAGCTCGTTGCTGCCTCACCTCACGTGTCTCCTCTGTTTAAACAGGACATGCGCCAATTCAGCAATTTTGATTATAAAAATGCTTGAAATGATTGGAATCATACAGAAATTACATTTATAGCACTGATCAGTAGATACATATTAATTTTTGTTTTATTTTATCATTATTTGTTTTTTACTTTTCATGATGACAGGTGAGGCTGACCGCACGTCCCTGTAGCTGATCCACCTCTTTACCCATTTCTGGATTAGCCAGGAGAGTCGTCACTGCCAAGATGGCAACGGCCAGAGCCGCTAACTTTGAGCTTAACCATGGCTCTTCAGAAACCCATGGGTGAAGTCACAGACACTACGTCTATGTTTTTATACAGTCTATGGTCATACAAAGCAATGTACTTATAGACATGTATAAACAATTACATACATCTGCTTCTCTCATACCTAATTTTCTCTCACTCATCTGACAGGTCTCCTTCCCTTCACTGTTTATCTGTCTTAGCTTTTTCTCACTTCCTTCATTTCCTTGCCTCCTTTTGAACAAATAAAAACTACTTTACTACACATTCTCTCGCTCTGCTTCCTCCCATAATATATTTTCGTTGTGTGTGCTTCGTGCTGAACCTTCCATATCAACTGTGTTATTTTACAACCAGTACGGGGAGAAAGGAACCGTAATAGGTGGCTGTACTCACAACTGATTGCAGCTAAAGGCCTCCTTTTATAACTGGTCACGGTTAAAAGTGAGAAGGAAGTGTTTGACCTTGATGGCATGTTTTCTATTCATTACCTCCATAACTTCCTTGTGTGAAAGACTGCATCTGTCTCATTGGCACATGCAATTTTATGTGCAGTTTAGATTAAATTGCAGATTTTATGAGATGTTGAGTTGCCATTTGTATGCAACAGAAAAAAACACATTTATTCATTTGAGACTGTGACAAAGTATTTTCATCCATCTGGCCTTCATAAATCTCCGTTTGCTCGACTGAGAGTAACTGAACATTCCTTTCTTACAACTTCTCTGATGCCAAAAAGCATCTTTTATGGCTCCAATTATTTTTCTGGCACACTGACCGTTAAAGAAACATTAACTGATGTCAACTATCAGAGTGTTGTAGCTCTACTGATTTTTATAAAGCCATTGTGCAATTTATCCAGAGGGCTGCTGCAGAATCACAAATTCATCTATCAAGAATTATTTGAGTGTGTATGAGAAAAAAGGCTTTTGTGTTTCACCCAGAGGATGGCCCTGCATGCATACATCCTACCTATCTTACCTAGTCTACAAGTGCTCTTAAATAAAGACAATCGCAGTGAAAGCAGCCATAGCTTCAACATAAAAAAATCACTTCAATTTCTTTTTTCTTTTTTTTTTTAAGTATGTAGGACATGAAAAAAATCCACACTGTTGCAAATAGAACAAGTAGAGGGACTGTAATAGTGAATCTTCCAACTTCCACTTACTTTTAAATGTGTTCAAAATGGCCATGAATCAGCCACAAGGAAGGCCTCTGCAGGGGTTAACTCATTTCCTATGTTTTCACATATTTAGTCATGCATAAAGCTTTGAAGTAACAGGCAATTATGCACCCAAAACCACAGCTCTTCTTGGACAGCAATTAGACATGGCTCCCTCTTGTTAGTATAACTGAGATCTTAAAGCATTCTTCTTTTACAGAGGTCTACTTTGCTGAACTTTGACGTAGCGTGACTCACCGCAACTGTAGGTGGGATTGACCTAATGCACATTACTGACTTTGCTTCTTCCCCAGAGTCTTTGTGCTTTCTCTCCTCACAGGTTCCACGGATCGTGGTTATATCTGGACCCTGGTCCTTCCTCCGGCCATGGCCCTGCTGACTCCCACTGCTAATATCACTTTTATTATTACTCACATTACTATTTTATTTTACCTATACCATTAATTGCACATTACTGACTTTGCTTCTTCACCAGAGTCTCTGCTTTCTTGCCTCGCAGGTTCCCGTGGATCCTGGTTATACCTGGACCATGGTCTTGCCGGAATAAGCAAGTGACAAAAAAGTTCTTCATTTAATTTCAAAAGAAAGCTTTAAATTAATTAACACATGTGCTTCAAATGTTCAGGTTCAAGATCATTCAGCTTCCTGTTGGTGAAGTGGGTTTGACTTAAACATTTTTTTTTACAATCAAACCTCATATGCTGATCTTTTTTCCCCACAGTAAAAGTTGAGCTCTCTCACACACACACACACACACACACACACACACACACACACACACACACACACACACACACACACACACACACACACACAAACTATATATATTTTCTATACACCTCGCTGATCACTCCAGAGCTAGATCATAGGCTACTAAAACACAACAAGGCCTCCATCTCGCATTTATCGCAGACTCTGCTGATCTTTCAGTTGTGGTTAAACTTTTTTAAGCTGAACAGTGAGCATCAGTTATGAATTTAGGTTAATTTGATCTGCAAGCCCATATTTTAGTTCCCCCCCAACAAAAAAAAGAACCTGCCTACCCCAGCTTTAATCAGGTACGTCCTATTGAGGTTGAAAACATCTTTTGCAAGGGAGACCTGGACAAGACAGCTGCATTAAAAGTTGCATACAAAGCAACCCAAAATCAGACAACGGATAAAAATGCAAAAACAACACAACACTAAAAGGCATTCACCATAGAGTTTACAATGGTCTTGAATTCTGCCAGAAATATCATGTTTAATTAATTAAGATTGAACATATTGATGTGTATAGTATATTCATTTCTTCAACAGGACTTTTCTTGATGGGAATAGAAACATGTATTTCAATAATCCAGTTTGTAGTAAAAGAAAGAATTATTTAAATTATTCTATGAAAACCAATGCAATCAATGTCCTTTTAGACTTGAATATGACTTGATGCCCTTGTAGGAAAATAAAATGCTCACATTTCCTGAATTATGTTGTATAAAATAATAATCTATTATAAATTCAAATACTTGGAAATGAGTCACAGTGAAACTGAGCTCTCTGCATCTCTGCTCTCCAATGACTAAAGATAACTGTTATTATTTGACTGCGCACGTCTGGCAAGTGGGAAAGAAACAAGTGAAGGACAGTGTGAAAGTCTGGATTATAGATTGGGAGACAGCTGGGCAGAGATGTCTGAGAAAAGCAGATTTATTGGGGGTTTGAGATTAGAATAATTCATAATTTAAATAGACAAAACACTTTGAAAATGAGTGGCAGCATTAAAGAAAGAAAAAATAATTCAAACTAATGAGTCAATGAGGAAGGAAATATTACAGTTAAGATATTGTTGCTGCTTGCTGCAAATCCAGTTTCTAGTTGTATAAACTACAATATAACTACTGTAGTAAATACAATAAAATTTCATTGATTCTATTATTGGTTTACATTACAAATAGCTTATGTGATATTGTTACCACATAACTCACTTCGTGGCATGTGTATGTACATTACCCAGACTGCTCCCACAGCCGGCCTGCCAACACCCAGTGCCGGTGACAGCTGCCAGGGCTGGGATTGGCCAAAATGATCTCTATATATTTTTTACAGCCAAATTTCCAAAGCCTTGTTGCAATAGGTGGACCTTTTTAATTATACCTGGGGAAACATCGTCAAAACATGCCGATTCACCTTTGATGTTTTGTCCTGAAACAACACTTTGACTTTGAACAAATAAGCAACTAAATTAGTGCAACTCCCTTTGCACTCAACCTTTCTATTCCAACAAGGATCAAGTTTCTATTACATGTGTGTGCATACAATCAGATCACCAGTGTATATTACCATTGATTTATCATGCCTGAGAGAGAGCAGACCCTCACACACACGTGCCACTGCTGAAACTCTGCCATCATCCAGGTGAGGCCGGGGTTCACTGAAGAAAACCATTGATCCTCAGTTATCTCCATCTCTAAATCTAAATCTAAATATATAAAAGAAGGGGGTCTGTTTCAGAGCCAAGGACAGTGGAGCATATTACCTGACATGGATGGATAGATTGAAGAAAGAAGCAGGACAAGGACTCACATGGAGCTGCACATGTCCTTGCCAGCCTTTGATGTTATGAAGGCAAAATGTCACACACCTGAGAAAAAAACGTGTGATGCAAACTCTTGCAGGTTTGCCCATCTCTGAGGTTGTTATATTATGTATAAAAATAAATAAATATAAAGATTGCAGATTTAGAGCACATTATTGGGACTCCCCTCCAATCTGGGGATATAAAGCTGGTCCCTTCAAGGTTAATCTTATCTTTTTTTAAAGACCAATGGTCAAAGTCTGTGTGTGCATGTGTGTGAATATGAGCTGCTGGATTGTGTATATGCACATACCAGAAAGAAACACTACAGACCAACTCTCAGATCCTGTGTATCAAACTAAAGATAAACGTTTTCTGTGTTTAATTGCTGTAATAAAACACTACAGGTTAAGCAATAAAACAAGAGAATCTTAACTGATCTGAAATGATCAACTATTCCAAATGTAAAGAGTGTAAACAGCTCTCTGCACTTCCATGATTGTCCACTAGAGAGCTTCAGATAACCACTTTCAGTCAGCCACACATTAGACCAGCAATTAAAAGCACTTGTAAAATGCACTGTTATTACTGAAAAGGTTCTTGAGTTATTTATTTACTAATTCACAGCATTTAAGATGATAATATGTTCTAAAAATCACCCAAAATAGTCCTCCAATGTAAAATATTTTATTATGGGATTATGGCACTTAAGAAAATGCAGATATCATGTTTGTCTGTTAAATTGAAATACACCCTTCCCTTGACATCTGAATCACACTTGTCTGATCAAAAATACAAATAGTGAGACACAAAAAGCTGAAGAGGAACCACAGTCAGATGTCATCGTATAGCGCATTGATAAGTCACAGGGCTCGTTAAAAATATTCTTTTCCTCCTCACACTTTAATCAAATGATGAATTGTGTCAAATTATAATACCTCTATTTTCTTTGTCCTTGTATAGAGAAGGTTTCACACAACAGAACAACTGTGATGTTTGACAAACCATGGAACAGCTGTTCCACATGAGTCACTGCTGATAAAGGGCTTACAGTACCTTGATAGCAGAGATGTACAGTACAAGCAAAGTACACATGTAATAAACATACGGGGGTAGAAAAAATAATGTCCAGAGTTTGATATCAAGGCTTTTTTCAAATTCACTTCAAAATATGGAATAACTGTATCTACTAACTAACTAACTAACTAACTAACTAATAACTAGTTAATACAATTCTACTCCACTACATTTCAGAGGCAAATATTTTACTATGGCAAATACTTTTTTTTTGCATTTGTCTGACAGCTTTAGTTTCTTTCCAAATTACTATTTTTCATACCCTTCCTGTCCAGTGGAAACCACTTATGTTCAAATTTGGTGATTTAAAATGTTTGCGATAAACTGAGGGGTTTAAAAACCCTCTGGAAAATGCATCGTCAAAGCTAAAAAAAAAAAAAAAAAAGCTAAAATGAGGACTGTTGTTCTCAACTCACAAATAAAAGACATTTTAGAGATGCGTGGTTCTGACAGGACAGCGATGCTACAAACATATGATGATCTGATATGAGATGCTTTGCAGTATATATCTACCAAACAGTTCATAAAGTAGTTGAAATCAGCAGTAATATTAATCCAAAAACATCATAGTCAAGCCCAATTTTACTGAGTACTCTTTTGATACTTTACTGTTAATAATTTGTGCTGTTAATACTTACATTCATATACTTGAGTATGATTTTGAATAAAGGACTCTTACTTGATGAGGAGTGTTTTTACAGTGTCATATTAGTACTCATTTAAGTAAAGGATCTGAATACTTCTGCCACCACTGGTGAGGTTGGGGTCTGAATGCGACAAGGTATATGGAGGTTTTGAGAGACAGACTAACTCATTGTTGATATTGGTCTTTTAATGAGATTTATTGACAGTTAGAACACATATAAACTCTGCAAGCTTTGTCCTTTAACAACTTTCCATTTGACAACTGTCTCACATTTAAAGCAGTGTCTGTATTTGTGTTGTTAACTTCAGGATCATATTCTACTGTTCAATGTCTTAACTTGTTGAGTTCATTACAAGGTAGTTACATTATTTAGTCCTTTACTTTATTTAAATCTAAACTACACCATCTCTGCTCTTCTTTACCTGGAAGAAGAGAACAACTTGATTGACATTTGCCTTCCCCGTTCTAGTAATGAAGCAGTAAAGGAGAGGGTCTGCAAGGCAGTTGAGGCTTGAGATAGCTATGCTGATCTTGTATGGATAAAGGAGCCATGCAAGATTCCTGCAGTCATCCACTACTGTGCGGAGGAGCATCATGACGTGGATAGGTCCGAAGCAGAACAATAGGCAGAGCAGAACTACTATCAGCAGCTTTGAAATCCGTTTACGTTCCTGTTCCTCCGTGGCCTGGTTGGATTTCACTGCCTCACAGATCCCCCAGGTGGAAAACACCCCAACGAGAAAGGGAACAATAAAGCCCAGGATGAAGCGTGCTACATTAGCCCGAGCCAAGTGATCTGACATCGGGAGGAAGATATCAAAGCACATTGAGAAGTTGTTGTTTTCATGGTATGAGTCCTCCCATGTGATGGTGCTGGCGTTGAAAGAGACCACCAACACCCAAATGGCAATGCTGACCACTGCTGCAGTGCCAACTTTCCTCAGGAAAGTGTACTTTAATGGGTGAACCACTGCCAAGTAGCGGTCAACAGCAATGCAGCAGAGGAGAGCATCACTGGTGTAAAAGTTAGTGAAGAGAGAGTAGACAGATAGCACACAAACGTAGCCCCCGTGTGGCCAAACTCCTTTCCATAGGAAGTCCAGCCATAGGGAAAGGCCGATAGTGAATGTCAGGTCACTCAGGGCCAAATTGAATAGATACACACCAAGCCCATTCTTCTGTCTAATGTGCTGCCAGGACACATAAAGGAAGAAGGTGTTGGAAGGGATGGCAGTGATGATGATAGCCAGGTAGAAAAAGAGAAACGATCCCCTCCTGGATAAACTGTCAGTGGAGTAACATTCTGAATTATTTGTGCCCAGGGTTAAGTTTTCCATTGCAGATGTGGCGTTCCTATGCTCACACCTTATGGAGAAACGAGGAAGGACATTAGGAGGGAAAGACACAACTAATTTGAATTCAGTTTATCCTTCAGAGAATACTATTCAGCCTGTGAAAACACCTAAATAATGTCTTCTGTGGTTACTTAAATTAAATAAAGTCTGGATTACAACAAATGGTGTGGAGTCAGAGATAATTTACTGAAAGATGCCATTGTGTTTTGTCATGGGCAATGTAAGATTCTGTGATTTTGGAGCTTGGCCAATGCTTGAGACTAAAAGTCAGGATATCTTAGCTTCTGCTGCTTTGATATTACACAATGTATCATGTGATCCCCTCTATTTAATGGAAGTGACATACTAAATCACTGGAGTGGAGTGTAGAATTCAGTGAGTTTCACTCGTTTTAGCAAATTAATCACAAATTGCCTTACCTTACTGTTGATTTTTTTCCCCCTTCCAGAAAACTTATGGTTTATTTCAGTAAATTTGGAAAATCATCTTGCAGGGTGGAGTAACTTTAGTCTGCTTTAATTTTTGTCTACTCAGAGTGGTCTGCTATTGCCGTTTCTAAAACCACTGACGTGGCACTTCTTTGGAAGGTGGTTCTTACACAATACATCCTGCATCACCACATGACAAAAACATGGTCGAACAAAAGCAATGGTTGATCAGATCAGTTATATGAGATGGATTATCTATCTAGAGCAAGTTTGAAGTTGAAATGTAAGTATTTCCACCTTGCTGAAATGAAAAAAATAGGACATCATTCTAAAACATGAAAAACCTGAGGTATGGTCCTTTTAAGTGTTCAAGTATCAACCATAAACATGCTTTAACTCAGTAAGTATTTTATAAGGAAAAAAATAAAGTCAGATGAAGATCTACTTACTTTTTATTCAGTTTATTTTTCCGCTCCAAAGTATGTCCATAAAAATATTTATTATCAAAATGAAAACATTGAAACAGATGCAGAGTGAATTAATTCAGTTGTCTCGTCTTCACTGCTTAATCAGCAGCTTATAGAAACAGGAAGATTCAGCAGCTGCCTCCTTGTTGACCCTGACTACCATATGTCATTTACTGGGTGACAGGCCATAGCAGAACAAACTACCGGTGTTAGAGGACCACAAAGCAGATTTAATTTGGGTACTAAGTCTATATGAGACTGCATGTCTTTATGTTTGGTGTGTCAATATAGACATGGACTCAGGTAAAGGTGACGCTGATTATTGTCTGATAAAAGAATACATATCTGTTTGACTAATTGTTTCCATAGCGTAGTTATGTTGTTATGACTAGGGTTAAGACTACGTGCTCCTAAACACATGCACACACACACACACACACACATATATATATATATATATATACTCCCCTCCCCCTCTCTCCTGTCAACAAAGTAAATGAGGAATCTTCCAAAGTAGTACCACATGTCCTTTTTGTGTTACTATCCCTCTGCCGTCGCTGAGAACCGCACAAAAAATGAATTTTGTACTAAAAAGACCAAATGCTCGTTCAATGTATACATAAAAGACAATTCAGACTTAATCAATCATCAATTGATCAAATCAATTTATTATTTCATCTGGGTTACAAATTAAACAAATAAATAAATCTGTTTTCAGGAAACTAACTGAATGCCATTAGACCTCTCTGGCCCTTTCCTCCTCACAAAAACTCTGTAACAATTCTCTAGAGCTTTCTTAATCTCTTTCTGAGCACTGTCACTGATTAAACAGTATATTATAGGATCCAGAGTACTGTTGATGGTGGTCGTGGCAACTATGACCAGGTACGGATCTCTGAGCCTCGTGGCCCAGACGCAGGCCCCAGGCTCCAGTATGACCCTGAGCAACATGACAATCTGGTAGGGCATAAAGGCCACTATGTAGGTTATAAGAAGGAACGACAACAGCAGTCCCACCTTCCTGCGCTCCCCTGTCAGGATGGAGGTGCTCTTTCGGAGTGGCCGCATGATCTGTTGAAAACAAAAGGTCATGATGAAGATGGGGACCAAGAAAACCCAGAGTGACTCGTGTAAGGGCGAGGTTGGCATCTTCTTGCTTCATGGGAAATTTGCTCATCACACTAGTCTCTCAAGGAGAAAGCTTGCAGCACCCCCGTGTGGTTAAGCAAGATGATGTGGATGGCAATCTCCAAACTCCAAACAGCAATACACACAACGGCAGCTGTCCTCACCTCTCGAACCCAGTGAAAGTGGAGAGGATAGACCACTGCCAGATAGCAATCAACAGAAATGCAGCAAAGGAGGCCTGAGCCGACGTAAAAGCTGTTGTACATGATCACAGTCATTAAACTGCAGAGATCACGCACAGACCTCTGCAGAGCCAGATCAATCCACACAGGTAGAGAAATTGTGTAGAGCAGGTCAGAGATGGACAGGTTGAAGAGGTAGACCGCTATGTTGTTCCCATTCCTCATCAGCATCCAGGCTACATACAGTCAGGCAGTTGGCCGGAAAGTCCACAATAAAAAATAGAGAATAGACAGCTGGATACATGCTCTTTTCGACGGAGGGCTCCATGATGCAGGAGGTAGATATACTCCTGTTCTTCTGGTTCAGCAGAGCCAAGAGCATTCTAACGTGTTGATGACCAAATCTGAATGTGGATGGAAATGAAGGGCTCTGTGTTTTGTTGAACAGAGATAAGCTCTGTGAAACATGTTCTGGCATGCTGTAAATGGAAACAGCATCCAATGCTATCATTTTATTTCTGCATCGCTGAATGTCAACATCGGATCGACCCAAAGATTAAACTTTACCCGAACGTTTTTATGCAAATTATACTGTGTTGTCAGTTGTTCCACCAAAGATACATTTCCTCTTTAAACTCCCCCATATGTTGTTATTTACATTTAAAATCGGAAAATGGTCCAATATTTCATAAGGAATAAACATTTAGACAATTTTCTAAAAAATACAATTACAAAGTTGATCAACAAAATTCTGTTCTGTCATGTCCCACTAATCATCTAACGACCCCTTCGATACATTTTGTGACCTTTTGGAGGTCCAACCCTAGGTAAAATGCTATTTATACATTGATGCATTAGTGTCAATAAAACAATTAAATAACAATGTATAGTGATATATCAGTCATAAGGGCCATTTTTGTGCGCACTGAGTGATTTTACTTATTAGGGCCCGAGCACCGACGTAGTCGGAGCGGAGGACCTATTGTTATTCTGATGTTTTTTATTATTAGGGCCCGAGCACCGACGTAGTCGGTAGCGTAGGACCTATTGTTCTTCAAATGTTTATTATTAGGGCCCGAGCACCGACAACGTCGGGCCGCGAGGTCCCTATTGAAACTGTAGGAATTATTAGGGCCCGAGCCACCGACAACGTCGGGCCAGCGAAGGCCCTATTAAAATTCTATGGGGTATTATTATTATCATTAGGGCCCGAGCCACTGACAACGTCAGGCCAGCGAAGGCCCTATTGAGATTGTATGGGGTATTATTATTATTAGGGCTCGAGCCACCGACAACGTCGGGCCAGCGAAGGCCCTATTGAGATTGTATGGGGTATTATTATTATTAGGGCCCGAGCAACCGACAACGTCGGGCCAGCGAAGGCCCTATTGAAATTCTATGGGGTATTATTAGGGCCCGAGCCACCGACAACGTCGGGCCAGCGAAGGCCCTATTGAGATTGTATGGGGTATTATTATTAGGGCCCGAGCCACCGACAACGTCGGGCCAGCGAAGGCCCTATTGAAATTATATGGGGTATTATTATTATTATTATTATTATTCTGATTTTTATTTTTGTACTTTGGGTGCATATTTGGGATACTTGCCATGCATGAAAACTCACCAAATTTTGCAGACTTGTCAGGCCTGGTGAAAATAGAGGTATGATATAGGTTTCATATATGTGTGAAAAGAAATGGCTCTCTAGCGCCCCCTACAAGTCGGACCGGCGATGCCCCTCGGCCAGTATGTCCGATTTACTTGAAATTCGATATCTTGAATTTTGTGAAATACACATTTTTCTGTGTATTTCTGTACTCCTCCTAGAGAATTCATGCGATCGACTTCAAATTTGGTCTGGATGCTCTTAAGACCTTTGTGATGAAAAGTTATCAAAAGCTAGAGTTTTCATCAAAGAACCTTGACGTGGCGGGGCGGCCATTTTGCCTCATTGGCCGGGAAGAAAGAAGTTGTTATAACTCCAAGGTACATTATTCAATCTGCACGAAATTTCTTATGCATGATGCTACTTCAACTCTTAGCACATTTCAATTGAAAAATGTTCAATAACTCATAGTGCCTCCTACTGGCAAAAGGAAATGTCATATTTTATACTTTTATTTACTCCTCCTAGCCAGTTCACCAGATCAGTCTGAAATTGTGTAAATATAGTCTTAACACGTTGATGATGCACCATCATGAATATTGGGACTTTTCGTTGAACGCCATTGCCGCGGCAACGCATCATTCGCCATGAAACAGTAGGCTGATGGATCAGTGGCTTGCGTCGCTCAAAAACTCATGGAACTTTATACATGTGTTATAGGTAATGGGAGGACATATTTTATATGGGTGTTTGACTTGGCCGTTTTAAATTGCCTCCATAGCGCCCCCTACAATATTTCAAAAGAGCAGCCCCAGCGCTACGTTTGAGGTACCTGTATGAAATTTGGTAGGATTATGTATCTCAGAGAGACTTACAAATAAGTCTCTTGGGAACATGCTCTAAACCGTACCGGAAGTCGGCCATTTTGATTTTTGTGTCATTTTTCAATGGATTTAGGCTCATTTCTAGTCGTTATACTTTAACAAACTCCTCCTAGGCACTTTGTCGGATCCACTTGAAATTTGGTCGGTACAGTCTCAAGACCTTTGTGATTAAAAGTTATCAAAAGCTTTACGTTTGACGGAATGGCTTAGCCGTAGCGGGCGGCTACGTTACGTGACTCCCCATGAAAAAACCTGATGTAACTCATCCGGACTTGTTCCAAACGCTCCTAAACTTCCCATGCTTGATAACACTCATGGCCTGAGGATGTCTACAAGCTCATTTTCACAAATACTAACAGCGCCACCTGCTGGCCAAAGTAATTCTGCGTTTTTTGACAACTGGCATCCGATTTACATGACTTTTACACAATGTTGTCTACAGTTGTTATAGAGCAACATAAAACATGTTTTTGCATGCTCTGTAACACCACACAGCGGATACAGGATGCTGTGGACTATTTGCATAGCATAATTTCCTGCGTCACGCGGTCCAAGCAGAAAAACATCATCGGACTCCGTTGTCCGACTGTCGCAGACGATCTCGGCTGCATACGTTGGAGTCCCGCCGGCACCCCCGACGTGCGGGAGGAGGCGAGGGCCCGTTCATCGCTGCTTGCAGCTTTAATTATTATTAGGGCCCGAGCACCGACGTAGTCGGAGCGGAGGACCTATTGTTATTCTAATGTTTTTTATTAGGGCCCGAGCACCGATGTAGTCGGAGCGGAGGACCTATTGTTATTCTAATGTTTTTTATTATTATTATTATTATTATTATTATTATTATTATTATTATCGTACCAGTTTCATCGCAAAAAGGAGGTGCTTGGGATACTGGGAATCTTTTGAAATTTGGCACAAAATTCAATCGTGGTGAAAATTCCAGTATTATCGGGGTGTCCAGCTGCGGCATGACATTTTGGCTCGATAGCGCCCCCTACAGAGTAGCCCCAACTTTGGGTTTCACCTAGCTGTATGAAATTTGGTAGGTATGTGGAACGTGATGGGACGTACAAAAAAGTCAAAAAGAGGTATATCCTAAACCAAACAGGAAGTCGGACATTTTGAATTTTATGACGTTTTTGGACCGTTTCAAGGCGCCGTAATTTAACGAACTCCTCCTAGAGATTAAACCCGATTGCCTTCAGATTTGGTCAGTATGCTCTTGAGACCTTGGTAGTGAAACGATACTCAAAGATCAAAAAGTTATCGAACTATGTGTCTGTGGCGTGGCGGCAAAAAAACACCATTCGCCATGAAACAGGAAGTTGTTGTAACTCGGCTGTACATTGCCTAATCTGCTCCAAATTTCTCATATGTCATAACATCCTGACCCTGAACACATGTATATGACAATTTAGAATCATAGTAAAAGCGCCACCTAGTGGCAAAAGGAAGTCATAGGTTGTGTACTTTGACACCTTACTGCTCACAGATTAATCGGATCCCTCTCAAATTTAGTCACAGAAGCCATAAGACGTTGATAATGCTTCATTGTGAAAATTGTAGGAAGTTGTCGAAGCGTGGCGACGTGGCGGCTCTGCGAATTTCGATCCTTCGCCATGAACGAATAAACTGATGTAACTCGACTCCGCATCATCAGATCTTTACCAGATTTCACATGTTTGATTAAACTCCAGGCCTGAAGACATCTGCAAGCCAATTTTGAATCATAGTCATAGCGCCACCTACTGGCAACAGTAAGTTAAAGTCTTTATACTTTGGCTTGTTTCTCTTAGTTGGAAAATCAGATCAACATCAAATTTGTTCCACACAAATGTAAGAAGTTCATAATGCCAGTTCTCTAAGCTTTTGATGTTTCGTCGAACGCCGTTGCCGTGGTAACGCAGTCTTCGCCGTGAAAAACGATGGTCATTTAGAGAGGTTAAAAAAGCTCGAAACACAAGCAAACTTGACACACAGATCACAAGGCCAAAATGTAGTTCTATAATATGATTTTATTCAATCAGAGTGTTAAATCGGCTCAATAGCGCCCCCTACAAAATTTCGACGAAGCAGCCCTCGCAGTACGTTTCACATAGATTAACAAAATTTGGTAGGCACATGTATCACATGTGGACTTAAATAAAAGTCTCTTGGGGCCATGCCCTAAACCCAACCGGAAGTCAGCCATTTTGAATTTAGTCTGAATTTCTAGTGTCTTTTTTTCAATTTCCAGGCGCTCTACTTTAACAAACTCTTCCTAGGGACCTAATCAGATCAACTTACAATTTGGTCAGAACAATCTAAAGACCTTTGTGATTAAAAGTTACTCAAAGCTTGTTGTTTCGTGAAATGCCGTTGCCGTGGCGATGCATTCCTCGCCATGAAAAACAAAAGTGTTTTTGAGGGGCTAAAAATACTCAAAACAAAATCAAACTTGTCACACACATTTAAAATCCTGAATGTAGTTATCTGATGTGATTTTAATGCTTCAGAGTGGCAACTCGGCTCGATAGCGCCCCCTACAATATTTCGACGATGCAGCCCTCGCAGTACGTTTCACCTAGATGTATAACATTTGGTAAGCAGATGTATTACATGTGGATTTAAAAAAAAGTCTTCGGGGTCCATGCTCTAAACCCAACCGGAAGTCAGCCAATTTGAATTTTGTATGAATTTCTTGTGGTTTTATTTCCTTTTCCAGGTGCTGCACTACAAACTCCTCCTAGGGAAAAAATCCGATCAGCTTTGAATTTGGTCAGAACAACCTAAAGACCTTAACGATTAAAAGTTACTAAAAGCTTGATGTTTCATCGGATAACATGGACTTGGTGTCGCGGCAATTTTACATGATTCGCCATCATCCATCAAGCTTTTGTAACTCAACCTTACTTTGTCAAAACTGCCCCAAACTTGACATGCTTGATTGCTGTCGTGATTTTAGGAATTCTGCATGCCAATATTAACTCATAGTCATAGCGCCACCGACTGGCAACCACGGACGTAAACAGAATTCTATAATAACAGCGGCCCAAACAGGGTTTGTGGGCACACCATGAGAAAAAGACTTCTCTGATCTAAATATGTGCAAACTAAGATGCATGGAGAGCAAAAGTTAGACAAAAGTGGTTCTCAAACCATGTCAGTGGGCATTAGTATAAATGATCTGTCCAGAGCTTCTACATGAAAATCACGTTAAATGTTACTATGAATGCTTCACACTACAATCTAAAGTTATAGAAGAGCTTAAAATGAAAACAGTGTTAAATTAAAGTGTTAAAGTAAAAGCAAATGACAATACTGTTCTGTTAACTTTCATGTAAGTTCAAATACAATCAGCAGGACACTGAAGGGAGTTGAACCCCATCCCAGTAAACTGACGGTCTGTTATTTTATAAACACTGAAACACATTCACACGTTCATTTTCTTAATGATCTTAACAGGCTTACATTTATGATTGTATCGGAGGTACACTCAAAACATTTGAGGCTTAAGACCTGGCAACATGGTCTTGCTATGCTGCTGGTCGACGCAAGAAATATCATCTAACTTGTGCATGCAGTGTATGATGGTCACAGAAATGCATTGCCGCATCAACCAGAGTCCTGCCAGTACCCTCGACGTATGTGACGTTGCGAGGGCCCGATCAATGCTGCTTGCAGCTTTAATTATTATTATTAGGGCCCGAGCACCGACGTAGTCGGAGCGGAGGACCTATTGTTATTCTAATGTTTTTTATTATTAT
The DNA here is from genome assembly GCF_023349555.1 of Cebidichthys violaceus. Classification (NCBI taxonomy): domain Eukaryota; kingdom Metazoa; phylum Chordata; class Actinopteri; order Perciformes; family Stichaeidae; genus Cebidichthys; species Cebidichthys violaceus. Next base: position 10,199,268 of record NW_027176395.1, on the reverse strand, counting down.
TATTATTATTATTATTATTATCGTACCAGTTTCATCGCAAAAAGGAGGTGCTTGGGATACTGGGAATCTTTTGAAATTTGGCACAAAATTCAATCGTGGTGAAAATTCCAGTATTATTGGGGTGTCCAGCTGCGGCATGACATTTTGGCTCGATAGCGCCCCCTACAGAGTAGCCCCAACTTTGGGTTTCACCTAGCTGTATGAAATTTGGTAGGTATGTGGAACGTGATGGGACGCACAAAAAAGTCAAAAGGAGGTATATCCTAAACCAAACAGGAAGTCGGCCATTTTGAATTTTATGACGTTTTTGGACCGTTTCAAGGCGCCGTACTTTAACGAACTCCTCCTAGAGATTAAACCCGATTGCCTTCAGATTTGGTCAGTATGCTCTTGAGACCTTGGCAGTGAAACAATACTCAAATATCAAAAAGTTATCGAACTATGTGTCCGTGGCGTGGCGGCAAAAAAACACCATTCGCCATGAAACAGGAAGTTGTTGTAACTCGGCTGTACATTGCCTAATCTGCTCCAAATTTCTCATATGTCATAACATCCTGACCCTGAACACATGTATATGACAATTTAGAATCATAGTAATAGCGCCACCTAGTGGCAACAGGAAGTCATAGGTTGTGTACTTTGACACCTTACTGCTCACAGATTAATCGGATCCCTCTCAAATTCTGTCACAAAAGCCTTAAGACCTTGATAATGCTTCATTGTGAAAATTGCAGGAAGTTGTAGAAGCATGGCGACGTGGCGGCTCTGCGAATTTCGATCCTTCGCCATGAACGAATAAACTGATGTAACTCGACTCCGCATCATCAGATCTTTACCAGATTTCACATGTTTGATTAAACTCCAGGCCTGAACACATCTGCAAGCCAATTTTGAATCATAGTCATAGCGCCACCTACTGGCAACAGTAAGTTAAAGTCTTTATACTTTGGCTTGTTTCTCTAAGTTGGAAAATCAGATCAACATCAAATTTGTTCCACACAAATGTAAGAAGTTCATAATGCCAGTTCTCTAAGTTTTTGATGTTTCGTTGAACGCCGTTGCCGTGGTAACGCAGTCTTCGCCGTGAAAAACGATGGTCATTTGGAGAGGTTAAAAAAGCTCGAAACACAAGCAAACTTGACAGACAGATCACAAGGCCAAAATGTAGTTCTATAATATGATTTTATTCAATCAGAGTGTTAAATCGGCTCAATAGCGCCCCCTACAAAATTTCGACGAAGCAGCCCTCGCAGTACGTTTCACATAGATTAACAAAATTTGGTAGGCACATGTATCACATGTGGACTTAAATAAAAGTCTCTTGGGGCCATGCCCTAAACCCAACCGGAAGTCAGCCATTTTGAAATTTGTATGAATTTCTAGTGTCGTTTTAGACATTTCCAGGGGCTCTACTTTAACGAACTCCTCCTAGGGAATTAATCAGATCGACTTCAAATTTGGTCAGTACAATCTAAAGATGTTTGTGATGAAAAGTTACTCAAAGCTTGTTGTTTCGTGAAAGGCCGTTGCCGTGGCGACGCATTCTTCGCCACGAAAAACAAAGGTGTTTTTGAGGGGCTAAAAATACTCAAAACCAAATCAAACTTGTCACACACATTTAAAATCCCGAATGTAGTTATCTGATGTGATTTTAATGCTTCAGAGTGGCAAGTTGGCTCGATAGCGCCCCCTACAATTTTTTGACGATGCAGCCCTCGCAGTACGTTTCACCTAGCTGTATAAAATTTGGTAAGCAGATGTATCACATGTAGACTTAACAAAAAGTCTTAGGGGTTCATGCTCTAAACCCAACCGGAAGTCAGCCATTTTGAATTTTGTATGAATTTCTCCTGTTTTTTTCCATTTCCATGAGCTGTACTACGAACTCCTTCTAGGGAATTAATCCGATCAACTTAGAATTTGGTCAGAACAATCTAAAGACCGTAGCGATTAAAAGTTACTAAAAGCTTGAGGTTTCATCAAACAACATGGACTTGGTGTAGCGGCCATTTGACATGGTTCGCCATCATCCACCAAGCTGTTGTAACTCAACTGTGCTTTGACAAAACTGTCCCAAACTTGACATGCTTGATTACCGTCATGATTTTAGGACTTTTGCATGCCAATATTAACTCATAGTCATAGCACCACCTACTGGCAACCACAGAAGTAAGCAGGATTCTTTAATTACAGCAGCCCCAACACTGAATTTATTTAAAGGGTTCATGGGTACACCATGAGAAAAAGACTTCTCTGATCTAAACATGTGCAAACTAAGATGCTTGGAGAGCAAAAGTTAGACAACAGTGGTTCTCAAACCATGTCAGTGGGCATATGTATAAATGATCTGTCCAGAGCTTCTAAACGAAAATCATGTTAAATGTTACAATGAATGCTTCACACTACAATCTAAAGTTATAGAAGAGCTTAAAATGAAAACAGTGTTAAATTAAAGTGTTAAAGTAAAAGCAAATGACAATACTGTTCTGTTAACTTTCATGTAAGAAAGTCAGCAGGACACTGCAGGGAGTTGAACCCCATCCCAGTAAACTGACGGTCTGTTATTTTATAAACACTGAAACACATTCACATATATTCATTTTCTTAATGATCTTAACAGGCTTACATTTATGATTGTATCGGAGATACACTCAAAACATTTGAGGCTTAAGACCTGGCAACATGATCTTGCTACGCTGCTGGTTGAGGCAGGAAATATAGTTTAACTTGTGCACGCAGTTTATGATTGTCACAGAAATGCATGGCCACGTCAACTAGAGTCCTGCCAGTACCAGGAAATACTGTTTAACTCGTGCACGCAATGTATGATGGTCACAGAAATGCATGGCCGCGTCAACCAGAGTCCTGCCAGTACCCTCAACGTGCGTGAAGTTGCGAGGGCCCGATCAATGCTGCTTGCAGCTTTAATTATTATTATTATTATTATTATTATTATTATTATTATCGTACCAGTTTCATCGCAAAAAGGAGGTGCTTGGGATACTGGGAATCTTTTGAAATTTGGCACAAAATTCAATCGTGGTGAAAATTCCAGTATTATTGGGGTGTCCAGCTGCGGCATGACATTTTGGCTCGATAGCGCCCCCTACAGAGTAGCCCCAACTTTGGGTTTCACCTAGCTGTATGAAATTTGGTAGGTATGTGGAACGTGATGGGACGCACAAAAAAGTCAAAAGGAGGTATATCGTAAACCAAACAGGAAGTCGGCCATTTTGAATTTTATGACGTTTTTGGACCGTTTCAAGGCGCCGTACTTTAACGAACTCCTCCTAGAGATTAAACCCGATTGCCTTCAGATTCGGTCAGTATGCTCTTGAGACCTTGGCAGTGAAACGATACTCAAAGATCAAAAAGTTATCGAACTATGTGTCCGTGGCGTGGCGGCAAAAAAACACCATTCGCCATGAAACAGGAAGTTGTTGTAACTCGGCTGTACATTGCCTAATCTGCTCCAAATTTCTCATATGTCATAACATCCTGACCCTGAACACATGTATATGACAATTTAGAATCATAGTAATAGCGCCACCTAGTGGCAACAGGAAGTCATAGGTTGTGTACTTTGACACCCTACTGCTCACAGATTAATCGGATCCCTCTCAAATTTTGTCACAAAAGCCTTAAGACGTTGATAATGCTTCATTGTGAAAATTGTAGGAAGTTGTCGAAGCGTGGCGACGTGGCGGCTCTGCGAATTTCGATCCTTCGCCATGAACAAATAAACTGATGTAACTCGACTCCGCATCATCAGACCTTTACCAGATTTCCCATGTTTGATGAGTCTGTGGTCCTGAAGACATCTACAGAACAATTTTGTATAATAGTCATAGCGCCACCTACTGGTAACAGGAAGTAAAAGTCTCTATAGTTTGGCATGTTTCTCTTAGTAGATAAATCTGATGAACATCAAATTAGTTCCACACAAATATAAGAAGTTCATAATGCCAGTTCATGAAGCTTTTGATGTTTCGTCAAATGCCGTTGCCGCTGCGACGCAGTCTTCGCCGTGAAAAACGAAGATGCTTTTGAGGGGCTAAAAATGCTTGAAACACAAGCAAACTTGGCACTCAGATTTAAAGCCAAAAGTTTAGTTACATGTTATGGTTCTATTGCTCTAGAGTGGAGAGTCGGCTCAATAGCGCCCCCTACAATATTTCGACAAAGCAGCCCTCGCAGTACGTTAGACCTAGATGTATGAAATATGGTAGGAATATGTATCACATGTGGACTTAAATAAAAGTCTCTTGGGGCCATGCCCTAAACCCAACCGGAAGTCAGCCTTTTTGAATTTTGTATGAATTTCTAGTGTCGTTTTTTCAATTTCCAGGCGCTCTACTTTAACGAACTCCTCCTAGGGAATTAATCAAATCAACTTCAAATTTGGTCAGTACAATCTAAAGATCTTTGTGATGAAAAGTTACTCAAAGGTTGTTGTTTCATTGAACGCCGTTGCCGTGGTAACGCAGTCTTCGCCGTGAAAAACGATGGTCATTTGGAGAGGTTAAAAAAGCTCGAAACACAAGCAAACTTGACACACAGATCACAAGGCCAAAATGTAGTTCTATAATATGATTTTATTCAATCAGAGTGTTAAATCGGCTCAATAGCGCCCCCTACAAAATTTCGACGAAGCAGCCCTCGCAGTACGTTTCACATAGATTAACAAAATTTGGTAGGCACATGTATCACATGTGGACTTAAATAAAAGTCTCTTGGGGCCATGCCCTAAACCCAACCGGAAGTCAGCCATTTTGAAATTTGTATGAATTTCTAGTGTCGTTTTAGACATTTCCAGGGGCTCTACTTTAACGAACTCCTCCTAGGGAATTAATCAGATCAACTTCAAATTTGGTCAGTACAATCTAAAGATGTTTGTGATGAAAAGTTACTCAAAGCTTGTTGTTTCGTGAAAGGCCGTTGCCGTGGCGACGCATTCTTCGCCACGAAAAACAAAGGTGTTTTTGAGGGGCTAAAAATACTCAAAACCAAATCAAACTTGTCACACACATTTAAAATCCCGAATGTAGTTATCTGATGTGATTTTAATGCTTCAGAGTGGCAAGTTGGCTCGATAGCGCCCCCTACAATTTTTTGACAATGCAGCCCTCGCAGTACGTTTCACCTAGCTGTATAAAATTTGGTAAGCAGATGTATCACATGTAGACTTAACAAAAAGTCTAGGGGTTCATGCTCTAAACCCAACCGGAAGTCAGCCATTTTGAATTTTGTATGAATTTCTCCTGTTTTTTCCATTTCCATGAGCTGTACTACGAACTCCTTCTAGGGAATTAATCCGATCAACTTAGAATTTGGTCAGAACAATCTAAAGACCGTAGCGATTAAAAGTTACTAAAAGCTTGAGGTTTCATCAAACAACATGGACTTGGTGTAGCGGCCATTTGACATGGTTCGCCATCATCCACCAAGCTGTTGTAACTCAACTGTGCTTTGACAAAACTGTCCCAAACTTGACATGCTTGATTACCGTCATGATTTTAGGACTTTTGCATGCCAATATTAACTCATAGTCATAGCACCACCTACTGGCAACCACAGAAGTAAGCAGGATTCTTTAATTACAGCAGCCCCAACACTGAATTTATTTAAAGGGTTCATGGGTACACTATGAGAAAAAGACTTCTCTGATCTAAATATGTGCAAACTAAGATGCTTGGAGAGCAAAAGTTAGACAACAGTGGTTCTCAAACCATGTCAGTGGGCATATGTATAAATGATCTGTCCAGAGCTTCTAAACGAAAATCACGTTAAATGTTACAATGAATGCTTCACACTACAATCTAAAGTTATAGAAGAGCTTAAAATGAAAACAGTGTTAAATTAAAGTGTTAAAGTAAAAGCAAATGACAATACTGTTCTGTTAACTTTCATGTAAGAAAGTCAGCAGGACACTGCAGGGAGTTGAACCCCATCCCAGTAAACTGACGGTCTGTTATTTTATAAACACTGAAACACATTCACACATATTCATTTTCTTAATGATCTTAACAGGATTACATTTATGATTGTATCGGAGATACACTCAAAACATTTGAGGCTTAAGACCTGGCAACATGATCTTGCTACGCTGCTGGTTGAGGCAGGAAATATAGTTTAACTCATGCACGCAGTTTATGATTATCACAGAAATGCATGGCCGCGTCAACTAGAGTCCTGCCAGTACCAGGAAATACTGTTTAACTCGTGCACGCAATGTATGATGGTCACAGAAATGCATGGCCGCGTCAACCAGAGTCCTGCCAGTACCCTCGACGTGCGTGAAGTTGCGAGGGCCCGATCAATGCTGCTTGCAGCTTTAATTATTATTATTATTATTATTATTATTATTATTATTATTATCGTACCAGTTTCATCGCAAAAAGGAGGTGCTTGGGATACTGGGAATCTTTTGAAATTTGGCACAAAATTCAATCGTGGTGAAAATTCCAGTATTATTGGGGTGTCCAGCTGCGGCATGACATTTTGGCTCGATAGCGCCCCCTACAGAGTAGCCCCAACTTTGGGTTTCACCTAGCTGTATGAAATTTGGTAGGTATGTGGAACGTGATGGGACGCACAAAAAAGTCAAAAGGAGGTATATCCTAAACCAAACAGGAAGTCGGCCATTTTGAATTTTATGACGTTTTTGGACCGTTTCAAGGCGCCGTACTTTAACGAACTCCTCCTAGAGATTAAACCCGATTGCCTTCAGATTCGGTCAGTATGCTCTTGAGACCTTGGCAGTGAAACGATACTCAAAGATCAAAAAGTTATCGAACTATGTGTCCGTGGCGTGGCGGCAAAAAAACACCATTCGCCATGAAACAGGAAGTTGTTGTAACTCGGCTGTACATTGCCTAATCTGCTCCAAATTTCTCATATGTCATAACATCCTGACCCTGAACACATGTATATGACAATTTAGAATCATAGTAATAGCGCCACCTAGTGGCAACAGGAAGTCATAGGTTGTGTACTTTGACACCTTACTGCTCACAGATTAATCGGATCCCTCTCAAATTCTGTCACAAAAGCCTTAAGACCTTGATAATGCTTCATTGTGAAAATTGCAGGAAGTTGTAGAAGCATGGCGACGTGGCGGCTCTGCGAATTTCGATCCTTCGCCATGAACGAATAAACTGATGTAACTCGACTCCGCATCATCAGATCTTTACCAGATTTCACATGTTTGATTAAACTCCAGGCCTGAACACATCTGCAAGCCAATTTTGAATCATAGTCATAGCGCCACCTACTGGCAACAGTAAGTTAAAGTCTTTATACTTTGGCTTGTTTCTCTAAGTTGGAAAATCAGATCAACATCAAATTTGTTCCACACAAATGTAAGAAGTTCATAATGCCAGTTCTCTAAGTTTTTGATGTTTCGTTGAACGCCGTTGCCGTGGTAACGCAGTCTTCGCCGTGAAAAACGATGGTCATTTGGAGAGGTTAAAAAAGCTCGAAACACAAGCAAACTTGACAGACAGATCACAAGGCCAAAATGTAGTTCTATAATATGATTTTATTCAATCAGAGTGTTAAATCGGCTCAATAGCGCCCCCTACAAAATTTCGACGAAGCAGCCCTCGCAGTACGTTTCACATAGATTAACAAAATTTGGTAGGCACATGTATCACATGTGGACTTAAATAAAAGTCTCTTGGGGCCATGCCCTAAACCCAACCGGAAGTCAGCCATTTTGAAATTTGTATGAATTTCTAGTGTCGTTTTAGACATTTCCAGGGGCTCTACTTTAACGAACTCCTCCTAGGGAATTAATCAGATCGACTTCAAATTTGGTCAGTACAATCTAAAGATGTTTGTGATGAAAAGTTACTCAAAGCTTGTTGTTTCGTGAAAGGCCGTTGCCGTGGCGACGCATTCTTCGCCACGAAAAACAAAGGTGTTTTTGAGGGGCTAAAAATACTCAAAACCAAATCAAACTTGTCACACACATTTAAAATCCCGAATGTAGTTATCTGATGTGATTTTAATGCTTCAGAGTGGCAAGTTGGCTCGATAGCGCCCCCTACAATTTTTTGACGATGCAGCCCTCGCAGTACGTTTCACCTAGCTGTATAAAATTTGGTAAGCAGATGTATCACATGTAGACTTAACAAAAAGTCTTAGGGGTTCATGCTCTAAACCCAACCGGAAGTCAGCCATTTTGAATTTTGTATGAATTTCTCCTGTTTTTTTCCATTTCCATGAGCTGTACTACGAACTCCTTCTAGGGAATTAATCCGATCAACTTAGAATTTGGTCAGAACAATCTAAAGACCGTAGCGATTAAAAGTTACTAAAAGCTTGAGGTTTCATCAAACAACATGGACTTGGTGTAGCGGCCATTTGACATGGTTCGCCATCATCCACCAAGCTGTTGTAACTCAACTGTGCTTTGACAAAACTGTCCCAAACTTGACATGCTTGATTACCGTCATGATTTTAGGACTTTTGCATGCCAATATTAACTCATAGTCATAGCACCACCTACTGGCAACCACAGAAGTAAGCAGGATTCTTTAATTACAGCAGCCCCAACACTGAATTTATTTAAAGGGTTCATGGGTACACCATGAGAAAAAGACTTCTCTGATCTAAACATGTGCAAACTAAGATGCTTGGAGAGCAAAAGTTAGACAACAGTGGTTCTCAAACCATGTCAGTGGGCATATGTATAAATGATCTGTCCAGAGCTTCTAAACGAAAATCATGTTAAATGTTACAATGAATGCTTCACACTACAATCTAAAGTTATAGAAGAGCTTAAAATGAAAACAGTGTTAAATTAAAGTGTTAAAGTAAAAGCAAATGACAATACTGTTCTGTTAACTTTCATGTAAGAAAGTCAGCAGGACACTGCAGGGAGTTGAACCCCATCCCAGTAAACTGACGGTCTGTTATTTTATAAACACTGAAACACATTCACATATATTCATTTTCTTAATGATCTTAACAGGCTTACATTTATGATTGTATCGGAGATACACTCAAAACATTTGAGGCTTAAGACCTGGCAACATGATCTTGCTACGCTGCTGGTTGAGGCAGGAAATATAGTTTAACTTGTGCACGCAGTTTATGATTGTCACAGAAATGCATGGCCACGTCAACTAGAGTCCTGCCAGTACCAGGAAATACTGTTTAACTCGTGCACGCAATGTATGATGGTCACAGAAATGCATGGCCGCGTCAACCAGAGTCCTGCCAGTACCCTCAACGTGCGTGAAGTTGCGAGGGCCCGATCAATGCTGCTTGCAGCTTTAATTATTATTATTATTATTATTATTATTATTATTATTATCGTACCAGTTTCATCGCAAAAAGGAGGTGCTTGGGATACTGGGAATCTTTTGAAATTTGGCACAAAATTCAATCGTGGTGAAAATTCCAGTATTATTGGGGTGTCCAGCTGCGGCATGACATTTTGGCTCGATAGCGCCCCCTACAGAGTAGCCCCAACTTTGGGTTTCACCTAGCTGTATGAAATTTGGTAGGTATGTGGAACGTGATGGGACGCACAAAAAAGTCAAAAGGAGGTATATCCTAAACCAAACAGGAAGTCGGCCATTTTGAATTTTATGACGTTTTTGGACCGTTTCAAGGCGCCGTACTTTAACGAACTCCTCCTAGAGATTAAACCCGATTGCCTTCAGATTCGGTCAGTATGCTCTTGAGACCTTGGCAGTGAAACGATACTCAAAGATCAAAAAGTTATCGAACTATGTGTCCGTGGCGTGGCGGCAAAAAAACACCATTCGCCATGAAACAGGAAGTTGTTGTAACTCGGCTGTACATTGCCTAATCTGCTCCAAATTTCTCATATGTCATAACATCCTGACCCTGAACACATGTATATGACAATTTAGAATCATAGTAATAGCGCCACCTAGTGGCAACAGGAAGTCATAGGTTGTGTACTTTGACACCCTACTGCTCACAGATTAATCGGATCCCTCTCAAATTTTGTCACAAAAGCCTTAAGACGTTGATAATGCTTCATTGTGAAAATTGTAGGAAGTTGTCGAAGCGTGGCGACGTGGCGGCTCTGCGAATTTCGATCCTTCGCCATGAACAAATAAACTGATGTAACTCGACTCCGCATCATCAGACCTTTACCAGATTTCCCATGTTTGATGAGTCTGTGGTCCTGAAGACATCTACAGAACAATTTTGTATAATAGTCATAGCGCCACCTACTGGTAACAGGAAGTAAAAGTCTCTATAGTTTGGCATGTTTCTCTTAGTAGATAAATCTGATGAACATCAAATTAGTTCCACACAAATATAAGAAGTTCATAATGCCAGTTCATGAAGCTTTTGATGTTTCGTCAAATGCCGTTGCCGCTGCGACGCAGTCTTCGCCGTGAAAAACGAAGATGCTTTTGAGGGGCTAAAAATGCTTGAAACACAAGCAAACTTGGCACTCAGATTTAAAGCCAAAAGTTTAGTTACATGTTATGGTTCTATTGCTCTAGAGTGGAGAGTCGGCTCAATAGCGCCCCCTACAATATTTCGACAAAGCAGCCCTCGCAGTACGTTAGACCTAGATGTATGAAATATGGTAGGAATATGTATCACATGTGGACTTAAATAAAAGTCTCTTGGGGCCATGCCCTAAACCCAACCGGAAGTCAGCCTTTTTGAATTTTGTATGAATTTCTAGTGTCGTTTTTTCAATTTCCAGGCGCTCTACTTTAACGAACTCCTCCTAGGGAATTAATCAAATCAACTTCAAATTTGGTCAGTACAATCTAAAGATCTTTGTGATGAAAAGTTACTCAAAGGTTGTTGTTTCATTGAACGCCGTTGCCGTGGTAACGCAGTCTTCGCCGTGAAAAACGATGGTCATTTGGAGAGGTTAAAAAAGCTCGAAACACAAGCAAACTTGACACACAGATCACAAGGCCAAAATGTAGTTCTATAATATGATTTTATTCAATCAGAGTGTTAAATCGGCTCAATAGCGCCCCCTACAAAATTTCGACGAAGCAGCCCTCGCAGTACGTTTCACATAGATTAACAAAATTTGGTAGGCACATGTATCACATGTGGACTTAAATAAAAGTCTCTTGGGGCCATGCCCTAAACCCAACCGGAAGTCAGCCATTTTGAAATTTGTATGAATTTCTAGTGTCGTTTTAGACATTTCCAGGGGCTCTACTTTAACGAACTCCTCCTAGGGAATTAATCAGATCGACTTCAAATTTGGTCAGTACAATCTAAAGATGTTTGTGATGAAAAGTTACTCAAAGCTTGTTGTTTCGTGAAAGGCCGTTGCCGTGGCGACGCATTCTTCGCCACGAAAAACAAAGGTGTTTTTGAGGGGCTAAAAATACTCAAAACCAAATCAAACTTGTCACACACATTTAAAATCCCGAATGTAGTTATCTGATGTGATTTTAATGCTTCAGAGTGGCAAGTTGGCTCGATAGCGCCCCCTACAATTTTTTGACAATGCAGCCCTCGCAGTACGTTTCACCTAGCTGTATAAAATTTGGTAAGCAGATGTATCACATGTAGACTTAACAAAAAGTCTAGGGGTTCATGCTCTAAACCCAACCGGAAGTCAGCCATTTTGAATTTTGTATGAATTTCTCCTGTTTTTTCCATTTCCATGAGCTGTACTACGAACTCCTTCTAGGGAATTAATCCGATCAACTTAGAATTTGGTCAGAACAATCTAAAGACCGTAGCGATTAAAAGTTACTAAAAGCTTGAGGTTTCATCAAACAACATGGACTTGGTGTAGCGGCCATTTGACATGGTTCGCCATCATCCACCAAGCTGTTGTAACTCAACTGTGCTTTGACAAAACTGTACCAAACTTGACATGCTTGATTACCGTCATGATTTTAGGACTTTTGCATGCCAATATTAACTCATAGTCATAGCACCACCTACTGGCAACCACAGAAGTAAGCAGGATTCTTTAATTACAGCAGCCCCAACACTGAATTTATTTAAAGGGTTCATGGGTACACCATGAGAAAAAGACTTCTCTGATCTAAATATGTGCAAACTAAGATGCTTGGAGAGCAAAAGTTAGACAACAGTGGTTCTCAAACCATGTCAGTGGGCATATGTATAAATGATCTGTCCAGAGCTTCTAAACGAAAATCACGTTAAATGTTACAATGAATGCTTCACACTACAATCTAAAGTTATAGAAGAGCTTAAAATGAAAACAGTGTTAAATTAAAGTGTTAAAGTAAAAGCAAATGACAATACTGTTCTGTTAACTTTCATGTAAGAAAGTCAGCAGGACACTGCAGGGAGTTGAACCCCATCCCAGTAAACTGACGGTCTGTTATTTTATAAACACTGAAACACATTCACACATATTCATTTTCTTAATGATCTTAACAGGATTACATTTATGATTGTATCGGAGATACACTCAAAACATTTGAGGCTTAAGACCTGGCAACATGATCTTGCTACGCTGCTGGTTGAGGCAGGAAATATAGTTTAACTCATGCACGCAGTTTATGATTATCACAGAAATGCATGGCCGCGTCAACTAGAGTCCTGCCAGTACCAGGAAATACTGTTTAACTCGTGCACGCAATGTATGATGGTCACAGAAATGCATGGCCGCGTCAACCAGAGTCCTGCCAGTACCCTCGACGTGCGTGAAGTTGCGAGGGCCCGATCAATGCTGCTTGCAGCTTTAATTATTATTATTATTATTATTATTATTATTATTATTATCGTACCAGTTTCATCGCAAAAAGGAGGTGCTTGGGATACTGGGAATCTTTTGAAATTTGGCACAAAATTCAATCGTGGTGAAAATTCCAGTATTATTGGGGTGTCCAGCTGCGGCATGACATTTTGGCTCGATAGCGCCCCCTACAGAGTAGCCCCAACTTTGGGTTTCACCTAGCTGTATGAAATTTGGTAGGTATGTGGAACGTGATGGGACGCACAAAAAAGTCAAAAGGAGGTATATCCTAAACCAAACAGGAAGTCGGCCATTTTGAATTTTATGACGTTTTTGGACCGTTTCAAGGCGCCGTACTTTAACGAACTCCTCCTAGAGATTAAACCCGATTGCCTTCAGATTCGGTCAGTATGCTCTTGAGACCTTGGCAGTGAAACGATACTCAAAGATCAAAAAGTTATCGAACTATGTGTCCGTGGCGTGGCGGCAAAAAAACACCATTCGCCATGAAACAGGAAGTTGTTGTAACTCGGCTGTACATTGCCTAATCTGCTCCAAATTTCTCATATGTCATAACATCCTGACCCTGAACACATGTATATGACAATTTAGAATCATAGTAATAGCGCCACCTAGTGGCAACAGGAAGTCATAGGTTGTGTACTTTGACACCTTACTGCTCACAGATTAATCGGATCCCTCTCAAATTCTGTCACAAAAGCCTTAAGACCTTGATAATGCTTCATTGTGAAAATTGCAGGAAGTTGTAGAAGCATGGCGACGTGGCGGCTCTGCGAATTTCGATCCTTCGCCATGAACGAATAAACTGATGTAACTCGACTCCGCATCATCAGATCTTTACCAGATTTCACATGTTTGATTAAACTCCAGGCCTGAACACATCTGCAAGCCAATTTTGAATCATAGTCATAGCGCCACCTACTGGCAACAGTAAGTTAAAGTCTTTATACTTTGGCTTGTTTCTCTAAGTTGGAAAATCAGATCAACATCAAATTTGTTCCACACAAATGTAAGAAGTTCATAATGCCAGTTCTCTAAGTTTTTGATGTTTCGTTGAACGCCGTTGCCGTGGTAACGCAGTCTTCGCCGTGAAAAACGATGGTCATTTGGAGAGGTTAAAAAAGCTCGAAACACAAGCAAACTTGACAGACAGATCACAAGGCCAAAATGTAGTTCTATAATATGATTTTATTCAATCAGAGTGTTAAATCGGCTCAATAGCGCCCCCTACAAAATTTCGACGAAGCAGCCCTCGCAGTACGTTTCACATAGATTAACAAAATTTGGTAGGCACATGTATCACATGTGGACTTAAATAAAAGTCTCTTGGGGCCATGCCCTAAACCCAACCGGAAGTCAGCCATTTTGAAATTTGTATGAATTTCTAGTGTCGTTTTAGACATTTCCAGGGGCTCTACTTTAACGAACTCCTCCTAGGGAATTAATCAGATCGACTTCAAATTTGGTCAGTACAATCTAAAGATGTTTGTGATGAAAAGTTACTCAAAGCTTGTTGTTTCGTGAAAGGCCGTTGCCGTGGCGACGCATTCTTCGCCACGAAAAACAAAGGTGTTTTTGAGGGGCTAAAAATACTCAAAACCAAATCAAACTTGTCACACACATTTAAAATCCCGAATGTAGTTATCTGATGTGATTTTAATGCTTCAGAGTGGCAAGTTGGCTCGATAGCGCCCCCTACAATTTTTTGACGATGCAGCCCTCGCAGTACGTTTCACCTAGCTGTATAAAATTTGGTAAGCAGATGTATCACATGTAGACTTAACAAAAAGTCTTAGGGGTTCATGCTCTAAACCCAACCGGAAGTCAGCCATTTTGAATTTTGTATGAATTTCTCCTGTTTTTTTCCATTTCCATGAGCTGTACTACGAACTCCTTCTAGGGAATTAATCCGATCAACTTAGAATTTGGTCAGAACAATCTAAAGACCGTAGCGATTAAAAGTTACTAAAAGCTTGAGGTTTCATCAAACAACATGGACTTGGTGTAGCGGCCATTTGACATGGTTCGCCATCATCCACCAAGCTGTTGTAACTCAACTGTGCTTTGACAAAACTGTCCCAAACTTGACATGCTTGATTACCGTCATGATTTTAGGACTTTTGCATGCCAATATTAACTCATAGTCATAGCACCACCTACTGGCAACCACAGAAGTAAGCAGGATTCTTTAATTACAGCAGCCCCAACACTGAATTTATTTAAAGGGTTCATGGGTACACCATGAGAAAAAGACTTCTCTGATCTAAACATGTGCAAACTAAGATGCTTGGAGAGCAAAAGTTAGACAACAGTGGTTCTCAAACCATGTCAGTGGGCATATGTATAAATGATCTGTCCAGAGCTTCTAAACGAAAATCATGTTAAATGTTACAATGAATGCTTCACACTACAATCTAAAGTTATAGAAGAGCTTAAAATGAAAACAGTGTTAAATTAAAGTGTTAAAGTAAAAGCAAATGACAATACTGTTCTGTTAACTTTCATGTAAGAAAGTCAGCAGGACACTGCAGGGAGTTGAACCCCATCCCAGTAAACTGACGGTCTGTTATTTTATAAACACTGAAACACATTCACATATATTCATTTTCTTAATGATCTTAACAGGCTTACATTTATGATTGTATCGGAGATACACTCAAAACATTTGAGGCTTAAGACCTGGCAACATGATCTTGCTACGCTGCTGGTTGAGGCAGGAAATATAGTTTAACTTGTGCACGCAGTTTATGATTGTCACAGAAATGCATGGCCACGTCAACTAGAGTCCTGCCAGTACCAGGAAATACTGTTTAACTCGTGCACGCAATGTATGATGGTCACAGAAATGCATGGCCGCGTCAACCAGAGTCCTGCCAGTACCCTCAACGTGCGTGAAGTTGCGAGGGCCCGATCAATGCTGCTTGCAGCTTTAATTATTATTATTATTATTATTATTATTATTATTATTATCGTACCAGTTTCATCGCAAAAAGGAGGTGCTTGGGATACTGGGAATCTTTTGAAATTTGGCACAAAATTCAATCGTGGTGAAAATTCCAGTATTATTGGGGTGTCCAGCTGCGGCATGACATTTTGGCTCGATAGCGCCCCCTACAGAGTAGCCCCAACTTTGGGTTTCACCTAGCTGTATGAAATTTGGTAGGTATGTGGAACGTGATGGGACGCACAAAAAAGTCAAAAGGAGGTATATCGTAAACCAAACAGGAAGTCGGCCATTTTGAATTTTATGACGTTTTTGGACCGTTTCAAGGCGCCGTACTTTAACGAACTCCTCCTAGAGATTAAACCCGATTGCCTTCAGATTCGGTCAGTATGCTCTTGAGACCTTGGCAGTGAAACGATACTCAAAGATCAAAAAGTTATCGAACTATGTGTCCGTGGCGTGGCGGCAAAAAAACACCATTCGCCATGAAACAGGAAGTTGTTGTAACTCGGCTGTACATTGCCTAATCTGCTCCAAATTTCTCATATGTCATAACATCCTGACCCTGAACACATGTATATGACAATTTAGAATCATAGTAATAGCGCCACCTAGTGGCAACAGGAAGTCATAGGTTGTGTACTTTGACACCCTACTGCTCACAGATTAATCGGATCCCTCTCAAATTTTGTCACAAAAGCCTTAAGACGTTGATAATGCTTCATTGTGAAAATTGTAGGAAGTTGTCGAAGCGTGGCGACGTGGCGGCTCTGCGAATTTCGATCCTTCGCCATGAACAAATAAACTGATGTAACTCGACTCCGCATCATCAGACCTTTACCAGATTTCCCATGTTTGATGAGTCTGTGGTCCTGAAGACATCTACAGAACAATTTTGTATAATAGTCATAGCGCCACCTACTGGTAACAGGAAGTAAAAGTCTCTATAGTTTGGCATGTTTCTCTTAGTAGATAAATCTGATGAACATCAAATTAGTTCCACACAAATATAAGAAGTTCATAATGCCAGTTCATGAAGCTTTTGATGTTTCGTCAAATGCCGTTGCCGCTGCGACGCAGTCTTCGCCGTGAAAAACGAAGATGCTTTTGAGGGGCTAAAAATGCTTGAAACACAAGCAAACTTGGCACTCAGATTTAAAGCCAAAAGTTTAGTTACATGTTATGGTTCTATTGCTCTAGAGTGGAGAGTCGGCTCAATAGCGCCCCCTACAATATTTCGACAAAGCAGCCCTCGCAGTACGTTAGACCTAGATGTATGAAATATGGTAGGAATATGTATCACATGTGGACTTAAATAAAAGTCTCTTGGGGCCATGCCCTAAACCCAACCGGAAGTCAGCCTTTTTGAATTTTGTATGAATTTCTAGTGTCGTTTTTTCAATTTCCAGGCGCTCTACTTTAACGAACTCCTCCTAGGGAATTAATCAAATCAACTTCAAATTTGGTCAGTACAATCTAAAGATCTTTGTGATGAAAAGTTACTCAAAGGTTGTTGTTTCATTGAACGCCGTTGCCGTGGTAACGCAGTCTTCGCCGTGAAAAACGATGGTCATTTGGAGAGGTTAAAAAAGCTCGAAACACAAGCAAACTTGACACACAGATCACAAGGCCAAAATGTAGTTCTATAATATGATTTTATTCAATCAGAGTGTTAAATCGGCTCAATAGCGCCCCCTACAAAATTTCGACGAAGCAGCCCTCGCAGTACGTTTCACATAGATTAACAAAATTTGGTAGGCACATGTATCACATGTGGACTTAAATAAAAGTCTCTTGGGGCCATGCCCTAAACCCAACCGGAAGTCAGCCATTTTGAAATTTGTATGAATTTCTAGTGTCGTTTTAGACATTTCCAGGGGCTCTACTTTAACGAACTCCTCCTAGGGAATTAATCAGATCGACTTCAAATTTGGTCAGTACAATCTAAAGATGTTTGTGATGAAAAGTTACTCAAAGCTTGTTGTTTCGTGAAAGGCCGTTGCCGTGGCGACGCATTCTTCGCCACGAAAAACAAAGGTGTTTTTGAGGGGCTAAAAATACTCAAAACCAAATCAAACTTGTCACACACATTTAAAATCCCGAATGTAGTTATCTGATGTGATTTTAATGCTTCAGAGTGGCAAGTTGGCTCGATAGCGCCCCCTACAATTTTTTGACAATGCAGCCCTCGCAGTACGTTTCACCTAGCTGTATAAAATTTGGTAAGCAGATGTATCACATGTAGACTTAACAAAAAGTCTAGGGGTTCATGCTCTAAACCCAACCGGAAGTCAGCCATTTTGAATTTTGTATGAATTTCTCCTGTTTTTTCCATTTCCATGAGCTGTACTACGAACTCCTTCTAGGGAATTAATCCGATCAACTTAGAATTTGGTCAGAACAATCTAAAGACCGTAGCGATTAAAAGTTACTAAAAGCTTGAGGTTTCATCAAACAACATGGACTTGGTGTAGCGGCCATTTGACATGGTTCGCCATCATCCACCAAGCTGTTGTAACTCAACTGTGCTTTGACAAAACTGTCCCAAACTTGACATGCTTGATTACCGTCATGATTTTAGGACTTTTGCATGCCAATATTAACTCATAGTCATAGCACCACCTACTGGCAACCACAGAAGTAAGCAGGATTCTTTAATTACAGCAGCCCCAACACTGAATTTATTTAAAGGGTTCATGGGTACACCATGAGAAAAAGACTTCTCTGATCTAAACATGTGCAAACTAAGATGCTTGGAGAGCAAAAGTTAGACAACAGTGGTTCTCAAACCATGTCAGTGGGCATATGTATAAATGATCTGTCCAGAGCTTCTAAACGAAAATCATGTTAAATGTTACAATGAATGCTTCACACTACAATCTAAAGTTATAGAAGAGCTTAAAATGAAAACAGTGTTAAATTAAAGTGTTAAAGTAAAAGCAAATGACAATACTGTTCTGTTAACTTTCATGTAAGAAAGTCAGCAGGACACTGCAGGGAGTTGAACCCCATCCCAGTAAACTGACGGTCTGTTATTTTATAAACACTGAAACACATTCACATATATTCATTTTCTTAATGATCTTAACAGGCTTACATTTATGATTGTATCGGAGATACACTCAAAACATTTGAGGCTTAAGACCTGGCAACATGATCTTGCTACGCTGCTGGTTGAGGCAGGAAATATAGTTTAACTCGTGCACGCAGTTTATGATTGTCACAGAAATGCATGGCCACGTCAACTAGAGTCCTGCCAGTACCAGGAAATACTGTTTAACTCGTGCACGCAATGTATGATGGTCACAGAAATGCATGGCCGCGTCAACCAGAGTCCTGCCAGTACCCTCAACGTGCGTGAAGTTGCGAGGGCCCGATCAATGCTGCTTGCAGCTTTAATTATTATTATTATTATTATTATTATTATTATTATTATCGTACCAGTTTCATCGCAAAAAGGAGGTGCTTGGGATACTGGGAATCTTTTGAAATTTGGCACAAAATTCAATCGTGGTGAAAATTCCAGTATTATTGGGGTGTCCAGCTGCGGCATGACATTTTGGCTCGATAGCGCCCCCTACAGAGTAGCCCCAACTTTGGGTTTCACCTAGCTGTATGAAATTTGGTAGGTATGTGGAACGTGATGGGACGCACAAAAAAGTCAAAAGGAGGTATATCCTAAACCAAACAGGAAGTCGGCCATTTTGAATTTTATGACGTTTTTGGACCGTTTCAAGGCGCCGTACTTTAACGAACTCCTCCTAGAGATTAAACCCGATTGCCTTCAGATTCGGTCAGTATGCTCTTGAGACCTTGGCAGTGAAACGATACTCAAAGATCAAAAAGTTATCGAACTATGTGTCCGTGGCGTGGCGGCAAAAAAACACCATTCGCCATGAAACAGGAAGTTGTTGTAACTCGGCTGTACATTGCCTAATCTGCTCCAAATTTCTCATATGTCATAACATCCTGACCCTGAACACATGTATATGACAATTTAGAATCATAGTAATAGCGCCACCTAGTGGCAACAGGAAGTCATAGGTTGTGTACTTTGACACCCTACTGCTCACAGATTAATCGGATCCCTCTCAAATTTTGTCACAAAAGCCTTAAGACGTTGATAATGCTTCATTGTGAAAATTGTAGGAAGTTGTCGAAGCGTGGCGACGTGGCGGCTCTGCGAATTTCGATCCTTCGCCATGAACAAATAAACTGATGTAACTCGACTCCGCATCATCAGACCTTTACCAGATTTCCCATGTTTGATGAGTCTGTGGTCCTGAAGACATCTACAGAACAATTTTGTATAATAGTCATAGCGCCACCTACTGGTAACAGGAAGTAAAAGTCTCTATAGTTTGGCATGTTTCTCTTAGTAGATAAATCTGATGAACATCAAATTAGTTCCACACAAATATAAGAAGTTCATAATGCCAGTTCATGAAGCTTTTGATGTTTCGTCAAATGCCGTTGCCGCTGCGACGCAGTCTTCGCCGTGAAAAACGAAGATGCTTTTGAGGGGCTAAAAATGCTTGAAACACAAGCAAACTTGGCACTCAGATTTAAAGCCAAAAGTTTAGTTACATGTTATGGTTCTATTGCTCTAGAGTGGAGAGTCGGCTCAATAGCGCCCCCTACAATATTTCGACAAAGCAGCCCTCGCAGTACGTTAGACCTAGATGTATGAAATATGGTAGGAATATGTATCACATGTGGACTTAAATAAAAGTCTCTTGGGGCCATGCCCTAAACCCAACCGGAAGTCAGCCTTTTTGAATTTTGTATGAATTTCTAGTGTCGTTTTTTCAATTTCCAGGCGCTCTACTTTAACGAACTCCTCCTAGGGAATTAATCAAATCAACTTCAAATTTGGTCAGTACAATCTAAAGATCTTTGTGATGAAAAGTTACTCAAAGGTTGTTGTTTCATTGAACGCCGTTGCCGTGGTAACGCAGTCTTCGCCGTGAAAAACGATGGTCATTTGGAGAGGTTAAAAAAGCTCGAAACACAAGCAAACTTGACACACAGATCACAAGGCCAAAATGTAGTTCTATAATATGATTTTATTCAATCAGAGTGTTAAATCGGCTCAATAGCGCCCCCTACAAAATTTCGACGAAGCAGCCCTCGCAGTACGTTTCACATAGATTAACAAAATTTGGTAGGCACATGTATCACATGTGGACTTAAATAAAAGTCTCTTGGGGCCATGCCCTAAACCCAACCGGAAGTCAGCCATTTTGAAATTTGTATGAATTTCTAGTGTCGTTTTAGACATTTCCAGGGGCTCTACTTTAACGAACTCCTCCTAGGGAATTAATCAGATCGACTTCAAATTTGGTCAGTACAATCTAAAGATGTTTGTGATGAAAAGTTACTCAAAGCTTGTTGTTTCGTGAAAGGCCGTTGCCGTGGCGACGCATTCTTCGCCACGAAAAACAAAGGTGTTTTTGAGGGGCTAAAAATACTCAAAACCAAATCAAACTTGTCACACACATTTAAAATCCCGAATGTAGTTATCTGATGTGATTTTAATGCTTCAGAGTGGCAAGTTGGCTCGATAGCGCCCCCTACAATTTTTTGACGATGCAGCCCTCGCAGTACGTTTCACCTAGCTGTATAAAATTTGGTAAGCAGATGTATCACATGTAGACTTAACAAAAAGTCTTAGGGGTTCATGCTCTAAACCCAACCGGAAGTCAGCCATTTTGAATTTTGTATGAATTTCTCCTGTTTTTTTCCATTTCCATGAGCTGTACTACGAACTCCTTCTAGGGAATTAATCCGATCAACTTAGAATTTGGTCAGAACAATCTAAAGACCGTAGCGATTAAAAGTTACTAAAAGCTTGAGGTTTCATCAAACAACATGGACTTGGTGTAGCGGCCATTTGACATGGTTCGCCATCATCCACCAAGCTGTTGTAACTCAACTGTGCTTTGACAAAACTGTCCCAAACTTGACATGCTTGATTACCGTCATGATTTTAGGACTTTTGCATGCCAATATTAACTCATAGTCATAGCACCACCTACTGGCAACCACAGAAGTAAGCAGGATTCTTTAATTACAGCAGCCCCAACACTGAATTTATTTAAAGGGTTCATGGGTACACCATGAGAAAAAGACTTCTCTGATCTAAACATGTGCAAACTAAGATGCTTGGAGAGCAAAAGTTAGACAACAGTGGTTCTCAAACCATGTCAGTGGGCATATGTATAAATGATCTGTCCAGAGCTTCTAAACGAAAATCATGTTAAATGTTACAATGAATGCTTCACACTACAATCTAAAGTTATAGAAGAGCTTAAAATGAAAACAGTGTTAAATTAAAGTGTTAAAGTAAAAGCAAATGACAATACTGTTCTGTTAACTTTCATGTAAGAAAGTCAGCAGGACACTGCAGGGAGTTGAACCCCATCCCAGTAAACTGACGGTCTGTTATTTTATAAACACTGAAACACATTCACATATATTCATTTTCTTAATGATCTTAACAGGCTTACATTTATGATTGTATCGGAGATACACTCAAAACATTTGAGGCTTAAGACCTGGCAACATGATCTTGCTACGCTGCTGGTTGAGGCAGGAAATATAGTTTAACTCGTGCACGCAGTTTATGATTGTCACAGAAATGCATGGCCACGTCAACTAGAGTCCTGCCAGTACCAGGAAATACTGTTTAACTCGTGCACGCAATGTATGATGGTCACAGAAATGCATGGCCGCGTCAACCAGAGTCCTGCCAGTACCCTCGATGTGCGTGAAGTTGCGAGGGCCCGATCAATGCTGCTTGCAGCTTTAATTATTATTATTATTATTATTATTATTATTATTATTATCGTACCAGTTTCATCGCAAAAAGGAGGTGCTTGGGATACTGGGAATCTTTTGAAATTTGGCACAAAATTCAATCGTGGTGAAAATTCCAGTATTATTGGGGTGTCCAGCTGCGGCATGACATTTTGGCTCGATAGCGCCCCCTACAGAGTAGCCCCAACTTTGGGTTTCACCTAGCTGTATGAAATTTGGTAGGTATGTGGAACGTGATGGGACGCACAAAAAAGTCAAAAGGAGGTATATCGTAAACCAAACAGGAAGTCGGCCATTTTGAATTTTATGACGTTTTTGGACCGTTTCAAGGCGCCGTACTTTAACGAACTCCTCCTAGAGATTAAACCCGATTGCCTTCAGATTCGGTCAGTATGCTCTTGAGACCTTGGCAGTGAAACGATACTCAAAGATCAAAAAGTTATCGAACTATGTGTCCGTGGCGTGGCGGCAAAAAAACACCATTCGCCATGAAACAGGAAGTTGTTGTAACTCGGCTGTACATTGCCTAATCTGCTCCAAATTTCTCATATGTCATAACATCCTGACCCTGAACACATGTATATGACAATTTAGAATCATAGTAATAGCGCCACCTAGTGGCAACAGGAAGTCATAGGTTGTGTACTTTGACACCCTACTGCTCACAGATTAATCGGATCCCTCTCAAATTTTGTCACAAAAGCCTTAAGACGTTGATAATGCTTCATTGTGAAAATTGTAGGAAGTTGTCGAAGCGTGGCGACGTGGCGGCTCTGCGAATTTCGATCCTTCGCCATGAACAAATAAACTGATGTAACTCGACTCCGCATCATCAGACCTTTACCAGATTTCCCATGTTTGATGAGTCTGTGGTCCTGAAGACATCTACAGAACAATTTTGTATAATAGTCATAGCGCCACCTACTGGTAACAGGAAGTAAAAGTCTCTATAGTTTGGCATGTTTCTCTTAGTAGATAAATCTGATGAACATCAAATTAGTTCCACACAAATATAAGAAGTTCATAATGCCAGTTCATGAAGCTTTTGATGTTTCGTCAAATGCCGTTGCCGCTGCGACGCAGTCTTCGCCGTGAAAAACGAAGATGCTTTTGAGGGGCTAAAAATGCTTGAAACACAAGCAAACTTGGCACTCAGATTTAAAGCCAAAAGTTTAGTTACATGTTATGGTTCTATTGCTCTAGAGTGGAGAGTCGGCTCAATAGCGCCCCCTACAATATTTCGACAAAGCAGCCCTCGCAGTACGTTAGACCTAGATGTATGAAATATGGTAGGAATATGTATCACATGTGGACTTAAATAAAAGTCTCTTGGGGCCATGCCCTAAACCCAACCGGAAGTCAGCCTTTTTGAATTTTGTATGAATTTCTAGTGTCGTTTTTTCAATTTCCAGGCGCTCTACTTTAACGAACTCCTCCTAGGGAATTAATCAAATCAACTTCAAATTTGGTCAGTACAATCTAAAGATCTTTGTGATGAAAAGTTACTCAAAGGTTGTTGTTTCATTGAACGCCGTTGCCGTGGTAACGCAGTCTTCGCCGTGAAAAACGATGGTCATTTGGAGAGGTTAAAAAAGCTCGAAACACAAGCAAACTTGACACACAGATCACAAGGCCAAAATGTAGTTCTATAATATGATTTTATTCAATCAGAGTGTTAAATCGGCTCAATAGCGCCCCCTACAAAATTTCGACGAAGCAGCCCTCGCAGTACGTTTCACATAGATTAACAAAATTTGGTAGGCACATGTATCACATGTGGACTTAAATAAAAGTCTCTTGGGGCCATGCCCTAAACCCAACCGGAAGTCAGCCATTTTGAAATTTGTATGAATTTCTAGTGTCGTTTTAGACATTTCCAGGGGCTCTACTTTAACGAACTCCTCCTAGGGAATTAATCAGATCAACTTCAAATTTGGTCAGTACAATCTAAAGATGTTTGTGATGAAAAGTTACTCAAAGCTTGTTGTTTCGTGAAAGGCCGTTGCCGTGGCGACGCATTCTTCGCCACGAAAAACAAAGGTGTTTTTGAGGGGCTAAAAATACTCAAAACCAAATCAAACTTGTCACACACATTTAAAATCCCGAATGTAGTTATCTGATGTGATTTTAATGCTTCAGAGTGGCAAGTTGGCTCGATAGCGCCCCCTACAATTTTTTGACAATGCAGCCCTCGCAGTACGTTTCACCTAGCTGTATAAAATTTGGTAAGCAGATGTATCACATGTAGACTTAACAAAAAGTCTAGGGGTTCATGCTCTAAACCCAACCGGAAGTCAGCCATTTTGAATTTTGTATGAATTTCTCCTGTTTTTTCCATTTCCATGAGCTGTACTACGAACTCCTTCTAGGGAATTAATCCGATCAACTTAGAATTTGGTCAGAACAATCTAAAGACCGTAGCGATTAAAAGTTACTAAAAGCTTGAGGTTTCATCAAACAACATGGACTTGGTGTAGCGGCCATTTGACATGGTTCGCCATCATCCACCAAGCTGTTGTAACTCAACTGTGCTTTGACAAAACTGTCCCAAACTTGACATGCTTGATTACCGTCATGATTTTAGGACTTTTGCATGCCAATATTAACTCATAGTCATAGCACCACCTACTGGCAACCACAGAAGTAAGCAGGATTCTTTAATTACAGCAGCCCCAACACTGAATTTATTTAAAGGGTTCATGGGTACACCATGAGAAAAAGACTTCTCTGATCTAAATATGTGCAAACTAAGATGCTTGGAGAGCAAAAGTTAGACAACAGTGGTTCTCAAACCATGTCAGTGGGCATATGTATAAATGATCTGTCCAGAGCTTCTAAACGAAAATCACGTTAAATGTTACAATGAATGCTTCACACTACAATCTAAAGTTATAGAAGAGCTTAAAATGAAAACAGTGTTAAATTAAAGTGTTAAAGTAAAAGCAAATGACAATACTGTTCTGTTAACTTTCATGTAAGAAAGTCAGCAGGACACTGCAGGGAGTTGAACCCCATCCCAGTAAACTGACGGTCTGTTATTTTATAAACACTGAAACACATTCACACATATTCATTTTCTTAATGATCTTAACAGGATTACATTTATGATTGTATCGGAGATACACTCAAAACATTTGAGGCTTAAGACCTGGCAACATGATCTTGCTACGCTGCTGGTTGAGGCAGGAAATATAGTTTAACTCATGCACGCAGTTTATGATTATCACAGAAATGCATGGCCGCGTCAACTAGAGTCCTGCCAGTACCAGGAAATACTGTTTAACTCGTGCACGCAATGTATGATGGTCACAGAAATGCATGGCCGCGTCAACCAGAGTCCTGCCAGTACCCTCGACGTGCGTGAAGTTGCGAGGGCCCGATCAATGCTGCTTGCAGCTTTAATTATTATTATTATTATTATTATTATTATTATTATTATTATCGTACCAGTTTCATCGCAAAAAGGAGGTGCTTGGGATACTGGGAATCTTTTGAAATTTGGCACAAAATTCAATCGTGGTGAAAATTCCAGTATTATTGGGGTGTCCAGCTGCGGCATGACATTTTGGCTCGATAGCGCCCCCTACAGAGTAGCCCCAACTTTGGGTTTCACCTAGCTGTATGAAATTTGGTAGGTATGTGGAACGTGATGGGACGCACAAAAAAGTCAAAAGGAGGTATATCCTAAACCAAACAGGAAGTCGGCCATTTTGAATTTTATGACGTTTTTGGACCGTTTCAAGGCGCCGTACTTTAACGAACTCCTCCTAGAGATTAAACCCGATTGCCTTCAGATTCGGTCAGTATGCTCTTGAGACCTTGGCAGTGAAACGATACTCAAAGATCAAAAAGTTATCGAACTATGTGTCCGTGGCGTGGCGGCAAAAAAACACCATTCGCCATGAAACAGGAAGTTGTTGTAACTCGGCTGTACATTGCCTAATCTGCTCCAAATTTCTCATATGTCATAACATCCTGACCCTGAACACATGTATATGACAATTTAGAATCATAGTAATAGCGCCACCTAGTGGCAACAGGAAGTCATAGGTTGTGTACTTTGACACCCTACTGCTCACAGATTAATCGGATCCCTCTCAAATTTTGTCACAAAAGCCTTAAGACGTTGATAATGCTTCATTGTGAAAATTGTAGGAAGTTGTCGAAGCGTGGCGACGTGGCGGCTCTGCGAATTTCGATCCTTCGCCGTGAACAAATAAACTGATGTAACTCGACTCCGCATCATCAGACCTTTACCAGATTTCCCATGTTTGATGAGTCTGTGGTCCTGAAGACATCTACAGAACAATTTTGTATAATAGTCATAGCGCCACCTACTGGTAACAGGAAGTAAAAGTCTCTATAGTTTGGCATGTTTCTCTTAGTAGATAAATCTGATGAACATCAAATTAGTTCCACACAAATATAAGAAGTTCATAATGCCAGTTCATGAAGCTTTTGATGTTTCGTCAAATGCCGTTGCCGCTGCGACGCAGTCTTCGCCGTGAAAAACGAAGATGCTTTTGAGGGGCTAAAAATGCTTGAAACACAAGCAAACTTGGCACTCAGATTTAAAGCCAAAAGTTTAGTTACATGTTATGGTTCTATTGCTCTAGAGTGGAGAGTCGGCTCAATAGCGCCCCCTACAATATTTCGACAAAGCAGCCCTCGCAGTACGTTAGACCTAGATGTATGAAATATGGTAGGAATATGTATCACATGTGGACTTAAATAAAAGTCTCTTGGGGCCATGCCCTAAACCCAACCGGAAGTCAGCCTTTTTGAATTTTGTATGAATTTCTAGTGTCGTTTTTTTAATTTCCAGGCGCTCTACTTTAACGAACTCCTCCTAGGGAATTAATCAAATCAACTTCAAATTTGGTCAGTACAATCTAAAGATCTTTGTGATGAAAAGTTACTCAAAGGTTGTTGTTTCGTTGAACGCCGTTGCCGTGGTAACGCAGTCTTCGCCGTGAAAAACGATGGTCATTTGGAGAGGTTAAAAAAGCTTGAAACACAAGCAAACTTGACACACAGATCACAAGGCCAAAATGTAGTTCTATAATATGATTTTATTCAATCAGAGTGTTAAATCGGCTCAATAGCGCCCCCTACAAAATTTCGACGAAGCAGCCCTCGCAGTACGTTTCACATAGATTAACAAAATTTGGTAGGCACATGTATCATATGTGGACCTAAATAAAAGTCTCTTGGGGCCATGCCCTAAACCCAACCGGAAGTCAGCCATTTTGAATTTAGTCTGAATTTCTAGTGTCTTTTTTTCAATTTCCAGGCGCTCTACTTTAACAAACTCTTCCTAGGGACCTAATCAGATCAACTTACAATTTGGTCAGAACAATCTAAAGACCTTTGTGATTAAAAGTTACTCAAAGCTTGTTGTTTCGTGAAATGCCGTTGCCGTGGCGATGCATTCCTCGCCATGAAAAACAAAAGTGTTTTTGAGGGGCTAAAAATACTCAAAACAAAATCAAACTTGTCACACACATTTAAAATCCTGAATGTAGTTATCTGATGTGATTTTAATGCTTCAGAGTGGCAACTCGGCTCGATAGCGCCCCCTACAATATTTCGACGATGCAGCCCTCGCAGTACGTTTCACCTAGATGTATAACATTTGGTAAGCAGATGTATTACATGTGGATTTAAAAAAAAGTCTTCGGGGTCCATGCTCTAAACCCAACCGGAAGTCAGCCATTTCTAATTTTGTATGAATTTCTCGTGTATTTTTCCCATTTCCAGGTGCTGTACTACGAACTAGTCCTAGGTAATTAATCAGATCAGCTTAGAATTTGGTCAGAACAATCTAAAGACCTTTGTGATTAAAAGTTTAGAATTCATCAAACATGGACTTGGTGTAGCGGCCATTTTACATGGTTCGCCATCATCCATCAAGCTGTTGTAACTCAACTGTACTTTGTCAAAACTGTCCCAAAGTTGACATGCTGGATTACTGTCATGATTTTAGGACATCTGCATGCCAATATTAGCTCATAGTCATAGCGCCACCTACTGGCAACCACGGACGTAAGCAGGATTCTATAATTACAGCGGCCCAAACACTGAACTTAATAAAAGGGTTTGTGGTCACACCATGAGAAAAAGACTTCTCTGATCTAAATATGTGCAAACTAAGATGCTTGGAGAGCAAAAGTTAGACAACAGTGGTTCTCAAACCATGTCAGTGGGCATTAGTATAAATGATCTGTCCAGAGCTTCTACATGAGAATCAGGTTAAATGTTATAATGAATGCTTCACACTACAATCTAAAGTTACAGAAGAGCTTAAAATGAAAACAGTGTTAAATTGAAGTGTTCAAGTAAAAGCAAATGACACTACTGTTCTGTTAACTTTCATGTAAGTCCAAATACAATCAGCAGGACACTGCAGGGAGTTGAACCCCATCCCAGTAAACTGACAGTTTGTTATGTTACAAACACTGAAGCGCATTCACACATATTCATTTTCTTAATGAGCTTAACAGGCTTACATTTATGATTGTATCGGAGTAAACTCAAAACATTTGAGGCATAATGCCTGGCAACATGATCTTGCTACGCTGTTGGTCGACGCAGAAATATCATCTAACTCGTGCACAGTGTATGATGGTCACAGAAATGCATGGCCGCGTCAACCAAAGTCCTGCCAGTACCCTCGACGTGCGTGTAGTTGCGAGGGCCCGATCAATGCTGCTTGCAGCTTTAATGTTACTCTTGTGTTTATTTTGCTGATAATGCTTTTTGTATTTTACTTGAATAAGATTGAATGCAGGACTTGTACTTATATTGTAATATTGACTTTATATTTATGGCTTTTCAAGACAAGCATGTAATTGCATAACCTATCATTGCCTGCTATGGTGCAGTGGAGGATTCTATTAGTTCAGCTGTGTTTCATTAAGTTGAAATTTGGCAAAGCATTGTGCTACTGAGGCCATACACAGTTATAGCCATCTAGTTGTAGTTTACGTTGCATCAAGAATGTGTTGGTTCTAAGAAGCCTTTCCATTGAGAGGATGGTGAAGCCTAGCGTTCCTTTCTGTCTATTTGCTCTTTAGCTCTTTTCTTTATGTAGTTGGTTGAGCTTAGTTTGTTCTTAAAAACTTTTCTTCAGTACAAAGTAATGATAAGAGTAGTTCCTTGTAGTAATAAATAAAGTCCTCAAGATACCTATCCCTACCTGAAGGCCACTGTAGTTCTCTGGCACGCTTGGAAAAATGCCACTATATCTTACACACTGTTCCATTAACTTGGAGACAACAATGTTATCGTAACCAAGAAAAAACATCTGCAAAAATAAGAACAGATATGTAATATTCCGATATCATACTTGAATATTTGTGTCACATTGAAGAGCAAGACAAATGAAAGCATTACATTACATTACAGTCATTTAGCAGATGCTTTTATCCAAAGCGACTTACAATAAGTGCATTCAACATTGGTAATCAAAAGAACTACTAGTCACCAGAAGTCATAAGTACATTTCCTTTTCCAAACAAGCATCTAAGAGCATGAAGCAGAGCATAACTCAGAGCCAAAGTACAGTGCAGAAACAAAGAAAAACAGTTAGTGCAAAAAAGTAATACAAATACAATAAGTGCAACAAGCTAGTATGAATACAATAAGTGCTAAGTGGAAGGCTCAGGGTAGCACTTCCTGAAGAGGTGGGTTTTCAGCCTGCGCCGAAAGATGAGCAGCAACTCCGCTGTCCTGACGTCAGTGGGGAGTTCATTCACCACTGTGGGGCCAGGACAGAAAACAGCCGTGACCGTGTCGATCGGCCGCCAGGACCTCTGAGCGATGGGGCAACCAATCGCCTACATGTCTTACTGTCACATAAGTGAAAGTTTATTCATAGGTCAGCAAAAGATTAAGACTTTGCATGTGTATTTGCCACTCCAGGTGTAACATTACATTGATGATGCAAATAGTTTCACAATTGTAGCACAGTTTGTTCCATTAACAGTGATGTTTGTTCAAGCTGTACAGAAACACCAACATGACTGAGTAAGTCACTACTCTTCACACTATGGTGACTTTGAATAGCAAAGAAACTGTACAAAGCAACAAACTACATGCATGCAAATGTCTGCACAGTGTGTAGGTGGCCATTCTCTTGTTAGCTTTCTGGAGTCAAAGAAAGGATATATTAGTTCCAGCATCAGAAACAGACAGGGAAATACATGGTTATAAATGGTCAGGGTTAGTTTTTGGATGTTTAACATTAAAATATTACAAGACAGTTAGAGCAACACCATACAGTACAGAGAAACAGAGTCACACACATATTTTGAGACATGCACATATACATGAGAAAGGAAATAATTTACTATTAAGGTGTCATATTAAGACATTAAACCGTTGCTGTTACACAGAGACACAAAGTCTGTTTCCTGCTCTTTTGTACATTACTCCATTATCATGATGTGCGCCCATTACTTCTGCAATAAAAAAATCTGGTAGTGCTGATTAATTATGTAGCAGTGTTATTATTGCATTAGGTCTGAAAGCATTTCGAAAGAAACAACAGTTACAGGGCATAAATTGAGTCACGGAGTTGTCATCGAACACAGCAAACAATCAAACAACTAACAGTTTAATTATGTGAAATTGTAAATGAAAAGAAACACCCTAGCTTCTCAAAAAAAAATCCTGCAGATCAGCTTGAGACTACCTCAGTTTTAACACTTCTTGACATTTTTGAGCGTGTGGAGGTTGTGCTGAGGGTCGTTGTTCTGTTAATGCTCCACTGCTTGAAGAGTTCCCTAACTTTTTTGCGGAAGTTCTTTCCTACAATAACGTAGAGGATGGGGTTAAGAACACTGTTGAAGAAGGCAAAATACATGAAGATATTTGCGCAGGTATATATGATAGTGATGATGGTACAGTCTGTCAGGACTTTAGCATGTAGAAGCAATAAGACTATCTTAACCAGGTGGAATGGTACCCAGCAGATCATAAACGCCAGGAGGACCGCCAGCATTAGAGTGGTGGCCTTCTGCTCCCACTTCTTGGTGTTTAACCCAACAATTAACCTGTTTTTCAGCACTTGAATAATCCTGAAAGTGCAGAAGGAAATAATGGAAAGGGGGATGATGAAGCCGATCGTCGTCAGCATCACAGTAAACAGACAGTTTTCAGTGAGAGTTGGGTATTTAAGATGGCATACAGTAGAGTTTGAGTAAGTGGAATTTTCCACTTCCCTGTAGACGAGTGTGGGGACACTCAGGAACAATCCGAAACACCATACCAGCAGACAGCCCAGTTTGGCATATTTTGGCCGACGCATACCCTCATGGGACAGTGGGTGCACCAGTGCCACATAGCGATCTATGCTAATCAGAACGAGGAAGTAGATGCTGCAGTAGGCGTTCATGGTGATGGAGAGGGTGACCAGTCGGCACAGGGGATTACCAAAGGTCCAGTCGAATTTGTTGGCTACGTACACAGCCCAGAAGGGCAAAAAAGTCATTAGGAGGAGGTCAGCAGCGGCCATGTTGCTCAGGTAGATCTCAGCCATGGTGCAGGCCTTCTTATGAAGGCAGAAAACCATCAGTACAAACACATTTAACACGATTCCCAGCACAGTGATGAACAGGATATACACTGGCAGCACAGTGATGTGCCATTCCTTCAATTCTGCATTAGGACACGTTGTGTTATTTGTGTTGTTTTGTTCCCCATACATAACCGCAGTGCTGAAGTTAGCAGGGACACTGTGGAGAGTCAGAAAAAAAGGCAATTTGAAGGTAACTTTGACATTTTCTTTAAAGTTGTGTCATTGTCATTATGTGGAATACTGGGAAACACTGAACACTGTGAAGTGATGAGTAATATTGAGTTAATGCTTTGAAATAGTGAATACTGAGTGACACAGAATACTGTGAAATAGTTGTTTGCCCATTTTAATGTAGTTCCCAGAGAAGCTGATTGTGGATATAATGTTTAGGCTCAAATGAGTCAGTTTTACAATGATATTATCTGGCACAACAGTCTGGTAAGACGGCTAAGGTTTAATGAGTTCTCGTAAAACTCTGCAGGCAAAGACACTGGCATGTGTTTGTGGTCTGGCACTCTATAGGGTATGACCTTAGAAATGTGTAAAATTGCCAATTAATGAGCTGATCCTGCTGCAAGTCTATAGTATATATAAGTTGTATCTATAAATTTACATCATAATTTATTTGCTGATTATATTTTGTACATTATTTTTGAATATGCAAAGTATGAAAAGTAGAAGTATAAATTAGCAGAAAATGGATAAAGTACAAGTACCTCGAAACATACTTGTAACTTTCCACCACTGATTATTATTTAGGACAACTTAATGCATTCAATTTCTTTAACTCTTCTTTCTATATTCATATCAGAATTGAACAAACAGCACAACCGTTTTTAAATACTTGTCATAGTGATTTTACTAACTATCTAAATCGTAAGACTTAATCTCATTGACATCTAACACTAAACATGTTGAGGCACGTTGACATGTTGGAACAACAAATAAGATGGGTATCATTTAAACAGGCTGTGCCCTGTCAAGTCTAGACTAAACCATTTTCTGTTTGACTTTATATCATGAAGATGAATACATATAAAGAGTCTGTATACTGTCATTCACGGGCAATGTTATAAAGCAAAGTAATATAAAAGCCAAAAAAAGATTATACCTTGTAGGCAGATGAGCCATTCTTCCTGAGGAATTCCAGATGTAGAATGTCCAGACACACGCTACACTGCTCCAGTACCTCCTACTATTCTCTCCGTCTCTGATCCACTCTCTTAAAGGACAAAGGAAGCTGATATAAAATCATGTCTCCTCCTCCATTCTGTCACGCTTCTATTTTTTTTAAATCCCATTTTCTAGTAGCATTGTATAATCAGCCTGTCTGTCTGTTTGCAGTAAAGATTGTGTCTACATAAGTCTAATTTATTATATTATCTCAGAGATTATATTTAAATTTGCTAAATTTGAAATGTATTGCCTCCACGCCTCTCATCATTGAGACAAGTGAGCTGTTGACTCGCAGCTAACAATGCTAACATTGCTAACAGTGCAAACAAGGGTAAAAGTGCTGACAAAGGTAATATTGTTCCGTGACGACGCCGTTGGTGGGGCAATGTTTGAGTGCAGTGCAGAGCAGCTACTGCGAGCCATTTTTTAGGCATATTATGCCCTTACTAGATTGCGACTGTAGAGTAAAGTAGAGGAAACTGAATTCAATGCTATTTAAGACTTTTCAAGACCTGCAGATGCCCTGCAGAAAATTAAGGGAGAGAGAGACATGAAGAATGACATGCAACAAAAGTCAACTGGATGAGAGCCTGGAATGTTACATAAATTAATTTAGAAATCATAGAAAAAAGACTATAACTGCGTTGCTTTTCTTCAGTATCAAAGTAATACAGTGATAGCTGTCTGTACATTGCTAACAGGATTTGCTAATTACTGATATTACAACAGCCCATTTGAGACTTTAGAGTCTTGATGCTCTCCTGATATTTTTTCTCTTGTCACATTGTTTCTGAAATATTATGAAGGATTATTTGTGTCTTTATTACCGCTTTCAAAACGAAAAGCTACGCTTTTGAGTTTGGACGTAGTGGGCGGGGCATATGCTGCTGAATGAGCCAGGAGTTTCTATTGGTGGGTTCGACTTGGATCCCGGCATCTGCTTCCACTGTAAACACTGCATATGTCCCAATCCAGCCTGCATCCTTCGATGGACCCAGCCCTCGTCCGAAATGAGACGGCCTATGCTACAGAGGACTTCCTGTTTGCTTTAACTTTATGCTGCCCATATGTTGATGAAACAATAGGCTCTCGTGTCTAGAATGCCTGCTCAGAAGGATTATACTGTATATATAGATATATACTGTATATATATACTGTAAAGGTTTTAGTTTTAATCAGTTTTTCAATCATATATTCAATAGTTAATTCATAGTTCTTTGTCATAATATAGTTTTTCCTAAATTAATAATCAGTTAACAATTCAACCAGTTGCTATGTTAAATAACTAATTTTCATTAATTTATAATTCTTGTAAATAAAATAATATATTTATTAATAACTTTTTTTATTTAATTCACACATATATGTAAGAAACCCAATTTGTGTGGCAATTGGTCTGTTGCCTTTTGTTGCATGTTTTAGCCTGTTTCCTGAATTGGTTGTGTCTTTCCTGTTTTGCGCTTTTATTCTGAAGGCGCGTCTCATCCGGTGTGGAGAGTGACTGCATGGCTGAAAGAGAAGAAGGGACTGTAACAAATGAGTAGGTCTTGTCATCATCAGAAATGTGAAGAGGAAGCTGTGCAGCAGCTTTCGCAGCAGCATCTGCACAAGCATTTCCTTTTGAAAAGTCATCAATGTTAGATGTGTGTGCAGCACATTTACATACTGCAATCTCAGTTGGTAGCAAAATAGATTCCAACAGTGCTGCAATGAGTGTGTGATGTAGAACTGGTTTGCCATCTGATTTCAAAAAGTGTCTGTGTTTCCACAGAGCACCAAAGTCATGAACTACACCGAATGCATAGCGAGAGTCAGTGTGAATGGTGACTGTTTTACCCTTAGTAAGTTTACATGCTTCAGTGAGTGCGATGAGCTCGGCTGCCTGGGCTGAGAGGTGACATGGAAGAGGACCCGAACAGAGCACAGCTGAGTCAGAAACTTCAGCAAAACCAACAAGATTAGTACCAGTCTGTGGATCGCGAGAGGCAGATCCATCAACATACATTACCAGGTCACAGTTGGTCAGAGGAGTGTCCAGTAGGTCAGGTCGTGGAGTGCACTGAGCTTGGAGCTCAGCCAAACAGTTATGCTCCTCACCATCACCAGGAATAGGAAGTAATGTTGCTGGGTTAAGATTAGTACAGCGTTTAACAGTTACGTTTTGTCACAGTTCAGTCATCCAGCCAATTTTCCATTGATCCTGCCTCTGCATCACTCAACCTGTCAGCCACGCCCACCTCGTCAGTTCACTCCACTCACCTGTGCACACAGCTGCCTCTCATCACATGCAATCAGCCCAGCATATAGTCACCAGCTCCACACTCACTCCTTTGCCAGATTGTTCTTTGCCATGCGAGTCTTTCCAGCGTTCTCCTGCCTGTCTTCCCGGTACCGACCTCACCTGTCCCTGATTCCCTGCTTCGTCTACCTCCTGGTTATTCAACCTAGCCTTCCGTCCCTGACCAAGAACTTTGCCTCTCCTCTCCTGATTCCTGTTTGCCGGTTTCTAAACCGTTTGCCTGTCTGCCGGAGTCTAAGTAAAACGTTGAACTTTTTACCTCTGTCTTCTGAGTCCTTTGTACTGCAATTGGGTCCATACACCACCCGTTACAGTACAATCTGGCCAGACATGGACCCAGCAGGACCACCCTCACCACAGAATCGGTTTGAGAACGCGCTCATGCAACATCAGCAGAGAATGGAGGAGGCTGATGCATATGCCAGACGAGCTGCAGAGGCCAACGCCAATGCCTTTGCAGCCCTCTCCGCCCAGTTGCAACAGCTGATGTCCACTTGCCCTCCTGCAGTTCCAGTCCCCACACCGGAACCTCCTGCTCCAGCTCTGCCACAGCCCAGGATGATCTCCGAGCCCCGAGTGGGAACCCCTGAGCGATATGATGGAAATCCTGAACTCTGCGATTCATTCCTGACCTCCTGCTCCTTACTCTTCAGCCTGCAGCCATACACGTTCGCCACCGAGGAAGCCAGGGTGGCGTACGTAATCAGCAACCTGACCGGCAAAGCCCTCCTCTGGGGAACAGCAGAGTGGGAGAGGCGGACTCCCGCCTGTGCATCATTCCAGGCCTTCTCTGAGGAACTACGCAAGGTGTTCGGGTTGGGCGCTTCCGGATCTGATGCCGCCCGTGATCTGCTCTCCCTGCGCCAAGGGAACCAGTCAATGGCTGACTTCTCCATCGACTTCTGGACCAGGGCCCATCGGAACGACTGGAACACTGCGGCTCTGCGCAATGCTTTTCTGCATGGTCTGGCAGACTACATCAAGGATGAACTGGTTTCCTATCCTCTACCTTCCACACTTGATAAACTCATTGAACTTACTGTCCGGCTGGACCTCCGCATCCAGGCCCGGAGAAGGGAGAGGAGACAGAACACTCCTGGTCGTCTCGACCCAGCCCGCTGCCCGTTAAAGAAACAGGGCTCACCAGTGAGTGAGGAAGTCCTGGTGAGTCACACGGCAGCAAAGTCTTCCTCCTCAAGCTTACGCCCCCTATTCCAAGTCAAGCTCCTCCTTCCTGGTGGTGCACACACCCTGCCCACCTTTATAGACTCTGGTGCAGATGCCAACATTATGGCCGAGAGCTTAGCCATACAACTGGGACTTAAGAGGGTTCCGCTTGACACCCCAATTCCTGCCAAAGCCCTTGATGGCCATCTTCTGGGGACTGTCACTCACCAGACTTCTCCTGTCCACTTGCTACTTTCCGGTAATCACCATGAGACCATCCGGTTTCACCTCCTGTCATCTTCCAACATTCCACTGATTCTAGGCTACCCTTGGCTCCGTCGACACAGCCCCCACATCGACTGGGCCACAGGGGCCATCCTCGGTTGGAAGAACTCCTGCCACCAGGTCTGCCTTAAAGAGGCCTCCGTACCACAGCAGACAACGCACTCCAGTTCCTGTCCTGACTTGTCCAGAGTTCCTGCCGAGTACCATGACTTCCGGGAGGTGTTCAGTAAGGCTAAGGCGACTTCATTGCCCCCTCATCGGCCTTATGACTGTTCCATTGACCTGATGCCTGGCACTTCACCTCCCAAGGGGCGTCTGTACTCCCTGTCTGGTCCTGAACGGGAGTTCATGGAGTCTTACATAAATGACTCCCTGGCTGCCGGTATTATCCGACCTTCGTCGTCTCCTGCTGGGGCAGGATTCTTCTTTGTGGAGAAGAAGGACAAGACACTGCGCCCCTGCATTGATTACCGGGGACTTAATGACATCACTGTAAAGAACCGGTACCCTCTTCCCCTCATCTCCTCAGCCTTTGAGTTACTTCAAGGGGCCATGACCTTCACCAAGCTCGACCTCCGTAATGCCTACCACCTTGTCCGCATCCGAGAGGGGGATGAGTGGAAGACTGCTTTTAACACGCCCACCGGACATTATAAATATTTGGTGATGCCATTCGGCCTCACCAATGCCCCGGCAGTCTTCCAGGCCTTGGTCAACGACATCCTCAGAGACATGATTGACAAGTATGTTTTCGTCTATTTAGACGACATCCTCATTTTCTCCAAGTCCCGCGAAGAGCATATCCACCATGTCCAGACGGTCCTCCAACGCCTGCTGGAGAACTCCCTTTTCGAGAAGGCCGAAAAGTGTGAGTTTCACACAGTCTGTGTCATTCCTGGGTTACATCGTGACCCTGGGTCACCTGGAGATGGATCCTGCCAAGGTGGACGCAGTTAGGTGTTGGCCAGTCCCTGAAACCCGTAAGAAGCTGCAGCAGTTCCTGGGCTTTGCCAATTTTTACAGGCGCTTCATCCGCAACTATAGCTCCATCGCTGCCCCTCTCACAGCCCTGACATCCTCCAAGACTTCCTTCCGATGGTCCCATTCTGCAGATACGGCCTTTCAGACCCTGAGGGACTGCTTCAGTTCTGCGCCCATCCTCCAAGTCCCCGACGCCGAACGGCAGTTCGTTGTGGAGGTGGATGCATCTGACATGGGTGTAGGGGCTGTGCTGTCCCAGCGAGCAGCCAGTGACCAGAAGCTCCACCCAAGTGCCTTTTTCTCTCGGCGTCTTTCCCCAGTCGAGAGAAATTATGACATTGGTAACCGGGAGCTCCTAGCTGTGAAACTGGCCCTGGAGGAGTGGCGGCACTGGCTGGAGGGAACCAAGCAGCCCTTCCTGGTTTGGACGGACCACAAGAACCTGGAGTACATCCGAACCACGAAGAGACTCAACTCTCGACAGGCACGATGGGCCCTCTTCTTCACCAGGTTTAATTTCACCCTCTCCTACAGACCCGGCTCCCGCAACGTCAAACCTGACGCTTTGTCGCGTCAGTTCCAGAGGGAGGATGATGGCGCCAATGCTCCTGACACCATCCTTCCGTCCCCGTGTGTTGTGGCATCCCTGACTTGGGAAATTGAGGAGAGAGTGAGAGCTGCCACAGAGGGTCAGCCTGGTCCGAGTGCATGCCCTACTGGTTGCTTGTTCGTGCCTGCAGCTCTGAGGTCGGATGTAGTCCAGTGGGCCCATGGTTCAAGGTTGACCTGCCATCCTGGGATCCAGAGAACTCCAGTGTAGGCGGAGTTTGTAACGCGCATTTCATTTTCGTGAAGGCCTGAGAGGCTGGTGTAGTCCAAATGATTTTGTCATGCGCAGTTAGGTTTTTGCCATGAATTAACTCAGACAGAGGTTGCTCCATTTGAGAGTAGTTAGGAATGAACGAACGACACTACGAACACATCCCTAAGAAAGACATAATTTGTTTCTTAGTTGTTGGTTTTGGAAGCGTCACTATTGATGCAATGCGCTTAGGAGATAGGGTTTTCCCTTCACCTGAAATGTCATGACCAAGAAAATGTACATTTTGAGATACAAACTGCAGTTTGGATAGGCTGGCTTTATGGCCTTCTGCTGCCAGATGTTTTAATAGTTTTAATGTATCTTTTTGACATTGTAGTTGTGTTGGTGCTGCAATGAGACAGTCGTCTACATACTGCAGAAGAGCGGACCCTGGAGACAGGGTGAGGCGCTCTAAGCTTTCCCCCCCGAGTGCTTCATTGTAGATGGTTGGAGATTCAGTGTAGCTTTGGCAAAGACGAGTGAAAGTGTAAGGCTTACCATTGAAGTTGAAGGCGAACCAGAACTGACTGTCTTTGTCCACTGGGACACTGAAAAAAGCATTGGAGAGGTCAATAACAGAAAACCATTTTGCTTTAGGAGGAACCTGTGCTAGAATGGTATAAGGATTAGGAGCATGTGCGTGGACTGCTGCATTTACTGCTTTCAAGTCCTGCACGAATCTCCACTCTCTTGGTTTCCTGCATCACAAATCTTTTTAACAGGAAAAATAGGTGTTCTTACCGGTGAGTCAGGACATGGAACAATCACTCCTGCAGCAGTGGCTCAAAAACTGGTTTAATACCATCAATAGCCTCTTGGCGCAGAGGATATTGGTGCTTGTGAGGGCGGAAATCAGAGAGCGGAGTGATGACGACAGTTGTTAATGAGTCCCACGTCATATTTATGCGATGCCCAGAGTTTATGTGGAACAGAAGTAAGGGCAGAAGAAATAGAGGAGACATCAGTTACAAATGTGTCAACATGTTCATCACTTGGCTGAGTT
Organism: Cebidichthys violaceus; assembly: GCF_023349555.1. Classification (NCBI taxonomy): domain Eukaryota; kingdom Metazoa; phylum Chordata; class Actinopteri; order Perciformes; family Stichaeidae; genus Cebidichthys; species Cebidichthys violaceus. The sequence goes on along the minus strand of NW_027176395.1, from coordinate 10,159,446 downwards.
TCTTCCTCAAGGACATAAACAGAACGAAGTGCAGGTGCCAGCATAACACAGAAACGTTTGTGAAACCCTGTAGATTATGAACGTAGGACGTTGGAATCACAAGTTGGTTCCCAGTCTGTCAGTTGTTCACATCGCGCCATGAACGGACCCAAGTCTCTCCATTGATCGGTCCGTGCTTTGGACAGCGAGATGTGTGGGTAAGAATCTTTAACTCGAAACATTTTCTGCTGTATCGGAGAGAGAAAGACAGACACGGCATATTTGTGAGTTGACCAAAACAAGGTGGAACAATGCAAATTGTCATTTAAATCTTCAAAGAATTCATCTGCATATTGGTCATCTGGACCCGGTGTGACGTAAGAAGTGCAGTGAAGATGATCAGGATTCATGCGAACTGCATGTGGAGACACACGAGTGTCTACAGCACGTGTCATTGTCAGTGCTTGGATAGTGGATATTTTCCACTGGTAGACATAAAGTGAGCTGACGTGAGTGTATTGCATCATTTGTTATACTACTCTTCGTCTAACTACTTTTAAGCCATCAAGTGTGGACATCAAACACACTTGATGGTTAAGGAGCACATCAAGTCTCTCCCCATTAGATTTATTGGGCAGAAAGATAACAAAAACTAGAAAATTTCGCAAGAAATTTTGACAGTGTGGCTTCTACTGCCCGAAGACGTCGCAATATATACATAAACGCTGATGTTACCAGCAGTATCGTTGAGGTTCGATTGAGATAATGCTTCTCTCTTTTCTGCATTTTAGATTCATACTCTTGAAAAAGTTAAACCAAGTTAAAGCTGACGCTTTTATTTTGAAAACTTACCGGATGCTCTATCCCTTATCGGTGTCTGACTTCCTGCCTGGGTCGATCTGCTCTGTGTTAATTGACGCGATAAACCCGAGCCTTGGGCTCTCGCACGCCCCCTTCATTGAGGCAGAGTATTGTTTGCCTCCCCTTAATGTCAGATTAGAAACACTAAATATGTTCTACACAGACGTGAAATACAGTACCTATTCTATGAAAAGAAAGGACATATAATGAAAGTGTCTACAAATATTACAGTGTGTGCAGGAATGAGACAGCAAAAGGCACGCGCTCAACCCAGTTAGTGAGGGATTCACAGTCTGAGGTGAGGAACAGCTGGTCACTGCCTCACCTCACTGTCTCCTCTTTGTTTGAACAGGACATGCGCTAATTCGGAGATTGTGATTATAAAAATGTTTGGAATAATACAGAAATTACATTTATAGCACAGATCAGTAGAGAAATATTAATATTTATTTTATTTTAGCATTATTTGTTTTTTACATTTCATCACACCCTGACCGCACGTCCCTGCGTAGAGCTCTGGGTGAACACAGACGGCTACAGTTTGTACTTTCTGATTCAACAACAACAGGACGTCAGTGATGACAGGAGGAACATCGCGTTACCGCGACGCTTCAACCGCGACGCTTCAACCGCGTCGCCTCAACCGCGTCGCCTCAAACGCGTCACCTCAAACGTGCCGCTCCAAACGCGTCGCCCCAAACGCCCCAAACGCGTCGCCCCAAACGCGTCGCTTCAAACGCGTCGCCCCAAACGCGTCGCCCCAAACTTGCAACCCAAACGCGTCGCTTCAAACGCGTCGCCCCAAACGCGTCGCCCCAAACTTGCTGCCCAAACGCGTCGCCCCAAACGCGTCGCCCCAAACGCGTCGCCTCAAACGCGTCGCCTCAAACGCGACGGCCCAAACGCGTCGCTCCAAACGCCTCAAACGCGCCGATTCAAACGCGTCGCTTCAAACGCGTCGCCTCAAACGCGCCGCCTCAAATGCATCGCCCCAAACGCGCCGCGCAAAATTCGCGTCACTGCAGTCTCATCGCGTCTGTGCAAAGACTTTGTATGTAATCTCATCGCACGAATAATTCGCCCTGCGTTCGGTGTGAACACAGCTGGCAGCCTCGTGGGGAGGGGAGGGGGGAGCTGCGCTCATGTGATTGCTTGAAAATGAGGCTGACATCTGATTGGCTACAGATAGGTCCATGTTAAAAAAAACGTATTTGTGAATCCGGCCAGGCAGGGGAGTCTCAAAAAACCCACCAACAAATGTGAAGAGATCCACAAACAAATACACACAAATCCACAAACAAATAGAAAACATCCACACACAAATACATACAAATGCAGAAATATATTTGTTCTGCGTGCATTTGTGAGTCACATTTATTTGTAAATCCTTCTGTGTAGAGACAGACAGACAGACAGACAGAGAGAGAGAGAGCGCGTGCGTGCGTGTCACTGGTTGCCATGGTGACGACGCAGGGCCTGGAGAGTCTGTGAGTCTGTTTGTTTATAAACATCAGTAATTAGCTGAATTAAGAACACCTGTGAGCCTGGCAGACTTTTCATGAGAAAACACTGGAAAACACTTGTCAAACAAATGCACTTTATACCAAAACCATGAGTCCAACCAATAAAATAAGTGCACCGTGAGAGAGATAAGACTCTGCCGAACGCCCTGGTATGTTTTTTATGTTCATAGTGTTATAAATGTGAGCGCCAGCGCAAGTTACAAAACTGGTACCGTCTGCTTTCTTTGACAAATTTCTTTTCTGATTTAACATGGGGTCTAATGGAGCAGTCGGTTGGAGTTCATGTCGCTCCACGGCTGTTTGAGCCAAATGTGTAAGTCCGTTGGATTCCATAGACACTTTGTTGCGACCAGCACAACATTTCCAAGCTTTTTGGCTAAAAATGGTGTATAAAGAGTACAAATTGTGGGAATGGGAGCAATTTGTTTGGAAAAATCACAGAACACTTTCCTGCTCTGCTTCACTCTGACCGTGATGTCATCACTCTAGCACTTAACGAGCTGCGCAATACACACCCATTATAAAATCTGAAACAGACCCAAAGTTTTGCTGAAACTAAATCGGTGACTTCATGAAAACTATGCTAGCTAGCAAAATGTCCATTTGGCTCAATAATGTCCATCAATTTGTCTACGTTTTAAACTTTGAATCATGTTTCTACGTTAAAGTATGGCTGGTCAATATGGGTCCAAAGTTAAGTGTTTTTTTTGCTTTCTTCACGCCGAAATCCCATTCAAGTCAATGGGCCGATTTTTCATCGTAGATCGCGATTTTCGAGGAAACCGCTGGACGAATTTCTTATAAAAGTCATAGCTCACGATTCCCGATCAAGCCGCACGTGTTGAATTACTTTTTGAGCAGGTGTTGGCAACGCTGTGGGGCAAGTTTCGCGGCAAACTCTGATGTGGAAGATGGAGAATAAGAACTAGAAAATGCATTTCCTGCTGAAAATACGTTGGAATGCTGAAAGCTGAAATGAATTGCAAAAACATTGCTGAAAATACAGAAATGAGAGACTACCTGTCTGAAAAATGTTGAAGCCTGAAAGCATTTAAACTGCACTGCTGAAAACCCTTCTAGTTGAAACGTCTAACTATAGTGTCTGTAGCTGAAAGTATGAGAAAGAAGAAGGCTTTGAAAATTGAAGAAGTTTAACAGGATTTGAAGATTTTCTCCATAGATATCTTATTCAAAACAAATTGCAAAAAGCTTAATAATTCAAAAATGTAAAGATTATAAATATGAAAAGTCATATCACCCTCTCCTGAAAGAGCTGAACATGTTGATATTCGAATGGTTTCTGGGGCTTAAAAAATGTCAGCAGTAGTGATATTTGTAGAAGTTGTAATAGAAGTATTGTTTGAAGTAGAAGTATTAGTAGCATTAGAGATATTTATAGTAGTAGTAGAAGTTGTAGTTGTAGAAGAAGTATTATTAGTAGTAGAAGTATTAGTAATTAGAAGAAGTAGTAGAAGTAGTCGTAGTAATAGCTGTAGCAGTGGTTGTTGTATGTAATATAACAGTAGTAGTAGTAGAAGAAGAAGTAGTAGTAGTAATAGTAATGGCAGTATTTGAAGTAGCAGTAATAGCAGTAGTAGATATACTAGTAGCATTCATACTAATAGCTGTAGTAGTATTAGTACTGGTAGTAGCATGAATAGCAGCAGTAGTCGTAGTAGTAGTAGCAGTTGTAGTATAAGTAATAGTAGTACTGGTCGTATTAGCAGGAGTGGTAGTAATAATAGCAGTAGTAGTAGTGGTAATAGTCACAACAGCAAAAGTTGTAGTAGAAGTAGTAGTAGTAGTAGCAGTAGTAGTAATACTAGAAATATTTGCAGCAGTAGTAGTAGTTGTCGTAGTATTAATAAGAACATTAATTATTTCAACAAAAAGCCTCATTTTGAGCTTAATGTTTAAATACAGTTACTCCATGGGGCTTTTATTTTGAAAGGGTGGGGCTGGGTGGGTTAGACAGGAGGAGAGGAGACTGAATCATAATGTTAGATAAACACAAACAGGTTATTAAATGACAGGCTTCATCAAAAGCATTTCAGTTGGAATTCATTCGGTGGGGCTTGTACTTTAAAATGGTGTGTGTGTGTGGGGGGGGTCCTCTAAAAGTCTCTAATACCTGAATGACTGTATAAGAGATACACACGCAGAGAGAGAGAGACACACAGAGAGATAGATGCACACGCAGAGAGAGAGAGACACAGAGAGATAGAGTGAGGCTTGTGTCTGTGTGTTTATAAACATCAGTAATTAGCTCAAGCACGAACACCTGTGAGCCTGGCTGCCTTTTCATGAGAAAAGACTGGGAAATACCTGTCAAACAAAACCCCAAAAACACCATAACCATAGCCCCTATTGCTCCAATATTAATACTGGAGAGGGAGGATGACTTGAAGAACAGATCATGGGAGTGTGTGGGAGAGAGAGACAGGCAGACAGACAGTTACATTGACTGAGTGATTTGGAGAGAGAGACAGGCAGACAGACAGTTACATTGACTGAGTGATTTGGGGAGAGAGACAGGCAGACATACAGTCAGATGAACTGAGTGTGTGGGAGACAGAGAGACAGACAGACAGTTATATGAACTGAGTGAGTGAGTGAGACAGGCAAACAGACAGTTATATGTACTGAGTGAGTGAGTGAGACAGGCGGACAGACAGTCATCTGGATTGAGTGAGAAGAGCAGACAGACAGTTATATGTACTGAGTGAGTGGGAGAGAGAGACAGGCAGACAGAAAAAGAGAGAGTGTGTGTGTGTTTGTGTGTGTGTGTGTGTGTGTGTGTGTGTGTGTCATTGGTTCCCATGGTGACGACGCAGCAGTTGGAGAGTCTGTGAGTCTGTGTTTATAAACATTAGTAATTAGCTCAAGCACGAACACCTGTGAGCCTGCCGCCTTTTCATGAGAAAAAAACTGGAAAACACCTGTCAAACAAAACCACAAAACCCCCATAACCATAGCCCCTATTGCTCCGATATTAAAACTGAAGTGCAAGGATGACTTGAAGAACAGATCATGCGAATATTGGATCTGTAGTGTAAAAAAAAGTGGCTTCAATGGCGATTTAGAAATGGGGTATGTTTGTCTGTGCAAGACTTTTTTGAAGTACGTTTTAACATTGGGGTCTATGGAGGAGAAAGTTGGTTTTCCTCTCAAGTAAAGGCTCTTGAGCCAAATGTGTAAACCTGTGGGATTCCAAAGTCATATGTCTACGACAAGGACAAGATTAGCTACGTTTCCATCCAAAAATTATGCATGTAGAGTGAAAATTGAGGAATCAGTCGCAAAAGACATATTTTTTTCACAGGAATCTCAGGCTTCTCTTCACTCTAGCGATGACATCACGCACTCTAAGCTGCGCAATACACACCCATTATAAAAGCAGAAAAGGACTGAAAAACACATGAAAGCAAAAATGCTACTATTCAAAAAGTGTAAAAGATATCAAAATGATTATAACATACAATCATTGGTCAGGGTTTTCTCAACATTTGAAAGTTTAAATGGTGTCTGTAGCTGAAAGTATGAGGAAGTAGAAGGATCTGAAAGTTGAACAAGTTTAAGAGGATTTAAAAATATTCTCCCTAGACATCCCATTCAAAAAATAAGTTGCAAAACGCTTAATAATTCAAAAAATTGAAAGATTAGAAAAATTATGAGAAATAGCACCCCTCTCCTGAAAAAGCTGAACATTTATATAGTTGAATGGTTTCTGTAGCTTAAGAAATGTGGAAGTTATTAAGTGCCAAATTGTAATTAAAACTGAAGAACCATGTGAGCTAAGTACAATTTAAAAAGTGATGCATTTGGAAGACTTCTGCTTTTTAAAAAAAGCTGCTGATTTATTGTACTGTTAAAATGATGAAATCATGATCAAATTCAGCTAAAAATGTATTTACTGTATTTAATTAATTTACTCACAATATTGGAAATGGATTATTTGCTATGTATTTACAAGGTTCATTTTTGGGTATTTAATTTAAGTAATTTAAGTATTGTAGTCTGTTAACTGCATGTGGTTATCTTGCTTTTCATTTTCTTAAGTGGTGTTTTGTTTGTATTTAAAGGTTTTTCACCTGGTCACTTGATCACGGCATCAAACTTCTAAAATAAAAGAAAGAAGAAAAAGAGAGCAAAAGTGTGATCAATGAGTGGAATCCTGTGAAGTCTTCCTGAAATTGGCTGTCCTTTTCAAGTGGGGGAGTTTGCACTTTGAAACCTCGTAAAAGTGAGGGACCACTTGACTGTGTGTGTGTGTGTGTGTGTGTGTGTGTGTGTGTGTGTGTGTGTTACTTCCCTTTTCACGAGGTTTCACAGGGCGGGTGGCTGTCTCCTCCTCACATGCACCTTCACCGTCATTCCCATCGCGTCAATCGGACAGGGTGTGATCATCGGTCCGGTCTCTGTTCCTGGCACGATCACATCTCCATCCGCTCCTCTGTGGGCTCCATTGTGGACAGTCTCTGTACCAGTGTCCTTGTTGTCCACCGTGGAAACAAACATTGTTTCGGGTGGGTGGGTCTCTTTGTGGTCCCCCTTGGTTCCAGGAAGATCGTCCTCTGGTCATCCCCCGCCCTCCTCCTCTGAAGCGTCCGCGTTGGTCGGAACGAGGCTGGAAACTTCCTTGGCCTCGCCTCTGCTGGTGTCCCTGTTGTAGGGACAACTGAGTGACTGCTTGGAGCATGGACAGTTGAACGTCCTCAGTCTTTTGTTTCTTCTTTTTCTCGTCTTTATCTTGTTACCGTTTTGTGTCGAGGAAGGGAACGCTGGCGAGTCAGCTCCTGTTAGACTCGGATACAAAGGAGGAGAGAATGGGTTATGTGGACTGAGTGTGGTGTTCGGATCTTTTTCTTTCTCTGTCACATCTTTCTTTACACATGTCATCTGTTTCTGCAATCGTTTTCTTTCCCTACATTCACATTCCGTTTCCCATTGAACCAAACATTTCTGGTTTTTCTCTATTTTTTCTAAATCTTTGACTTTTACCCTTTTTTTTTTTTCTTCATCTCGCTCTCTTTTTTTCTTTTAATTTACCCCTTAGTTCAGCAATTTTTGTTTTACTGAAAGACCCGTTTTCTGGAAAACCAAAATCCTTAGTCCACATGGATAACAGTTCCACGGAACTTTCTCCATATTTCTGTTTCATAACGTCCACTATGGGTCCAGAGGGACCTTCGTCTTTACATTTATCCTGTTTTCCACCCATCTTTGAGGCGTGGTAAGTACTTATTATTCAGTAAATACAGTTGTCACTGTAAGTCTCAGATTTCTTTACTAGGAAAAATCCAAGTGAAAACCAATCAGTACAAAGTACCGATTATTAAGGTCAAGGGTGTGAAAAATATGATCTCAGACAAACACAATATTCATCCAAGTGCAATCATTATATCATATTTTCATTCCTATCTTCCTTTTATTCTTTTTGGTCAAGGGCGTGAAAAATATATTTTCATTCCTATCTTCCTTTAGGTCAAGGGCGTGAAAAATATATTTTCATTCCTCTCTTCCTTTAGGTCACGGGCGTGAAAAATATATCTTCATTCCTATCTTCCTTTAGGTCAAGGGAGTGAAAAATATATTTTATTCGTGAAAAATATATTTTATTCGCGAAAAATACCATATTTTCATTCCTATCTTCCTTTTGGTCAAGGGCGTGAAAAATACAATCTCTATACTGTTATAGATCTTTATACTGTATTATCATTCCTATCTTCCTATGTAAAGATTCATAATGGCGTCACAAACAGAAACGTTTTATTAATTTGTAATAACCTTAATCAAATAAAACCCATAAAAGTAGAACAAGACAAACTATCATCCAAGAAGACAAGAATATTAAACACCAAGGTTTAAATCTCTGTTTGTTGTATTATATTACGTAATTCTGGAGTGACATCTGTTGGACGTACTCCTTCTAAAAATTTAATTTGGAATTTCAACTTCTTACCCGATGTGAAGAAATTATTTCTTTGTCTGGATCGTTGTAAAGTCAATCAGTCCTCCTTTTGGCCGCCGGTCCCCTCTCTCTTTGTCTGACGAGGTATGGGGCAGAATCTCTTTTGATGGATCCTGAAGTTGCCACTACCCGGACGTCCTCGGAGTCCCGACGGAGCTTCAAACGATCCCACTTCTGACACCAAGTTGTTTTGGAAAAACTTCTAATTATAAATCGGGAGAAGAGTTTTGTTCATAAATTCAAAGTAAATAATAGAAGTCTTCAAATGATTCAAAGTTGTCTTGTTCTATTTTTTCGCCTTCAAGGGAAAGATGTACCACAGCCACCTCAGTCAGTGTCTGTGGTGAAAAGTTCAACATCGTACAAGATACCAAACCATTTTATGCACACGAGTTCACGCCTTGGGATAAACAGACAGGGAGTAGATGTTTTCGTACCGTGGCTATCGTTCTTATCTAAACTCATGCCAGGTGCGTTAATTGGGAGTCAGTGATGGTTTTATGGTCTGTCTCAAACTAGCCAAACAGAAAAAGAAGACACTATGTCTTCACTTCCTCTGTCTGAAGTGGGAGTGTGTGACCAGCCGTGAGAAACACGACGCTGTGTTCAATAAAACTGATTAACTGCTTCTGCAGAACTGCTGTGTTTTGTCAGTGTTTGTGTTCCTCACTTTCCCTCTCAGTTGTACATCTTTTAAAACAATTCATGATACTAAAATATATTTTTCCCATTACATCCCCCTCAGCTTGATGAACTGAGCCGTTTGCTCCTGGCTCCCTGTAACAAAACAAAATGTAGTTAGTTTTTATTTACTAATAAAATTCACAAAACAAAAGGAGCAAAATACTCAAATTCAGTTTATCCGTGTAATTAATCTCAGCGTTTGTAACGTTACCGGACTTAAAGTGATATTTCAGGTTCATAACCGGTCGACCTGAGCTCTTGTTGGTCCGTTTATGGACATAATATGAAGCATAAATCATCTGTAAAATTGTCACAATCTCAGTAAGATATTAGTCAACATCTGAAGTTTGAAGCAAAGGCATTATATTATTATTTTCCAAGGCCAACTACGGTCGGATGCAGGCAGACGAGCTGCCGCTAACATTAGTTCGCTTGTCAGCTAACGTTAGCTCGTTTGTCAACTACAAATGTCACATAACTTAACCGATCATTTTAACAAACATGTGATGTTATAAGCTTCTGGTAAGGGAGTAACGTATGCCTAAGGCATGACTATGTTAGCTAAGGTTAGCTACGCATGTATGACACAATTTAAAATAAATCCTGAGCTTGGTTTTCTCCGACCAAGAAAGTGAGGCTTCATGTCAACACAGCAGCCCTCCATGTCATTCTTTAAAAAAAGAGACTCCACGACACTAATAACATGAAAACAAAGTGCTGCTACATTTAAAATAATTTTGACAAAACAGAGCAATATAATGCAGTGGCGGCTGGCCCAATTGAGGGCCAGCCGCCACCTTGAGCCACACACAAAAAAAAACAACTTATAATAATAAATTATACAAATTGACAATAGATAGATAGATACTAACTTTATTGATCCTGCGAGGGGAAATTATTTTGTTACAAGCAGCAATAGGTTACAGAGCAGCAATAGGTCACAGGTAAAAAAATCTTAATATTATATAAAAAGAAAAATACAAGAAAGATACACGTCACAATATATACAGTTATAATATAGTAAAGATGTTATATAAAAAATGCACACTATATACACAGTGAATAGAACAGAATAATATTAAATCAACTAAATAAACAGTAGTGCAGAGGTTTAATGATTTGATTTGGCCCGAGGTGATTTATTGTACAGTCTTATAGCAGTAGGCAGGAATGTTCTCCTGTACCTGTCCTTATGACAGCGGAGCTGGATCATTCTGTTGGAGAAAGTGCTCCGCTGTCCCTGCAGTAGGTGGTGGAGAGGGTGGTCCTGGTTATCCAATATGGATGATAGTTTCTTCAGTGTCCTCCTCTCCACCACCTGTTCCAGACTGTCCAGTTTACAGCCGATGATGGAGCCGGCCTTCTTAACCAGTTTGTTAAGTCTGTTGGTGTCTCCGGCTCCAATGCTGCTCCCCCAGCAGACTACGGCGAAGTACAGTGCACTGGCCACAACAGACTGGTAGAACATCTCCAACATCTTTCTGCACACGTTGAAGGATCGAAGTTTCCTCAAGAAAAAGAGTCGACTCATCCCCTTCTTGTACACAGCGTTGATGTTGGCCTTCCAGCTCAGTCTGCTGTCGATGGAGACACCCAGGTACTTGTACTCCATCACCATGTCCACGTCCTCTCCCAGAACTCTCAGTGGCTGTGGAGCCGTCGTCCTCCTCCTGAAGTCGACCACCATCTCTCTGGTCTTGGCCACGTTCAGAAGCAGGTGATTTCTACCGGCCCACTCCACAAAGTCATCCACTACTGCCCTGTACTCCTCCTCCCGTCCGTCCCTTATACACCCGACCACTGCAGAGTCATCAGAGAACTTCTGCAGATGGCATGACCCTGAGTTGTACTGGAAGTCAGTGGTGTACAGGGTGAACAGGAAGGGAGACAGAACAGTTCCCTGTGGGGCTCCAGTATCACTGACCACCGTATCAGACAGCACACGGCCCAGTCGGACAAACTGTGGTCTGCCTGTGAGGTAGTCAGTGATCCAGGAGACAGTGGACGCGTTAACCCCCACCTCCCGCAGCTTCTCACTCAGTAGCACTGGTTGGATGGTGTTAAATGCACTGGAGAAGTCAAAGAAAGTGATTCTCACAGAGCCACCGGTTCCATCCAGGTGCGACTGAGCTCGACTTCCTCCTGCTTCAGGCTCAGGTTGTAGAGGTGTTGTAGGACATCAGACAGCTGGATGGCGCAGGTCTTCAGGACCCTGGGGCTGATGCCATCAGGTCCCTCAGCCTTTCCTTGGTGGAGTCTCTCCAGCTGTCTTCTAACCTGGCCAGTCGTCACAGAGAGGGGGGGGAGGGTGGTCATGGTGTCGGTGGTGGAAGAGCCCTTTGAAGTAGAGGGCTCATTGTCCGTGCCGCTCACCAGGGGGGACAGAGGGGGGAGGGGAGGAGGCAGCCGAGGTGTTTGTGAGGTGAGGTGTGTTGAGGAGACAGATGAGGGCTGTGAGCTAAATCTATTGAAGAAAGAGTTTAGCTCGTTGGCCCTCTCCAGGGAGCCCCCTGGTTGTCTCCCCTCAATATTTGTGTTTTTGAACTATGGAATGTACCCAGTAATATGTGTAAAATATGATATCTGCGCAAAATATATGCTTTTCCTGCTCGTCCTCTCCGCTTGTGTGCACGACACGTCTTAGAACGCGCAGCTAGGGTGCCAAACAAATTTGGCCCCAAAGCGGCGGGTGTATGAAGCAGTTTAGCCAATTGCTGATTAAAGATATAAATGAGTGACATACAATTTAGCCAATCAGCGTGCTCAAATAGATTCAGCTTGGGGCCAAATTTGTTTGGCCCAAAATTGCGTGTTCTCGTCAGGAGAAGTCTCTACAGGCAAGCGCAAGCGCCAGTGCGAGCACTGCTCCTCCAAGACCCGTCTGAGAGGAGAACTTTGGCGGAGAAACTTCAGGCCAAAGAGGTGATATCAGATCAACCTGACTTCACAATCAGACAGCAGGCTAGCGGGAAAGGGAAGCAGTACATGTGAAGCTTCTCTAGTAGCTGTACCAGACAGGTTTGGCTAGCTGGATGGAGTCATGCTAATAAATTATTTAGCTTTTCAAAACAACGACAGATCCAGCACGGATAGTTGCGGGAGTGAGGAATGAGAAAGTAAGGAAACATGAGAACACCAGGACACTTAACTTGGTCATGGAGGCATCAACATTTAATTGAGATGGTAAATTAACAGTGAAAACTTATATCTATATCTATATATGTGTATGTGTGTGTTTTATATTATTCTGAATATCATTATATGATATATATTATACTGAATTCCCTGTGAGGATGACAAAAATATGATGTCCTGACGTGTTTATCAAAGTGTTATTTACTGCTTTTTTTCCTGTTGGAATACATGTTAAATATTTAACTGCAAAGTAGTAATGCGTGTTTGATACCTTATTTTTTAAATAATTATGAAATCATACTGGGATGTTTGTTGAAACTGATTGGATGGCCCTACCTAGAACATTTTCCACCAGCCGCCACTGGGGAATGGGATAATTACAACAATGCATGGGCATAAACAAGATTAAAACAAGGCCTCACAGTAATTAACTGTAATTGTTCATGTTATTAGATTTTGATAATTAGGCCACTGGAAATGGATGTTAGCTTGGAACACACAACAGACCAAATAGCTGACAGATCATGAGTTACACATGAATACCTCAGAGATGTATTTATTTTTAAACTGCTAAATGTCAAACTTCATCTTTTTACTAAGATGTTAGTGAAAAAAATAAGAATTTTTAATAATACACTATGGAAACTTCCTTTTTTTTTAAATGTATTTATTGCAAGACAATACATAGACATAACAACAAGAGGACGACAAGAACAGTGAGATACAAGACAGCAAACATCATATAGTCAGTATATGGAAGAACGGTGTGTGTGTGTGTGTGTGTGTGTGTGTGTGTGTGTGTGTGTGTGTGTGTGTGCGTGTGTGTGTGCTTGAGCCTTTTGAGATGAAAGAAAAAAACAAAAGAAAGTACATAAAAGAGGGCAAATTACATAAATTACTAAATATAACGTCCGAAAAAAAATTTAATACGAAGATAACAGCTCCACCTGTACAATGACTAATATTACTTATAATAGGCAAAAAACAAAAACACGAGGACTTGAAGCTCCACATTTTTTCCAATACTCTCTAGCCAATCAACTTTAATACATTCTTAAATGGATCCGCCCCAATCAGTCAGATAACACATGGTTAGATATAGAACAGACAGTTTGTACCGACATTCAGATTTCTGACCTACCATTTTTCAGCCAATCTATCAAATACCATCTTTGTTTCAGAACACTAACAATAGCAGTAACTCTGACAGCCTGGTGGAAATTCCACAAAATCACAAACATCACTTTTGCACCTTCAAATGTTACTCCCATATGGAACAACCCTGACTTTCTAAGCCACAAGAAACCTCTAAATCTCCACACATGGTCCACTAAAGGCATCACTCATCTGAAACACATCTTCAGTAATAACACCCTGGTTTCATTCCCCCATTTGGTTCAGAAGTACGGCTTCGGGAGAAATACATTTTTGGAATATCTGCAACTCAAATCATCCGTTCAATCCAAACTTAACACTAAGACCAATAACCTAGAACTACCCCCCCTCAACCTCAGAATTAATTAATATCCCCTCTTCAAAAAAGTTAATCTCAAAAATATGTAGAGTAATAAAATAAAACATCGTCCATACCATCAAGAAAATGGGAATCAGACCTGTCCATCACTCCTGATGCTGACTTCTGGAACCAAATCTGCAATAACATTTACTTCATGACTAAAACTGCCAATTTACAACTAATACAGTATAAAATACTTTACAAAATTCATTACACTGGGCAAAAAATGTTTAAAATGGGATTCACGTCAAACATCTGTCCACATTGCACTCAAAATAGCCCGGATAGCTATGTTCACGCCACCTGGCACTGCACACCAGTTAAACACTTTTGGAATGAAATAACTGAGTCACTGTCTGTCTTCCTGGGCTGCCTCGTCCCATTATCCCCTTCACTGTGCTTATTAGGAGACATTTCAACAATAAATCTGAGCAAAACAAACCGCCGATTACTCCTCGTAGCCCTAACTATCGCCAAGAAAACTATCCTCATGAACTGGAAATCAAGGAATAACACACATACCACACACTGGAGAAACTAATGATAGAATATATTTCAATGGGAAATCTAACCTCCATTATATACAATACAACAGAACACCACTCCATCTGGTCATCCTTCACTACGTTTTTACAAACGTGACATCACCCATCCTATTAATGTTGTATAGGCATGTAAGTATATATATGTGTGTGTGTGTGTGTGTGTGTGTGTGTGTGTGTGTGTGTGTGTGTGTGTGTGTATGTATATATGTATGTGTATGTGTATATATTTGTATGTATTTATTATTATTATTATTGATTTTTGTTTTTGTTTTGTTGCTTTTCTTGCCTGACAACCAATTGAAACCCACGTACATGCATACAGGAACACCCACATGCACACGTACATGCATGCATGCATGCATACATATACAATTATAATATCTTAATTAAATATATTATTATTATTATTATTATTATTATTTATTATTATTATTTTTTGCTATATATTATGCATCTACAGTATGGAAACTTAAAAACATGCTTGGACAAGCACCACAAATGTGAAAGTATGATTTAATAGTAATATTTTTATTGAAATATATGTTTTGTTTACATGTCAATATATACCGTTCAGTGAATGTAATTCTACAAAGTACAAGGGTGGCCATTCTCTCGTGTAAGCTTGCATAGTATGAACTGCTTTTGGGAGTCAGTTCAATTAAACAGATTCAGATACTGTACATACTGCATATCTGCAGAGCAAGACATAAGTGTCTTTATGGAGACTGTGAAAATAAAATCTGCTTCCATTTCTTCTAAAGATTACAGCCAGTTACGTGCGGTGAGGTTCGTGGCTGGTGAGGCACTGACACTACATAAGTCAGATTTACAAATATATGAACCCAATAGAGTAGCTTAAATCACCATTCAATTGACAGCTTGCACATTGACTACTAGTTGTTTTTCATATCAGCATTATTTACACACACATAAGTAAGGTACATATTTGATTCCACCAGGAGCGTGTGCGTCGCGATCTGCCCCACCGAGAACGTTTCAGAAGCGGAGCACTCGCGGGCACCACCCGTAAAAATCGTGAGATTCCGCGATAATCTGTGTAATAATCACGGATGTATAAAGAGAACAACAAACACATAAAAGGTTACTTCACCTTTTCGACGTTGAATTGCTGTTGATTTGGTCGTATTTCCTTGTTTTTTGAGTCATTTTTAAGCTTGGATATAGAATCTTACATTTTTGTGGTCAAAGCAAAATATAAGAAGAAGAAAAGTGTAGAAGAGCAACGACAGAACAAGCATAAACCCGACCCGTGGGCTCTCGCTCGCCTTCTTCTTTGAGACAGAGTAGTGTTTGCCTCCCCTGTGTGCTTTTTCACTGCGGTTTCTGTCAGATCACCAACACAAAATATGTTCTACACAGACGTGAAATACAGTACCTATTCTATGTAAAGAAAGGACATATAATAAAAGTGTCTACAAATATTACAGTGGTGACAAACAATGAGAAAGCAAAAGGAACGCGCTCAACCCAATTTGTGAAGGATTGCGCAATCTGAGGTGATGCACAGCTCATCGCTGCCTCACCTCACGTGTCTCCTCTGAACAGGACATGTGCTAATTCAGCTATTTTGATTATAAAAATGCTTGAAATGATTGGAATCATACAGAAATTACATGTATAGCACAGATCAGTAGAGAAATATTCATATTTATTTAGCAATATTTGTTTTTTACTTGTCATGATGACTCCCCTAACCGCACGTCCCTGATTACAACCATTATCTCTGGGTGTGTCAATTATTTAGCAAAACAGCAATAAACATCCTCTGATGATGCTGTTAAACCATATAACAGCATTATTATTACGTTAAGTCTTGAGACTCATATCCTGTATGGCATTGCTTTTTCCATAAGCAGCAACTGAAGTGGTGGATGTTACGAAGAGTCACATCTGATCCTTTGCATTAAAAATGACCACAGCCTTAATTTGCTCTGTTCTGTTAATGTAAGTGGACACAACAGAGCGTTGATATGTGGTCATATCTGATCCTCTGCGATGATGTCGAGTCCTCATGTAGATGGCGCTAACTTTCCTCCTGAAGTACTGCCCTGAGAAGACATACAGCAGTGGGTTCAGGGCACTGTTGAGAAAGGCCAGATACACTGAAATCTGGCCTCCTATATCGAGAGTGTGGAACCACAGCTTCTCGTCCAGCGCTTGGACATCACAGAGTGTGTCGAGGAACATTAAGACCTGGAAGGGACCCCAACACAATAAGAATAGTAGAGTCACAGCATACATCAGCACTGTGGCCTTTGTGTCATTAGTGTCATGAAAAGCAACACTCTCCCTCCTCTGAACTAACACCTTGATTATGTTTCCACTGCTGAAAACAATGACCAGAACAGGAAGTAAAAAGCCCACAACATTCATCAGAATCTGATGGGCCAACTTCCAAGAGCTGTCATGACTATAATCCAGTATACAGGACATTGTCTCGAACTCCTTGATGAACTTCACCTTCCTGTGAACCATTGTTGGCATGCTCAGTATGGCCGCTAATATCCATGTGATGGAGCAGATCACCTTGGCATAGAGTGTCCGTCTCAGCCACCTGGCCTTCATGGTCTTCACAAGTGCCAGGTAGCGGTCAACACTAATCATGACCAGGGTGTAGATGCTGGTGTAGAAATTGATGATGATGATGGAGTTGACCAGTTTGCATAAGGTATCTCCGTACGGCCAGTTAAAGTCATTGAGGATGTTCATCGCCCAGAAGGGGAGGCCACACAGAAGAATAAAGTCAGCAAGCGCCAGGTTGCTCAAGTAGATCTCTGCTACTGTCAGTCGATCCTTGTGAGCGAAGAACACTGCCAGGACAAAGCTGTTAAAGAGAAGGCCTAACAGGGATAAGGTGAAGATGTACGGGGGAATGATAGAATGGATGAGTTCCCATTCTGCAGGGATTGGAGACTCTGATGGACCGGATGGCAGGGACACACTGCTGTTTTCAGACCACAGTGTTGCCACAGATACAAGCGTCATTGGGTCCATGGGCTAGGAAACAAAATAATTATAAATAACTCATCAGTAAAATCCTATTATCGTATTTAAAACACATGGTGCTATGTTACTACCACATAAGAGATAAAACCCACATATTAGGTTTCTAACTTCCAGTTTACACACAATAAAATTAATATAAAATGTTGTAAAATGATATGAAATGATGATGGTTGAACATGATGACAAGTTTATTCATAAATTGAGAGCATATCTATGATTGAAGGATTGCCTCAACAGAAAGTAGACCAGTTCCAGACGACCTAAGGGGTTGGGATGGTTCATAAGATAGCAACAGATCAGAGATGTATTTTGGCCCTAAACCATTCAGTGCTTTATAAATCAACAGCAGGATTTTAAAGTCAATTCTTTGTTGGACAGGACGCCAGTGCTAAGACCTCAGAACTGGAGTGATGTGATCAACTTTCTTGGTCTTAGTGAGGACTCGAGCTGCAGCGTTCTGAATGAGCTGCAGCTTTCTGATTGACTTTTTACAGAGACCTGTAAACACAACGTTACAGTAGTCGAGTCTACTGAAGATAAATGCATGGACATTGATATAAACAAAACAAAGCACAGCGAAGCGCGGATTTCAACTCACTCAGAGGTAGTGTGACTTGATTCTCTGCTCATGATGACATTACTCCACCTTATCTGTACATATCAAATAGTTGTTTGCTGCTATATTAAGGCACTGAATTTAGACTTTATCACCTTTAACAAGCTGATTAATTTCCTTTTAGTTAAACCAGACTTAAAATATTTGACAAAATAAGCTACAATATTTCTGTGTAGCACTTGTTAGTACTTTGACGGTCAGAACAAAAAAAAATAGGATGGAAAAGTGAAAGGTTCTTACCGTTGGTTTCATGAAAATGTTCCTCATATGGTCAAAATGATAACAGACACGTCTGGAACAGGGCTCATGTGTACACTGAGCTCCTCGTAAGAGTACACAGCAAGTCAGAGGAGAGATCCGCTATGGGAGTTTTTGTATATAGTTGCATTCTTCCACAACCTTCGCCAAGAAGTTCAATATATCAACTTGTTTATGGGAGTCAAAATTTGTTCGGTGCATATATTGTGAAGCTGAAACTGCAGTGCGCAAAATGTGTTGGAGAGAGTGTTCAACTTAACCAGCAATACTGCAGACTTAAGAAAAGATCAAGAAAGATAGCATTGCTTTGTCATTACTAATGATGTATTTAAAAAAAAAAAAAAATTCTGTGTTGATTCTGTTGTTTTCATGCAATCATTACAACATTCCTTAAGGACAAAGGGAAGATTATGTGCAGTTAAATGAAATGTGGTACCTATCCATCTGTTTTAACTGATAAACAGGATTATTGCCTTTTCATACAGTCTTTAATACCTCTGGTCTTTGTTGTTGAAAAATAAGTAATTAATGATTTGCTTTAAAATTTCTGAACATTTCACTGTTTGTCTACAGTTATTACATGTTTGCATAAATAATGAAAACTGATTCATCCATGTAACAATTTATGGTAAATGGACTTGCATTTGTATAGTGCCTTTCTAGTCTTCCAAACACTGAAAGCACTTTACACTACACGTCATCATTCACCAATTCACACACATTCTTATACTGATGGCAGCGGCTACCAGGACTAAACAACTAAACTTCACATTTACACCGATTCATACGACGATGGCAAAGGCTTCGGAACCAACTTAAGAATAAGCGTCTTTTATGCATGTACCTATGTGTTATCCTATCTTAATCTATTCTAACTTCCATGCTAACGCAAGCTCATGAAATGGTAACAATAACAAACTTGATATAGCTTAAACACATTTTTTCGTCAGTATGCAGTGGGAAGTGTTATCTAAAAATGACTATGAGCTGCAGCATACCTTTTATGGTCAAAATGATAACAGCCCACTTGAATTTTGCAGTCCATTAAGACATCCTGAAAGGGAATCTGGCTCATTGTCATTGAAGCAACAATCCTTTCTTATCAAAACAAAGACTCTGCTTCTAATAGTAATAAATAATACTTTATTTAAGACAAAAAACACATACATTGTTGAATTATCTTGAAAAAAAATTATCTTTTGTAAAGCCCTAGTGGACATTTCGTCTGCTGGAATTAAAAAATGCTTTGTGGTCGATACATGGTTGACTTAATTTTTTAGGATATTGATAGTGCAGAAGCAAAAGTTATATTTCACTCTCCACATAGAGTGACAGCATAACACACAAACATGATGGAATCCTTATTTGCTCAAGAAGACAAACTCTAACTTCTTAGAAAAACAACTCCTTCCTGATAGTTGCTATAGGAACCGAAAGCATAGCCTCAGATTAAACTTTGTTAAGACAGCCAAAGACTTTGTTAAACAAAAGTGGAAATGTTCTGAACAAAAACTACTGTTACAATACAATAATTATAATCACATCAAATTCAAGATTGACAAACACAACACAGTACAGTATAATGGCAAATGTTGGACAATGTTAGTTTTGGAGGTTGTTTATCAAAAACAGTTTTTTTGTGACAAACAAGATTTAATATGTTAACGAGTCATCTTTAGAGATGCTGGTAGGCAAATGTTCATATTTAACCTACAGACATGAAAGTGGTATATACTCTCTTGTCAAGAAAGTGAGTACAAATAAGTATATTTCCCAAAATGTCAAACTACTCCTGTGGCATTAGGGTTAAATGTATGGTTGGCAATCTTCTTAAAAAACATGTTTGCTATATTGATTTAAATTCTCATTAGATCTCAAAAGCAACTAATAAATGAAATGCTTTGAAAAAAAGAAAAAGAACATTTGGTATTTGTGACTGTAGCAGGATTTAAATAAACAAATTGCTCGTAACCGAAGTCTTCCACAAGCTGCTAGATTGACAGCCATGAGTACTATAACATTCATTATTACATTTTTATCTTCATAATGATAATTTTGGGAGAGTGGCTGTGGAAGGAGGCCTGAAAAGACGGACTGTCAGTGTTGCGACTTCACAACTTTCTTGCTAGATTTAGCAACATTTGAACCTAGGGCGGCCAGCTTCTTTTCATTGGAAAAGAGTTGGCAACACTGGGCTGGGTTTTTCAGTTAGATCATTTTAAAATCTAGCATACTCTTTGCTAGTCTTTCAGGATTACCAACTCTAGCTTTAATAAGTAATTGTATGATGTGACTTACCATCTGTTATATAAACAGATTTCTTTAACAACTTTTTTCTGTATGTGTTGTTGATTTAGATTTTAGTACTCTCAGTTTGTTTAGTTGAGTTGAGATTGGCATTCGAATGACCGGACTTCCTCCACTGCCTTTTCCTCCTGCACAGCACTAGTGTAAACACTTCCCTTGCCCTCTGCTTGAAGTGCTTCCCCACAATCACATAGAGGAAAGGATTCAATGAGCTGTTGCTATAGCCAAGGTAAGTAGCCAACTGGTTTCCAATGTCTAAGACGTAAGCCCACGTACATCCAGTGATGACTTCATAATGATCCAAAGTGTCCAAGAAGATGAGAACCTGGTAGGGCAGCCAGCAGAGAATGAACACAGCCAGAACAACAAGAACGAGGTATGCTGCCTTTCTTTCTACACTGCCTCTGCTGCCTTTTCTCAACTTCTGGCTGCTGTGAAGGACTTTAGTGATGTGATAACTACAGAAGGACACAATGGGAACAGGGATAAGAAAGCCTACTGTGCTAACAGTCATGTTGTAGCGCAGTCTCCAGCCTTGATGGGGATATGCTAGGTAGCATGCGTCAATGCCCAGGTGAGGGAAGAACTGAACGGAGCGGAAGAGGATAGCAGGGAAGCTGAGCAAGACCCCAGCAATCCAGATACTGAAGCAAATCCCACGCGCCCAGAAGGCCCGTCTCTCCCTCCCCTGGGTTAGAGGTCTAGTGAGGGCCAGGTATCTGTCCATGCTCACAAGCGTAAGAAACAGCACACTGCAATAATAATTCATCCCAATGACAATGTTGATAAGCTGGCACATGGCCTCCCCAAACCTCCAGTGGAACTTGTTGACAATGGTTGCCACCCAGAACGGTAGGCAGGAAACCATGAGGAGATCAGCTGCTGCCAGGTTGCTCAGGTAGATGTCGGCCACAGAGCTGCGGCGCTTCTGGAGACAGAATACACAGAGCACACAGGAGTTGCCGATCACTCCAAGGAGGCAGATGATGGACATGTAGGCAGGCTGCATGGTGTAAACCCAGTCCCATGCATCTGTGTGGTTGCAGACGAGCTCAGCTCTTGCGGCACTCTCCATCAGTAATGTGGATCACTGTGAAAGCTGTTGCAGAGTAACAGCGATTTTAAAAGGTAGAAAAATGAGGTTGTACATACCAGTGAAACCTTTTAACTGTGTCAACACAGGTTTATCGTCTGTGTCTCTATACATTCACATCCTGGTTTGAGTTCCAAAGTGAGAAGGATAATTGATTCAATGGAGTGTTTGGGACTTAATGGGGGTTTATCAGTCAGAGCACACAGCACGCACATGCCGTCGTCAAAGTGGGCAGTCTTAGCAACTGTGTGGAGCATGTCTGTGATTTAAAGGAACCCAGGCCACACATTCAAACAAATTCAGACTAACAAACACAAACAGTATGATTACATACACACGCAATGACAATTGTAGTCCAAATGAAATGTCTAATTTCCTTATGCTTTTTGGGCCGGCTTTACAAGGAGACACACTGTAACTTCCATGGCACGTTATTGTACTGTATTGCATTCATTCCCGCCTTTCCGCGCACACATATGGTTATGTTTTTATTCCTCTGAGAAAGTGGAATTTAGCAAGCTAGACCAACTACCATAATCCTGCCAGGCAGACAAAAATACATGGAACAAGGTCAAACTGTGTATTTTTGGCATGCATTTTACCCTTTGAGGTAACTTTGTCTGTCTGCATGCTTTTTTGTTCCACAACAATTTCCAGCTCTGGCAATGGTGGTAAAGCCTGACTCCTAACAAAGATTTCCTGTTTGGCACTGTAACATGCCTTCATTTTGGATACTAATAAGGGTGTACCCTTGGCCACAGCCCACAATAAGTCAACATTGGGCCATCAAATTGTGGAGTGGGGAGAAATGTAGAATGAGTCAACTGATGTGCGTACAGCCAACAAAAAGGAGCATGTTTGTGTGTCACCACTGGAAACTCTTTGACAGAATCCTGTTTTTTACTCTGCAGACTGAGTCACAAACACCAGAAAACACTTAGCCAGGCATGTTGTTGGGGCTCTGTTACAGTATGTCCACAGGATTGAGCACACTTGTGCTCAACTAAACATTTAAATACATTAAGAATATTCATAACATACATAAAAAACATCCATAAAAACATGTATGTTTTATTTGACCTAATTTGTTCAGAAAAACACATACTGGTACTATTTACTATCTGAGTTATCAGCAATACAAAACAGAATATGACAACTGTATTTAAATAAGTTAGTTTACAGCAACTGTACACCACCTGTACATTTAAAATATGTATGTTTATAACAAGAGGCCAGCTGTTGTTTATTGCACGTGGTGAAACTGTTTAAAAAGTGAGAAAAACAAATCAAGCCTTGTCTTTACACATATTACATCATCATTTAAAAATAATTAAAACCTGGTAATCTGTTTGAGAAGATGTATCGTCAAAGATTGATTTGAGAAAGGGGTGATTTAGTCCCATTAGGCCTATTACACAATTACATCCACTACAAATCTAATAACGAATAAGCTTATCATCGAGGATTTACATTTGCATAAGACTATTACTACCATTACAGACATCTTTCTACAAAGTAGATTTTTAATGAGAACATTGCTTTGGAAAACAGTATTTTATACCAAAGTCTTTAGTGTAGAGGACACGTTTGATGAACGTGAGGACTCAGACGTGGCTGTTTTCCTGATCTTCCACTCCTTGAAGAGTTCACAAACTTTTTTACGAAAGTTCTTTCCTACAATAACGTAGAGGATGGGGTTGAGAACACTGTTGAAGAAGGCCAAGTAGGTGAAGATTTGATTGCAGATCTCTAGGACAGACTGGAGGTGACAACCTCTCAGGATATCAGCTCGTAAGAGCACGTCCAGTGTAGTGACCACATGGAATGGCACCCAGCAGATAAGGAATGCCAGGAGGACCGCCAGCACCAGCTTGGTGGCCTTCTGCTCTGTTTTCTCAGCATTGAACCTCTCTATTACCTGGATTTTCAAAGCCTGAATAATCTTGAGAGTGCAGAATGAGATAATTGAAATGGGGACGATGAAGCTAAAAATGATCAATATTCCATCAAAGAACAGCTCTGCAGTTAAATTTGGGTACTCCAGAAAGCATGGAGTTATACCAAACTCAGGCAAATATTTCACTTTCCTGAAGACAAGTGTGGGGACACACAGGAGCAAGCCGAAACCCCACATCAGCAGACAACCCAGTTTGGCATATTTTGGCCTACGCATTCTGCCATGGGAAATTGTATGCACCAGTGCCACATAGCGATCCATGCTAACCAGAACGAGGAAGTAGATGCTGCTGTAGGCGTTCATCTTAATGCCCAGGTTGACGACTTTGCACATGAACAGACCAAAAGGCCAATTAAAACCGTTGGATATGTTGACAGCCCAGAAAGGCAAACAGGACAACAGGACAAGGTCAGCAGCTGCCAGGTTGCTCAAGTAGATCTCAGCCACAGTGCAGGCCTTCTTGTGGAAGCAGAAAACCATCAAGACAAACACATTGAACATGATTCCCAGCACAGTGATGAGCAGGATATACACTGGCTGACTATTGTAGAGCCACTCCCAGTCGTACGAATCAGTACAATCCGTGCCATTAGTGTTGTTTTGGTCTGGGACACTGTGGAAAACATAAAACAAACACAATTAAACATTGAGATTTAAACCAGGGATGTTCCGATGAAGTTTTATTGCTCCCAATCCTGATCCGATTAGTTTAATATTGAGTATCTTCCCATACAATGTCCCGATATGATACTTCTTTTTTTCTAGATAATACAGCTGCACAGTGCTCACTTCAACTAGATTACATTTATTAAATTGCTTGACAGTTAAATCGAGAAAAAACTGCATCAAAGCTGTTCATTTATTTTTTGCAAAAAAGCAAAGTATAAAATAAAACCCTTTCTATAATCTTTTTGTCTTTGTTGCTGTCTCGAGGGAATTTCTCTCTCGTTTTAAAAGTGTCCTCCAGTGTTTGTTGCCCCAGTATAGTCTTTGCCTGACTTACCTGAATTAACTTCTTGATGTATTCTGTTGAGTGTTTATTATCGTTGACCGTACATCTATTGTGCGGATTACATTTATAAATTACTCTTATTGTTTTTTGTTCCCGGTGCTTTTGTTGCACTAGCAGTGGCGTGGTGACTATGGTTGTTGTCGACACTCAGCCACTTTCTGTGTCTGCGATGTCCATGGTGAAACATCATGCACCGTAAGCGCAAGATACTCCCATTCTCAGGCAAAATAAAGCAAATTCCATATATTAGATGAAAAGCGTTGCTGTGCATGAAAGCTATGCGAGTAAACACCTGAGTGACAGCTGACATAAAACAAAAGGATTGGATTGGTCTCAGCTCAATATAGCTGATACCGATCAGTTAAAAAGGCCTTGATAGCCCCGATACCTCTCTTTGAGATCAGGACATCCCTAGTTAAAACAACTGTTTTATATTTTTTGAAATGCACTTTTTCGAGTTAGATGGGAAGATGGACATGACTTTCATGACTGTACAGTAAATATTTAGCTTGGACCAGCAGCTGGTTAGCCTATCTTAGCACACAGACTGCAAATGGTGGGAAATAATTATAGGCTTTGTCCAAAAGTAATAAATCCACCGGGTTTAACTGTGTGATTTGTTGTTGAGGAAATGTTAATAAGGGTAATTCCCTGAGTTGGCCTTAATGTTTCCACAGGAGCAAAGATGAACACAACTGCTTTACAGTCTTTTTAATCACATTCAAGCTGTATGAGCTTTGTAGTGCAATAAAATAAGAAAGCTATAACACACCCACATGACTAATAATTGAGCCTCTACAGACAGCTCATCATATCCTCTGAGCTCTTTGAGCACCAACTTCATAACAAAGCCATCTATTTAAATGTCCATGTCCAAAACTGTATATCTAACTGCAATTGGAACTATTACAATGCTCAACCAGCAGCCCTGCCTCCACCAATAAAGCATTTACATTGTACCTGCGTCTATGTATCGTAGTACAGTGGTCACCATGTCCCAATAATGAGCAACATGCTGGGCTCTGTTCTGTCCTAATTTCCCTGGGGGTATTTCACTTTGCTCTGCACAATATGAGATATCATCTTCTTCCAAAAATCTTTTTTTTGTCAAAGTCAACGACATTTCTAAATGATACGCAGATGAGAATGTTTTTAAATGTATTAGGAATCAATGACAATCAGTACAGCTGGCATTTAAAAGCATAGGTGTCACACCTGTATGTCAAGTTGAGTTTTTGTCCTGTCTCCACGTTTGTTTTGTGACTTCCTGTTTTATTTTGGAAATTAACTCTCCTCTCGTTTCAGGTTCCTTGCCCTTCCTCATGTGTCACCAGTCTGATTGTCTTCCCTGATTCCTGATTGTCTCCACCTGCTCCCCCACTTCCCTCATGTGTACTTATAGTCTGCGTCTCCCCTTGTCCTGTGCCAGTGTGTCATGTCCTTTTGCCTTGCACACCCGCCTCATGATATCAGCAAGTCCAAGCCTGAGTATTGTCTATCCCGTTCTTGTTTCTCGTTTCTTGTTTCTAGTTTTCTCTGTAAGAGCGACCTTGTTTTGCATTTTGCCATTTTGATCATCCAGCTCTTTGAGTAGAATCAGAGCCTTTTTATTTGTAGCATTATTACCTTCCTTGCGAAGTGATTTTTGGTTTGGCTTTTGCCATTTTTACTTTACTACTCTTTGAGTTAAATCGGAGTTTTTTAGTTCTGCTTTGTAAGTTTGTTTTCCTGCCTCGCTAAAAGAGGTTATGTTTCCAGGGATTTTCCTGAGCCTTTTTTGTTGAAAATAAAAGATCGTCAGTTGAACCTTAACACCTGCGTCCGAGTCCTCATCAAGAGTTCCCTCCGTGACAATAGGTTTACATAAAATGTGTCACAGACAAGTTTTTTATTATTACTGTAAGTAGTAGATACCAGCTCTGTGGCAGTGGGCAAATTAAATGCGTGAGCAACTGTTGCAAATTGAAACACTTACTTTATATATTTTGAATATTTTATTAATATTTTATTATTAATATTTGTTATAAAGTGTCTGATTTCTTATCTTCTTGTGCCACAACTGAGCTCAGATATGATTGCCATTCAATCAACACATGTATAAATTATTTGTATTAGGATAGTACAAACAAAACATTTATGGACATTTAACCAGAATTTGTATTATAAAAAACCACAGCGGGCTACTGCTCACTGACATGTACCACAAAATATATTTTTACCGGTTGGGTTTTTCATCTCCTAGTTTGTGTTGCTTTATTTCACTGTATTTTTTAGTGCTATGTATCCATATATTCTGTAACCCAACACATCTTGATATATGATAAATCTGAACACGTCACTACAGTTTGAATAGGTTTCTGTACATAGTTATTCACATAAAGAGATGATAAAGCACAAAACTACTATAAAGTTATACAGAAAATATTTTATTATGGTATGAACATTTCCTAATATATAATAAACAACAAATTAAGCCTTACATACCTTGTAAGTTGGAGAGTCATATTTCCTGAGTACATTCAGATGAGGAAAGTCCAGATGTCTGGCAACACTGCTTCAGCAACCCTCCCTTGCTGTCCTCAGTCCGTCTCTGACTCACTCTCTTATGGAAAACTGTAATTAAAAGGATGTCTGCCAACTTCAAGTTCTCTTTTGCACTCTCTCTCGTTCTGAGTCAGATCTAACACAGCATGTCTATGTGTTTGTGATTAGGCAAAGTTAATGTTTATTTGCTTGGAGTTTTTTCATTGGATAACGATTTTTCTGTATGCAGCCACTTCAGTTGGAATTTAAAGTTTCAAATTGAGTGGGTGACTTCTGCCTTTGAGTCAAAACACTGTAGGTATTACAGTTGTAGGTATTATTGACTTATTTTTGCTGGTTTGTCTGTCAAAGCACTTTGTGAACTCTGTTTTTAAAGGTGCTATGTAAATAAAGTTATTATTATTATTATTGACAATTTCATCATAAACAACATGAATAATATATTTGAGGAATTATTGGAAATTTAGTGGGAAACAATAATGATAGTCACAATCATTTCAAATACATTTCCCATCACATAATGTGATCACAATGTTATATCGACATTAAAGTGTGCTTTGACTACATTAGAGAGAAATACATACATTTACTGCACTGCATTTACTTTATTGCAAGATTATTATTATTATTATTATTATTATTATTATTATTACAGTGAATAACTCTGCCAGAGTTGGGTCTGAAGTATAACATTTGAGTGGTTTCAGTAGTGTATCATAATAGGAACAATGTTATGCAGTGAAATGTTTGATTACTGAGGGAAACCTGCCTCCAAACCCTGTTCCTGCAGAAAGAAGCAAACATAAAGTCACTGCGTTGGCACAGTGCACACATTCCTGACAAATCTTTATAAAGGGATTTGCATATTTCTACTGTTTACCATGTGATCACTATGGAGAATAAAATGATTGTCACCGTTTCACTAAAGCAATTTGCGAGCCCTGCTTCCGGAATCCTATTTAATCATGTCTCAATGCAAGTTTTCAATTTCTTTTTACGCCTGAACTCCTGGTAAGAGGCAAGAACTTATGTACAATGAAGCTTTGACATTGCTGCTGCTTCTATGTAAAGTCTATGATAATCTTAACCATTTCAAGCTCCTCTTCAAGATGAAATATTGGGCTTCTACAAGACATCTGAGAAAATGGCCCATCATCATCCATCGCTGCTCTGCTGCTACTCAGACCCTTCTCCTCTCCGTGATGTCAATATTGACCCTCCAATCTCTGTCTAATCTACCAAACTAAGATTTATAATAGAAAAATAATCTGATTTTCTACACTGTGTTCATGTGTATCGCTGACAATGCAGGAAGATTGACCGGTGGCTCTATCATCAAGCCTGTGATTATCAGCGCTTAATCAGAGGACTGCTATTTTAATTTATCTCAGAGACAGCAAAAACATGGTAATTTGAGAGACATAAAGAGCTAAATAGGGGGAATGCTCTTTAAACCAAAGGCCATTTTTGAGTTAGCATTGATTAGAATAGACAATGGGCTTAAAAGCAGTCAATAATCTGTTGTGTCATATTCATATGATTAGAGAGCAGTAAACGCATGACTGATCTTTCCGTTGCAATGATGATTTTCTTTTTTGCCACTTACTGTTGCAGAGACATTGAAGAGCAACACTGCGATATTCTGCAATGTATACCTTAATTAAAAGTGTAGCTGTTATTACACATGCTTTTAGGGAGAGACCCATAAAAGGAGTGAACCTGGTAGCCAGGCGGAAGCAGTTAGCACCCAGTTGCCTATTTCCAGTTGGTGCTGGCACCATTCTCTCACCCAACATTTGTTTCCCATGACAGGTCAAGTTGTTTATCATACAATCTACTAACAGCCAAGTCATGAGGCTTCCTGGTTTTGCAACTGGGATATTGTTTCCTCCTTTTCCCATTTGAAATGCTAATAATCAAAATTAAATGTCTTATTTGATGGTTGTTTTTTATCCACTTGTATCATTGATGTTGGTGGATGAAGTCAGAACACCAATAGATTTAACAGTCAGTTTGTGTCACTCTGTGGGTTATTAACGGTCTCTTCTCTGTTCCTGTGTTGTTACTGGATTTTTATATACTTGTATGATTAAAGTACTACTGACTGTATCACACAGTACTGATTTCCCACTCACGACACTTTTCAAAAAACATTTCCTTGGAACCAAATGTGTAGGAAAGTTGATATCCAAACACCGGAATGCAAGGTTATGTAACAGGGTTGGCCAGGGTTAATAATATGATATCAAGAAGGCAACTCCTTGAGAGACTTTTACTTCAGACTGCACTGCTCTCCCTGGTTTGTTCTCACAATATTTAAGAATTGTTGATCTTCAGCCAACATCCTACAGACCTGCAGGCTTCTCCGGTCACCTTGCTTGACAATGACATCTGGTTTGTTCATAATTTTCTCTCTAAACTACTCTCTGAACTGGAAATGATTGGCATGAACAGCTTTAATCAATAAAGCTATTTTGATTTGTGTTCACATATAGAAACAACTCTTGAGTTGCTTTACAGTATAGGCTTACTCTAAATCAACAAAATACCTCACATACACAAAATGACCATGGAAAGCCCTCTTTGTGGAATTGTAAGTAATCAAATATTGTTCTTTTTTCATTCCATACCTCTGATGCTGAATCTAAAATGAGAGGTGACTAGCTGGATGTCTGGGTAAATTATTTGCTTTGACTGAAGTAGCATTAGTGTAGTAAAAACAACATTAAGCAATATTTTAATAGGCTAAATATATAAAAGCTAAATGAGGCAAATAAGGAATAAGGAAAACCAGATTGGAAAAGGTGGCAGCTATTCCCACAAACAACTGATCCAAATCATTATTTTGGCACTCAAAAACAATTACAGCACTTCTGGTAATTGCCTTAGCCATTAAATTAATTGCACAAATGGTCAGGTTGTGTAATATATATATATATATATATATATATATATGGTATATGGTATATATTGAGCATTGTTCATACTTAATATTGTTATGTTTACTCTGTAACTTCGTTTGTTGCTGCAACAAACAAATTTCCCCCTGGGGATGAATAAAGTATCTATCTATCTATCTATCTATCTATGAGCACCACAAACACAATGGTTATCTAAAAAAAACTCAAATAAAACCTTAATTATATGTAAAAATTATAAAAACATGACCCTTTAAAACACAATGTCTAAGTTCAGTCATAACATTAATTAGATTTATCATCCTAATCTGTGTGATCTAAACCTTTTTCCTGGCACAACTCTTAGTAAATTTGTAGAGACACACTCTATGAATCCATTACATTGGATCCTAAGTGACGGTTAATCTTTTGTAAAGTAATTAATCACAGCAAACTGAAAGGAGCTTAAGTAATCACAACAACAGACTACAACACTGTCCGTTGCCGTTAGTTATGTCTCAGTGGTGCGTAATGAGGTATATAACAAATGTCTGGACGAGGGGGCGGCATGGCTCATGCTCCACTTCGAAAATACTCAGCTCATTTCCTGTCTCCTTCTGCACGTCTGCTTAGCGTTTTTTTCAAGGCTGTGAGCTCTATTACTCTATGCTGATCCCGCCCCCTCTTTCATAACCACACACACACACACACACACACACACACACACACACACACACACACACACACACACACACACACACACACACACACACACACACACACACACACACACACACACACACACACACACACACACACACACACACACACACACACACACACACGTCAGAAACCATTAATGCAAGCGAACACTGTGTGATACCACTAATGCAGCCAGCCGGGAAACAACACGCATTTTTTTAAAGAAAGTTAAATTCAACCCCTGCTACTAATGCTGTGCGTCTGACTGCTCAAATGTTCCTGGCATAAAATACATAGAACACACAATATTGCAGTATTTAGAAACAGAGACTTTAAGTTTCTATACAAAAGGCTGAGAGGTTCTGGAAAATGATTTGTGTCGTCCCTATGTTTCTTTCAAAATCCTGATGTATCATTTTTGCTTTCAGATAAAGGCAACGCAAAATGAGCAAATCAAACACAGTACAAATAGGATTCAATTTCACATCCCTTTTTCCATATTAACAAACCAGTCACAAGACATTATGCAATACAAACTGGTGGGCGATCCGAACATCTGTTGTCTGAATTTTAGTTCTGTTTTCATTATGTGACTTCAAAGTCAGAAACCCTCCCCAGCTAACATTTTAGCTATGCCAGGAAATCTGCAGTTCATGGTGAAATAAATGTGTTTTTGTGCAATGACCAAACTGATGTGTCTGGCAGTGAGAGTTAGTAATTTAGAGAAGAACTGAGTGAGAGGTAAACAATTTGGGAAAGGCCACTTGATTAGGAATTAATATTTGATCATCCAGAGGCTCGTAGAGTGACTAATCGTGGTTATGACTCCAAATGATTTCATTAAACTACATAACTTCTAAGTGAGCATCCACTTTGTCAACATCGGAAAATGCTATTGAGAAATAGCAGAATGTTCCCAAATGCATCAGACCAATTCCTGCAAGTATTTATTTGTTTTTAACCCACCTTAGCAAATCACTTTGCTACACACTCCAACTTTCAAAATTTTCTTAAAAAACACCTGTATTCAAGTCCATAGTGTAAAATATGACACAATAGAAACTGCTTATTATGAGACAACTTGGTATTTTCCACCATTTAAGGAAAGTCTGCTAAATTAAAACTAAAATGTAGTGCAAGACAAACAGACAGGCAGACAAGCACGTCATGTCTTAGCCAGTCGAATATTGTGTCTCTTTACTCTGATGCCGACTGACAGACTACAAATGTTAGCCTCAGAGGGACAAAAGAGATGACTGCTTGTTTTACTGAATGACTTGACGGTATGGTGAAGCTTGAGAGGATTGTTACTGGATATCACTCACTTGTCACCTCTGTATCCATGAAACATCGTTTCCATTTGAAAAATTACAACTTTTTACTGATGTAATGAAAGAACAATGTAAAGACACATTTTGTTAAAACGTTCATTCTTTTAATCTTCATTTAAGCAATTAAGTTATGTCTTAGTCATGTAATCAGACTATAGAAATACAGTATACCTTGAATACAATGATATTAGAATTAAAATAATTTAAATTATGATTTGTATGCATGAACAATAGATATTTTTGTATATGAATCTCTTAGTATATAAAAAAGACAAAAACCAGTCTGAGCATACTGTATATAGTGTACATATATGTGTAACTTATCACACTATACTATTTAGAATTATTGCATTTCCTGCAGTTTTATGATGTATTGGCACACGTATTTTTAGAACTAGTTAAATGTTTTCCCCTAAAGTTGGTTCTGATTCTACAGTATACAGTATATAATGCATGTACTGTTTTCCCTCCTCACCTTGGAATACTCCTGATCTGGAATCTCTCATTATAAAGTGTAAACCATTTTACTCCCCCCATGAGTTTGCTTCATTCATACTGGTCGGTGTTTACATGCCGCTGCAGGGCAACGTGCAGGAAGCACAGTTGCCGAACAGATATGGTGTGTGGAGCGGACCAACCCGGACTCGGACTCTTTAGTTATTGTCCTTGGTGACTTTAACAAAGGAAACCTCAGTCATGAACTCCCTAAATACAGACAGTTTATTAAATGCTTAACCAGAGAGAACATTCTAGATCACTGCTACACCACAATAAGCGGGACCTATCACGCCGTTCCTCGTACTGCACGGGCCACTCTGACCACGTCATGGTCCATCTGATTCCTTCATATAGGCAGAAATTAAAGTTCTGTAAACCTGTGGTGAGGAAATTCAAGAAGTGGACCAGTGAAGCTATGGAGGATCTTCAGGCGTGCTTGGACTGTACAGACTGGGATGTTTTCAGGACTGCTACCAACAGTCTGGATGAATACACAGAGGCTGTAACTTCATACACCAGCTTCTGTGAGGACAGCTGTGTTCCAACAAGCACCAGGGTGAGTTACAACAACAACAACAACAAACCCTGGTTTACAGCAGAACTCAGACAGCTAAGGCTGCACAAGGAACAAGCATTTAGGAGTGGGGACAAGGACTTGTACAAAGAGGCAAAATACATGTTTAGTAAGGCGGTGAGAGACGCTAAACAACTGTACTCTGAGAAACTGCAAAACCAGCTCTCAGCAAGTGACTCTGCTTCTGTCTGGAGAGGTCTCAGACAGACAACAAACTACAAGCCTAAAACACCCCACTCTATGAATGACCTCCGCCTTAAAAAAAATTGATATAGAGCCCTCTACGGGATGAATTATGAAGTGTTCTGAGCCATGATAATTCAATAAACAAAATAGAAAAAGTGAGAGGGCAGCTGGCCCTCCTGTTTTGAAAACACACATAAACATTAGAACATGTAAGAAAATAATTAATAAATACTTTGGTGTCCAAGTGACTGTCATCAGACATGATCGAGGGTATAATGAAATATTTGGTTTGTGAGAATATGAATTTGATGATTTCTGACCAAAAATGAACCTCATCCGACCCATCTAAAATCTGAAACCGACACTAACTTTGAGCAGTCGGTAAGTACATTCACTCCGTACTTAAAAAGTTTTCTGCTACTTTATACTTAAAGTAAAATATTAGAATAGAAAAGAATCTCAATACCTCAAAATTGTGTACATTTTCTCGGTTACTTTCCACTACTAATTTTAACACTGACATGGATCACTCTCCATATTACAACTTTTGATGCTTTATTTTGATCATAATAATTGTGTACTTTAACAACATGGTAGATAAAGGAATTGCCAATAACAGTAAGCAGTGTTTCAGAGTGAGCTAGAGATGACAAAGATCAGCATCGATCAATCTCTTTTTTGAGAGAACACCTGTCACACATTCATCACAACACAAAGGTTTTCACTGTTAATCCCGATCCTTTCCCTCCCAATTCTCTTGCATTTTTGTTCTTCTCAATCATCCTGTCATTTCCATCTCTTTGCTTGTCTCGCTCTCTGTTCAAGGTATCCCCCATTAGCCCCCCCCCCAGTGGTTTCCACTTTAATTTTGGCCAGCAACCAAGTAAGTGAGACCCAACTGTGTCTGCCAATGGGTGCGTCGGCAACCGGAGTGATACATGTCAGTTTCCATGGTGACAGGCTTCCTCTGGTACACTCTAGGACTTATATTTCATGTTACCTCCACTTATAGATCAAACGTCATATCTGCTGGATGATAAATAATTGATGAAGTTTGCCTGGGACTTGCAAGTGTTTCGTTGTAGCCAGCAGTATAAGAACAGCTGTGCTGGTTGTAATTGCAGTCCAGGTACTATTCAGGAGTATTAAGTATTGTACAGACATCCATGGTCCCTAAAGGATAAATCCTGCTTATTTAGAGACCCCTGACTTTAACTACCACCACCACAAGGTTGTCATGTTTTTTGTAAAATGTCTAAACCACCATCGGTTGGATTGCTATGAAATTTGGCAAAGATATCCATGACGCCTTGAGAATAAATCATAGTAATTTTGGTGATCCTCCAGCCTTTCCTCCAATACCTCCAACAGATTAAAAATGTTCACTTATCCAAAGCAATGTCTCAATATCTAAAGAATGGCTTGGCACTTAATGTTGTACAGATATTCAATGTTCACAAAAGATGAGTCCTAATGACTTTGACTTTTCGTCTAACGCCACCATGAGGTTGACATTTGTGGTTTTCAGTGAAATGTCTAAAACTACTGCATGGATTGCCAGGAAATTTGGAAAAGGGCATTATGTTCCTGTAAATATCTGTATGTGTAATGACTTTGGTGATACCTCAAGTCTAGCTTGTTTTGTTTTTTTAATCATTCTTGTTATTGTAGTCTCTCTGGTCTAACTGAAGTTTTTTGTCAATGTGAATTGCCTTGTAGTTGAAAGGTGCAATACAAGGTGCTACACAATTAAACTTTTATTCCCCTAACTTTTCACCAGTGCAGCCATCAACATTTAAATGTGTCCACTACTTTGGTTTATAACCAAATACCATACAAAACTAATGGTATTCCCAACAGCCTTAGTTTTAATTTGTGCTAGTGAGCAAGCTAACACAATAAACTAAACACTTATTTTTGAAAAATTACCGGATGCTCTATTCCTTTTTGGTGTCCGACTTCCTGCCTGGGTCGATCTGCTCTGTGTAGCTTGACGCGATAAACCCGACCCGTGGGCTCTCGCACGCCCCCTTCATTGAGGCAGAGGTACCGTTTGCCTCCCCTCTGTGCTTTTTCACTGCGGTTTCTGTCAGATCAGCAGGACTAAATAGGTTCTACACATACGTGAAATACATTACCTATTATATGTAAAGAAAGGACATATAATAAAAGTGTCTACAAATATTACAGTGGTGACAAACAATGAGAAAGCAAAAGGCATGCACTCAACCCAGTTTCTGAGGTGTTACGTCCTTTTCTATTGGTCAAGGGGAGGGTGAGGGAGTAACACGAAGCAACCAAAATAATAAACAAATAGACCATGAACCACAAACAATATTTATTTTGCTCACGTACAGTTCAATCAGAATGAGTCTTAACACAGAGTGGGAGAGGATGGGACAGGTGTGGTCGTGCCAAACAATTGAAACCAATATAACAAAACTTGGCCTATCTAACTAACCTCTGAAACCAAACAAACAAAATGGCTTCTCTAGCTCAGTGATTCTTAACCATGGGGCCGCGGCCCACGATTGGGCCGCGAGCGCCACAGAAAAATTTCAGTTTTGCACCTGTGGGCCACGGGACAGCAAAGGTTATCACTTGAAGACACCAGAGATATTACTGTTATCCATGAGACGCTCAGTTACATTATAGCTTCCCACCACTTGGTGGCGGTAATGCGTCAGTTAGTTGTTTAACAAGCTTCAATAAGCAGAAGCAGACACACAGCTAGCCGCTAGCCTGTAGCGAAAGTTATGGAGAAGTATTTAATATAGTGCTGGGCAAGTGAACACGTTATTATCACATTAATTAAGTAACGCCGACAATTATTTTATTGTCCATTAACGCAGTTTTTTTATTATTATTATTATTAAGCGGACACTTTTAACACAAGAACCGGGCAGCAAGCGGTGAACAGCTGTTCGTGTGTTTGTGTAGCGTCTCTTCCTGCCAAAAAAAAAAATTGAATCTGAAAATATTAAATCTGAAACTGAAAAATACAAGACCTCAAATATCAAAATATATATGAAAGTGAAACATGAAAAAAATAAATGTATTAAAAAAAAATCCAGAACTGAATCAAAATTATATTCAACCCAAAAAAACTTTTCATTCACTTATTTTTATTTATTATGAATACATTGCTGTATTTTTCAATGTTCAAGACCATAACTTGAACTTTCAGGTTCAAATTATTTTTTCAAATGATCAAAACTTTTGACCTGGATTTAGCTCCATACTTCACCGACATTCCCCTGGGTTCTAAGTCCCTCCAAGTACAGCTTCTTATCACTCTATGTACCAACTACATTTATAACAAATACCCAGGGACATGCAGTCAGGGGAGGTAGGGCCTCACCTGTCATCATGACAAGTAAAAAACAAATAATACTAAAATAAAATAAATATGAATATTTCTCCACTGATCTGTGCTATAAATGTAATTTCTGTATGATTCCAATCATTTCTATAATCAAAATTGCTGAATTAGCGCATGTCCTGTTCAAACAGAGGAGACACGTGAGGTGAGGCAGCGACAAGCTGTGCCTCACCTCAGATTGCGCAATCCCTCACTAACTGGGTTGAGCACGTGCCTTTTGCTTTCTCATCGTTTGTCACCACTGTAATATTTGTAGACACTTTTATTTTATGTCCTTTCTTTACATAGAATAGGTACTGTATTTCATGTATGTGTAGAACCTATTTAGTGTTGCTGATCTGACAGAAACCGCAGTGAAAAAGCACACAGGGGAGGCAAACACTACCCTGCTTCAAAGAAGAGGGCGACTGAGAGCCCACGGGTTGGGTTTATGCTTGTTCTGACGTTGCTGCTCTTCTACACTTTTCTTCTTCTTATATTTTGCTTGAACCACAAAAATGTAAGATTCTATATCCAAGCTTAAAACGTCTCAAAAAACAAGGAAATATGACCAAATCAACAGCAATTCAACGTCGGACAGGTAAAGTAACCGTTTATGTGTTTGTTGTTCTCTTTATACATCCGTGGTTGTTACACAGATTATCGCGGAATCTCACGATTTTTGCGGGTGGTGCACGCGAGCGCTCCGCTTCTGAAACGCTCCCGGTGGGGCAGGTCGGTGGGGCAGATCGCGGCGCACACGCTCCCGGTGGAATCAAATATGTACATTACCCATGTGTGTGTAAATAATGCTGATATGAAATATGAAAAACAACCAGTAGTCAATGTGCAAGCTGGCAATTGAATGGTGAATTAAGCTACTCTATTGGGTTCATATATTTGTAAATCTGACTTATGTAGTGTCATTGCCTCACCAGCCACGAACCTCACGTCACTGCAAATACCACACATATTACACGGTACTCAGCATTGCATATGTTTCTGACCAAAAAAAAGCAAAAAAGAAATAATTCATTTAAATTACTTTTTTTGATTTTTTAAAGTTGTTTTGTTTGGAATATGTATAATAAGCATATCATTTAGTTATTCTACTGAGAATTTAACAAACATAAAAAACATGACAGATAGGTTTGCAGTTTTCAAGATGTATATTTCAAATTACATCTATTACAAACATGAAAATAAAGTAGTGAACACCGGCTGAATATCTATTATCAGAATCATTATAACTATATTTTAACAACTGTGTAAAGGAATACTGCTGTTAAAAAGAACCTGATTTGTTTAAAATGTGCAAACCAAATGTTATTGTACTTTTATTCATATAGCAGTACTTTTAAAATAAAACTGCACAATACACTACTTTTGAATTCATTATTGAACATTGCGCATAACAATGCGATTAATCGCAGAAAATCATGAGATTAAAAATTGTAATCGTTGCCGAGCACTAATTTAAAACAAAAAAATGAAGACGAAAGTGGTGCCAAACCCCCCGAAAAGTCTAAATTTACAATCCTGACTTCATTAAGTACAGCTTTGTGAACGGAGGTAACGAGGCAGAGCCGAGAGCCCAATGTGTGGACTGTTGTTATTGTTCATTTGTCACAAATATGAAAAACAACTTCTGGTTCTGCCATGCAAAAATGAAGACTACTACTACAACTATTATTATAAGGCTATATTTGTTGGAATGCTGATTCAGCATTCCAAGTATTGTTATCCTAATCTTTATTCTTCAACTATTTCTTCCGTACATATTTTGGCACTTAATAACTTCCACATTTCTTAAGCTACAGAAACCGTTCAAATATGAAAATGTTCAGCTTTTTCAGGAAAGGGGTGCTATGTCTTTTTATGTTTCTAATCTTTCAACTTTTTTAATTATTAAGCTTTTTGCAAAACTTTTCAAATCCTCTTAAA
The DNA here is from genome assembly GCF_023349555.1 of Cebidichthys violaceus. Lineage (NCBI taxonomy): Eukaryota > Metazoa > Chordata > Actinopteri > Perciformes > Stichaeidae > Cebidichthys > Cebidichthys violaceus. Next base: position 10,120,925 of record NW_027176395.1, on the reverse strand, counting down.
CTTATTCAACTTTCAGATCATTCTACTTCCTCATACTTTCAGCTACAGACACCATTTAAACTTTGAAATGTTGAGAAAACCCTGATCAATAATTGTATGTTATAATCATTTTGATATCTTTTATACTTTTTGAGCTGTAGCAATTTTGCTTTTATGTGTTTTTCAGTCCTTTTCTGCTTTTATAATGGGTGTGTATTGCGCAGCTTAGAGTGCGTGATGTCACCGCTAGAGTGAAGAGAAGCCTGAGATTTCTGTGAAAAAAATATTTGTCTTTTGCGACTGACTCCTCAATTTTCACTCTACATGCATCATTTTTGGATGGAAACGTAGCTAATGTTGTCCTTGTCGTAGACATATGACTATCTCTCTCTCTGTGTGTCTCTCTATCTCTCTGTGTGTCTCTCTCTCTCTCTGCGTGTGTCTCTCTCTCTCTCTCTCTCTCTCTCTCTCTCTCTCTCTGTGTGTCTCTCTATCTCTCTGTATGTCTCTCTCTCTCTGCGTGTGTCTCTCTATCTCTCTGTATGTCTCTCTCTCTCTGCGTGTGTATCTCTTATACAGTCATTCAGGTATTAGAGACTTTTAGAGGACCCCCCCCCCACACACACACACACACACACACACACACACACACACACACACACACACACACACACACACACACACACACACACACACACACACACACACACACACACACACACACACACACACACACACACACACACACAATTTTAAAATACAAGCCCCACCGAATGAATTCCAACTGTAATGCTTTTGATGAAGCCTGTCATTTATTAACCTGTTTGTGTTTATCTAACATTATGATTCAGTCTCCTCTCCTCCTGTCTAACCCACCCAGCCCCACCCTTTCAAAATAAAAGCCCCATGGATTAACTGTATTTAAACATTAAGCTCAAAATGAGGCTTTTTTGTTGAAATAATTAATGTTCTTACTAATACTACGACAACTACTACTACTGCTGCTGCTAATATTTTTAGTATTACTACTACTGCTACTAACACTACTTCTACTACAACTTTTGCTGTTGCAACTATTACCACTACTACTACTGCTATTATTACTACCACTACTGCTAATACGACCAGTACTACTATTACTTATACTACAACTGCTACTACTACTACTACTACTACTGCTGCTGCTGCTGCTATTCATACTACTACCAGTACTAATACTACTACAGCTATTAGTATGAATGCTACTAGTATTTCTACTACTGCTATTACTGCTACTTCAAATACTGCCATTACTATTACTAATACTACTACTTCTACTACTACTACTGTTATTAAATACAACAACCACTGCTACAGCTATTACTACGACTACTTCTACTACTTCTTCGAATTACTAATACTTCTACTACTAATAATACTTCTACTACAACTACAACTTCTACTCCTACTATAAATATCTCTAATGCTACTAATACTTCTACTTCAAACAATACTTCTACTGCAACTTCTACAAATATCACTACTGCTGACATTTTTTAAGCCACAGAAACCATTCAAATATCAAAATGTTCAGCTCTTTCAGGAGAGGGTGATATGACTTTTCATATTTATAATCTTTACATTTTTGAATTATTAAGCTTTTTGCAATTTGTTTTGAATAAGCTATCTATGGAGAAAATCTTCAAATCCTGTTAAACTTCAACTTTCAAAGCCTTCTTCTTTCTCATATTTTCAGCTACTGACACCATAGTTAGACGTGTCAACTAGAAGGGTTTTCAGCAGTGCAGTTTAAATGCTTTTGGGCTTCAACATTTTTCAGAAAGGTACTCTCTCATTTCTGTATTTTCAGCAATGTTTTTGCAATTCATTTCAGCTTTCAGCTTTCAGCATTCCTACGTATTTTCAGCAGGAAATGCATTTTCTAGTTCAGTGTGGCTTTGTGGCACAAGGCAGTAATACTGCCTGTGCCAAAGCACACTGACTGTAATCCTGCGGGCTTATTATTATTATTATTCAGTGTGGCTTTGTGGCACAAGGCAGTAATACTGCCTGTGCCAAAGCACACTGACTGTAATCCTGCGGGCTTATTCAGTGTGGCTTTGTGGCACAAGGCAGTAATACTGCCTGTGCCAAAGCACACTGACTGTAATCCTGCGGGCTTATTATTGTTGGAATGCTGATTCAGCATTCCAAGTATTGTTCTTCGAATCTTTATTCTTCAACTATTTCTTCCGTACGTATTTTGGCACTTAATAACGTCCACATTTCTTAAGCTACAGAAACCGTTCAAATATGAAAATGTTCAGCTTTTTCAGGAGAGGGGTGCTATGTCTTTTTATGTTTCTAATCTTTCAACTTTTTTAATTATTAAGCATTTTGCAATTTTTTTTTTGAATGGGATGTCTATGGAGAAACTTTTCAAATCCTCTTAAACTTGTTCAACTTTCAGATCATTCTACTTCCTCATACTTTCAGCTACAGACACCATTTAAACTTTCAAATGTTGAGAAAACCCTGATCAATGATTGTATGTTATAATCATTTTGATATCTTTTATACTTTTTGAGCTGTAGCAATTTAGCTTTTATGTGTTTTTCAGTCCTTTTCTGCTTTTATAATGGGTGTGTATTGCGCAGCTTAGAGTGCGTGATGTCATCGGTAGAGTGAAGAGAAGCTTGAGATTCCTGTGAAAAAAATATTTGTCTTTTGCGACTGACTCCTCAATTTTCACTCTACATGCATAATTTTTGGATGGAAACGTAGCTAATCTTGTCCTTGTAGACATATGACTGTGGAATCTCACAGATGTACACATTTGGCACAAAAGCCTTTACTTGAGAGGAAAACCAACTTTCTCCTCCATAGACCCCAATGTTAAAACGTACTTCAAAAAAGTCTTACACAGACAACCGCACCCCATTTCTAAATTGCCATTGAAGCCACTTTTTTTTACACTACAGACACAATTTTCGCATGATCTGTTCTTCAAGTCATCCTCCCTCTCCAGTATTAATATTGGAGCAATAGGGGCTATGGTTATGGGGTTTTTGGGGTTTTGTTTGACAGGTGTTTCCCAGTCTTTTCTCATGAAAAGGCAGCCAGGCTCACAGGTGTTCGTACTTGAGCTAATTACTGATGTTTATAAACACACAGACTCACAGACACAAGCCTCACTCTATCTCTCTGTGTCTCTCTCTCTCTGCGTGTGTATCTCTTTCTCGGTGTGTCTCTCTCTCTCTGCGTGTGTATCTCTTTCTCGGTGTGTCTCTCTATCTCTCTGTGTGTCTCTCTCTCTCTGCGTGTCTCTCTCTCTCTCTGCGTGTGTCTCTCTCTCTCTCTGCGTGTGTCTCTCTCTCTCTCTGCGTGTGTCTCTCTCTCTCTCTCTGCGTGTGTCTCTCTCTCTCTCTGCGTGTGTCTCTCTCTCTGCGTGTGTCTCTCTCTCTCTCTGCGTGTGTCTCTCTCTCTCTGCGTGTGTCTCTCTCTCTCTCTGCGTGTGTCTCTCTTATACAGTCATTCAGGTATTAGAGACTTTTAGAGGACCCCCCCCCCCCCCACACACACGCACACACCATTTTAAAGTACAAGCCCCACCGAATGAATTCCAACTGAAATGCTTTTGATGAAGCCTGTCATTTAATAACCTGTTTGTGTTTATCTAACATTATGATTCAGTCTCCTCTCCTCCTGTCTAACCCACCCAGCCCCACCCTTTCAAAATAAAAGCCCCATGGATTAACTGTATTTAAACATTAAGCTCAAAATGAGGCTTTTTTTGTTGAAATAATTAATGCTCTTACTAATACTACGACAACTACTACTACTGCTGCTGCTGCTGCTAATATTTCTAGTATTACTACTACTGCTACTCATACTACTAATACTACTTCTACTACAACTTTTGTTGTTGCAACTATTACTACTACTACTGCAATTATTACTACCACTACTGCTAATACTACCAGTACTACTATTACTTATACTACAACTGCTACTACTACTGCTACTATTCATGCTATTACCAATACTAATACTACTACTACAGCTAAAAGTATGAATGCTACTAGTATTTCTACTACTGCTATTACTGCTACTTCAATTACTGTCATTACTGTTACTCATACGACTACTTCTTCTACTACTGTTATATTAAATACAACAACCAATACCACAGCTATTACTACGACTACTTCCACTACTTCTTTGAATTACTAATACTTCTACTACGAATAATACTTCTATTACAACTACAACTTCTACTACTACTTTAAATATCTCTATTGCTACTAATACTTCTACTTTGAACAATACTTCTAATACAACTACAACTTCTACTACTACTACAAATATCACTACTACTACACTTTGTTTAAACCACAGAAACCATTCAAATATCAAAATTTTCAGCTCTTTCAGGAGAGGGTGATATGACTTTTGAAATCTACATTTTTGAATTATTAAACTTTTTGCAATTTGTTTTGAATAAGATATCTATGGAGAAAATCTTCAAATCCTGTTAAACTTCAACTTTCAAAGCCTTCTTCTTTCTCATATTTTCAGCTACTGACACCATAGTTAGACGTTTCAACTAGAAGGGTTTTCAGCAGTGCAGTTTAAATGCTTTCGGGCTTCAACATTTTTCAGACAGGTAGTCTCTCATTTCTGTATTTTCAGCAATGTTTTTGCAATTCATTTCAGCTTTCAGCATTCCAACGCATTTTCAGCAGGAAATGCATTTTCTAGTTATTCTTATTCTCCATCTTCCACATCAGAGTTTGCCGCGAAACTAGTCCCACAGCGTTGCCAACACCTGCTCAAAAAGTAATTCAACACGTGCGGCTTGATCGGGAATCGTGAGCTATGACTTTTATAAGAAATTCGTCCAGCGGTTTCCCCGAAAATCGCGATCTACGATGAAAAATCGGCCCATTGACTTGAATGGGATTTCGGCGTGAAGAAAGCAAAAAAAACACTTAACTTTGGACCCATATTGACCAGCCATACTTTAACGTAGAAACATGATTCAAAGTTTAAAACATAGACAAATTGATGGACGTTATTGAGCCAAATGGACATTTTGCTAGCTAGCATAGTTTTCATGAAGTCACCGATTTAGTTTCAGCAAAACTTTGGGTCTGTTTCAGATTTTATAATGGGTGTGTATTGCGCAGCTCGTTAAGTGCTAGAGTGATGACATCACGGTCAGAGTGAAGCAGAGCAGGAAAATGTTCTGTGATTTTTCCAAACAAATTGCTCCCATTCCCACAATTGTTACTCTTTATACACCATTTTTGGCCAAAAAGCTTGGAAATGTTGTGCTGGTCGCAACAAAGTGTCTATGGAATCCAACGGACTTACACATTTGGCTCAAACAGCCGTGGAGCGACATGAATTCCAACCGACTGCCCCATTAGACCCCATGTTAAATCAGAAAAGAAATTTGTCAAAGAAAGCAGACGGTACCAGTTTTGTAACTTGCGCTGGCGCTCACATTTATAACACTATGAACATAAAAAACATACCAGTGCGTTCGGCAGAGTCTTATCTCTCTCACGGTGCACTTATTTTATTGATTGGACTCATGGTTTTGGTATAAAGTGCATTTGTTTGACAGGTGTTTTCCAGTGTTTTCTCATGAAAAGTCTGCCAAGCTCACAGGTGTTCTTAATTCAGCTAATTACTGATGTTTATAAACAAACAGACTCACAGACTCTCCAGGCCCTGCGTCGTCACCATGGCAACCAGTGACTCTGTCTGTCTGTCTGTCTGTCTGTCTGTCTGTCTGTCTGTCTGTCTGTCTGTCTACAGAAGGATTTACAAATAAATGTGACTCACAAATGCACGCAGAACAAATATATTTCTGCATTTGTATGTGGATGTTTTCTATTTGTTTGTGGATTTGTGTGTATTTGTTTGTGGATCTCTTCACATTTGTTGGTGGGTTTTTTGAGACTCCCCTGCCTGGCCGGATTCACAAATACGTTTTTTTTAACATGGACCTATCTGTAGCCAATCAGATGTCAGCCTCATTTTCAAGCAATCACATGAGCGCAGCTCCCCCCTCCCCTCCCCACGAGGCTGCCAGCTGTGTTCACACCGATCGCAGGGCGAATTATTCGCGTGATGAGATTACATACAAAGTCTTTGCACAGACACGATGAGACTGCAGTGACACGAATTTTGCGCGGCGCGTTTGGGGCGACGCGTTTGGGGCGGCGCGTTTGGGGCGATGTTCCTCCTGTCATCACTGACGTCCTGTTGTTGTTGAATCAGGAAGTACAAACTGTAGCCATCTGTGTTCACCCAGAGCTCTACGCAGGGACGTGCGGTCAGGGTGTGATGATGAAATAAAAATAAAAAACAAATAATGCTATAATAAAATAAATATTAATATTTTTCTACTGATCTGCGCTATAAATGTAATTTCTGTATTATTCCAAACATTTATTATCAAAATCTCTGAATTAGCGCATGTCCTGTTCAAACAGAGAGGAAACAGTGAGGTGAGGCAGTGACCAGCTGTTCCTCACCTCAGACTGTGAATCCCTCACAAACTGGGTTGAGCGCATGCCTTTTGCTGTCTCATTCCTGCACACACTGTAATATTTGTAGACACTTTTATTATGTCCTTTCTTTCCATATAATAGGTACTGTATTTCACGTCTGTGTAGAACATATTTAGTGTTGCTGATCTGACATTAAGGGGAGGCAAACACTACTCTGCCTCAATGAAGGGGGCGTGCGAGAGCCCAAGGCTCAGGTTTATCGCGTCAATTAACACAGAGCAGATCGACCCAGGCAGGAAGTCAGACACCGATAAGGGATAGAGCATCCGGTAAGTTTTCAAAATAAAAGCGTCAGCTTTAACTTGGTTTAACTTTTTCAAGAGTATGAATCTAAAATGCAGAAAAGAGAGAAGCATTATCTCAATCAAACCTCAACGATACTGCCGGTAACATCAGCGTGTGCGTATATATTGCGACGTCTTCGGGCAGTAGAAGCCACACTGTCAAAATTTCTTGCAAAATTTTCTAGTTTAATTTGAAACTTATTATTTTGAATGTATTTTATTACCACATATTTATCAAATTTCCATTTTTTTCTTCGTTTTTTTGAGAGTCCCTCCTTTTTTTCTGTAGTAAAATCTAATTGTTATTTTTGTGTTAATAAGCCTGACTTGAGCCTTTAAATTTGTTCTTGTATTACATTGATTTGTTCCATGAATTGTTAGCCTGTTGGGCGTCTTGTTGTATGCAGGTTTACATAAACATGATAAATAAATGTGATGATCACATTGTATCATGTCATTTATTTGACAAGGTTTTTGCTTGTTAAACTGTAAGTGAATTTGATTTTGTTATTGAATACAAATCAAACCAAGAGTGAGATCAATTAGTTAAACCAATACAGTGTTAATATTTGAATGGGCCCCGGGCCACTTTGTATTTGAAAAGTTGGGCCCCGAGGTCAAAAAGGTTAAGAACCCCTGCTCTAGCTTATCTAACAGTACTCGACCAAAATCAAATACAGATGGGGCACTGCCCAATAAGCCTAGTGTATCTAGACACAGAAAGTCAACTACGTGTTTGCCAATGTACAGGGTACCCCAGACTCACCTACTGTCCGCAACCTCTCACCACAAAGTCTAACAAATCCAACTCTCAGCATTGACAGAAAATGTGAAGTGAAGAACCCGCTGAACTCCTGAGTCTTCCTGCTTTTATCTGTGGCTCTCCCTCTGTCGATTGGCCAGCCTGCAGGGGGTGTAATCCTTTGAGCGGCACGACCGGCCCCCACAGGTGGAACCCAATCAACTGATTGACACCTAAATAGGGAACTGAGGGAGAGAGAAAGAAAGGGCAGGAGGGGAGAAAACACAACACGTAACAGAGGGATTGCGCAATCTGAGATGAGGCACAGCTCGTCGCTGCCTCACCTCGCGTGTCTCATCTCTGTTTGAACAGGACATGCGCAAATTCAGCAATTTTTATCATAAAAATGCTTGAAATGATTGGAATCATACAGAAATTACATTTACAGCACAGATCAGTAGAGAAATATTCATATTTATTTACTTTTCATGATGACGACCGCGCGTCCCTGGTATTTTGAATCTCCCGCCATTGCTCTGCTCTATATCAACTTCCTTGATAAAAATGAAGGTTATATACGAAAATAATAACTGTAACAAGCTTAATATGTTCGAGAATTAGCTCAGGGCACAGGTGGGCAGCGCTGTATCCATCTTGTTCAAAGGGCAGCTTCCTCATAAAATGCCTTCTCTTTCTAAGGATGTTTTCGATATGAGATGACAGGCAGAGAGCTAGACTTTGTCTCTCTTCTCACCTAATAGGAGTGAGAGAGAGAGAGAGAGAGAGAGAGAGAGAGAGAGAGAGAGAGAGAGAGAGAGAGAGAGAGAGAGAGAGAGAGAGTAAGCCATCCTAAATCAAAAGAATAGGGCTCCTGCCTTTTGGATGACGGGTGATGCTGAGCTCCCATCATGGAGTAACAGTAATGAAGCATTTTCACCGAGGCTGCAGCACTGTCAGTGGGTGGTGGAGCCCCCGGGATTGCATTAAAGACTCTCTGTTCTCTGTTGCACATGGCACACTATTTACCATCCAATGCAATTGGTGGTAGAATAGAAAGCTTAATGCAGTGGATTATATGATTTCTTTTATATTTTGCCTGCATCTTGTGTCCTAACAAATGCCAATTAATCAGTGGGTAAGCTTTCAATTATGAGGGAAATTAACAAATTTAATTTTATTGAGAATGCACATTATCAGTTAACTACCCGGTGTCAATTTCTGCAGGATGCTCACAGGGCTTATCATCTTGTTTAATCGTTCTGCTTAGTCAGAATTGAAGGTGCTGCTCTGTGAGCTCCTCATCAGAGGTTATTAGCTATATTAACTAGCATCTGTAATGAGCAGCATCATTAGAGATTAGAGTGAGAAAGAAAAGTGGAAAGAAGAAAACCCAAGATAGAAACAAACAAAATCAAGGTCCAGAAGTGGCTGCCACAAGCCAAAGATGCTGTCCAAAACCATTACAGCCTGCTGTTTCCATGGTAGCAGCCAACCTAAAATTATTTTCTCACTACCCTATCTTCCCTCTTGTATGTTACCAAGAGGTACAAAGCCAGTTGGTGAAATCTCTGTAAAGTCTCTGTTAGTGTGATGACAGCTGTCAGTTACTCACGTCGTCATCGGACCACAAAATAAAACTCCATCCTGCTTGTGCGCTCAGAAACATCTATCATTCCAACGTCGGAGGTGATTACAGTTGATGCAAACACAGTAAGATACATGTTGCGCTCTGATATCTTGTGTCATATCGGTGCCTGTTTTGATCAGAATTCAACAAATATGTTGTGGAGTGGAGGCAGGCTGTTGATCGGATGGTAACAAGTACTCTTTTTTTATTCCTCAAAACTGACCTCAAGCCGGAAACATTGTGATCAAAAGCCCATTACTGATTCTGATAACAACTTAATCAGAAAACTGAGTCAGAGAAACAAATTAATTGACCTGAAGCAAACTAATGTATCTCTATTATGCTCTATTGTGGTCTGCTGCAATGAGCTCATTTACCTGGGGAGAGCCATTACACTTTTGACCTCAGGTCCCTGCTGCACAACAGTATCTTATTGACTGACTGTTGGCTACAACATCATTACCAAAAAATGTCTAATGTGTCTAATGCATCTGGTGAGGTAAAAAAGTTAGAAAGCTCTAAAATCAATTTAGAGCCTGAATAGACCAAACCAACTTTTTGAATGTTTGGTGCAGTCTGTCAACTTCTGGGACAGCGCTGTAGGTAGCTCTGTCAGCTCTGTTAGCATATGATGAAGTATGTAGCAATCCAAAATTAATAGGTGGATTATTTGGCGCAACGTCACCTTCTTCAAAGGTGCATGGAGAAGGGAAATGTATTGATCATATATTTTCTGCAGTCCCATTCTTAAAACAAAAACTCTTAACTGTAACCCCCATATCTAGTAGGGCTACCCTATAGACATTTAGAAATAGTTTATAACGCACTGTAATGTTGTCGTAAGCACATAAAGACTTTTCAATTTTTTTTATTAGAATAATTTGTCGACCATTATGATGTTTCCTATGAAGACACATTTTGTATTATTACAACTGTGTTTTACTGGAGGAGGACTACCACAGTCAATGTAAAAACATGAAAATGTGAATGGACCTATCTAGAGCCAGTGTTTGGTTTGTCCTTTCTGGGCCACTGTAGAAACATGGCACCCGCTTCGTATGTTGATAAACGTCTCATTTTTAGGTTACAAAAACATAACAAATCTTATTTACAGGATATTATACACTTAAGAAAGCATAGCTGTTAATATTATATTCCATTTCTGCAAAAATATCCTCCTAAATGCTACAACTTTCGTTAATGAATTATTTATACAAATTCACCCAACCATCCAGGCATGGAACTGCTTTAAGGTCTTGTTTTTTGAGTTCTAAATTAATGATGTCATCTCATGAGATAGTTGAGTGATCAAAAGCTGGTCCAATTATATTATAATCAGTGAGACATTATTGTGAAATAAGAACTAATGAGAGCAAAAAGAACCAATACTGTACACCCTCATATAGTGTGAGCACAGACACTTGCATGATGTAATAGACATCCTCTCTCCTCTTGCTGTTGCAATGCTTTGTCACATATAAGACTTTGCTGTTGTGGGCATATTTATGAGACACATTGTATAAATGTACAGTAGATATTGTATAGCCTTTGTTAAGGCGCTGGATAAGTATAGGCCCATAATGTACGTTCTCATATGTCTCTGAAGTGACAGTTTGACAAGATGTGTCTAAGCATATACTAGCATACCCCGCACCTCATCACCAAGCTGTCACTCTCGACTGGACAGGAGTTGGGTTGAAGTGTTACATCCTGTGAGACTCGAGGGCAACAGAGGAGGAGAAGACAACCTCTCCTTACATTCTCCTGTTTCACACTCTCTCCTTTCCTCTCCTCATACTTTCAGACCGATTAATCTCATCCTGGCTTTAAATTAACGACATTATCTATTATTCACAGGCAAGGCCAGCTTCTTCTCGCATAGACCATATAAATGAAGTCTAGCCACTGTGGATTTCTCACAAACCATCACCTGAAAGTCTAATGATTACTATGCATTAGCATAGATTAGACCAGGCAAGGTCAATAGTTGTCCATTTTACCCTGCTCTTTCTGAGGGATTTTTTGTGACTCCCTGGCCTCTCGGAGTTGTCGGCTGTGGCAACGCCCCTGGGACTCCCAACAATTGAGTCGCTTGATCGGATAAAGAGGAAAAGCACAACAAGCAACGGAAGCAATGTGAATGTTGTTCAAGGATCGTCTGTAGCCGACTTAATTTACAGCTCTATCTCCTCTGCTGAGGGGGATGAGAGAGGTCCGTGGCAAATTTAAAGGAAACTGATCGACATATTATGAAAGCAAGCTGCTTTTTCAGTATCAAAAGGGCTGATTCAGTCTGTAAGGTGGCATAAAGGAAGAGCAGAGCAGTTTCATGGAATTATGAATGTGATCTCCCAATAATTTTGACATCACTTCTTCCCAGGATGACAGGAATTTGCAACCACTAACTTCTGGAAGTAAGCCACTCAGCATATACCTGTTACAGTTATAAAATCACTTGTGATGCTATTGATCTCAGTAAGTTGTAAAGTCATGATAGAAAGGTTAGACTACTTTATCATTCATCCAGTAGTTTTGGCTTGAAGTGAATCTCAAACTTACTGGACAAATGTATCAAAAAATAAAAAAAACATTTATTTTTTGGAAATAGACTAAACCATCTTACATTGTCTTACCATATTGAGGTTTTTAGTCATCAACTGGTCATCAACTGGTCAAAATCGATTCTGTGAAACTTCTCAACATCTATGGATTCCCAGAAAATTTGGTAGAAACATTCATGTTCCCCTCAGGATAAATTGTCCTTACTTTAGTGATCCCTTAACTTTTTATCTCCTGCCACCATCAAGTTAAAATATGACCACAAAATATGCACACATACCTGTGATAATGAAATTCCCATCAATCTCATCTGTGCTTTTGTGTATAGCCCTACTTACCAACTAAGATGGTGAATGTAAACATTATACCTTGTTAAACATGTTAGCATGCGGATGTTTGCACATAAGAACATTCAACTTCTTTGAGTAGGTAAAACCATCTTGCATCATTTTACCACTGTATGTTTAACTTCTTTCACAGTCTGTTGGTTCAGCAAAACAAATATGAAGACAGAGAGAGATGGAGGGGAGCAGGGGTCCACAGAGGATTACATCCTGGTGGTTTCTAAACAACTTGTGCCTGTGTCAAAATGACAGATGGTGCCATCTAAGTTTAGCATCAACCTCACCTGATGGCTTAGCAGCAACTGTTGCTGTCTTTCAGTGGGTTGGCTTCACCAGGATCATTGCCAGGTGATTCAGGCAGAGAAAAGATAGAGCTAAAACACCTTCTCACATGACCAAGCACTGTGAACAAAGCCAGAAGTTTGCATTTAGCCAACATTGTTTCCAGTGATAATTCTTCACTTGACACTTAAGGTCTAGATGAACTGTTTCTGTGCCTCTTTTGTCAACAGAGAAAAACTAAAATGCATTATTACAGAAATTGTATTAGCAGCATATGTCTTTACAAAAGGAGCATTGTGTATGTGGTTTACAACATGTCTAAATACAGTATTTCTACATCAACCATTTATTAAAAGTAACCGTCTTGAAAAGTCCTTCTTTGAACATTGCAGAAGTCATAATAAGACTACATTGGTACAGTTGATACAGTAAGCTAGTATTGTAATCCGCAGTGTATGGGCATTTGAACATGTACAGTATTGTGTTTACAAGACAGGTTAATATCTTTTAACCTAAAGCATAAAAATGTATTTACTCCTAAATCCCAGAAGAAATAAGTTTGCTGAAAAAAAAGAATACCCTCTTTCTATTTCTCTCTCTCTCTCTGTGTCTAAATATATAGGTCAGTCAGTTTGTCAACAAAAAACAAAATTATTAACATTATTATTAGTTGTCCTATGGTCCTATTTCATTCTTAAAACAAATGTAAATAAAACAGTGTTAGCAAAGCACAATTAATGGTTTCCAGATGTCATATTTGTGTTAATGCAGTGTAACGTTTGCTGTGATTTTCTTTGTGTGCAAGCAATTTTTAACAGCTCAGAATAAAGAGCACAAATTGCATTAGTGGCTGCAGGTTGATTCTTGAGTCTCAGAGTAAAGTTGCGTCCAATTAGGACAAGGATTAGTTGCCATGGAGACAGCTGCCTCCAGATTCCCCAGTAACACAAAGCAAATTTACTAAACAGTGACAAATTTAGAGGGACAGCTTAATACTGTATATGACTACATTTCATTTAAAAATGTGGCATCCTCTCCCTCCTCACATTGGCATACATTTATCACAAAGTTCACTACGGATATGGTCAGTGTTAAATTACTTTTGAACACATACATTTACCATTCTTCCAATCTGCCCTGCCCTGTTCACAGTATTCATTTTGAGTGATAATAAATACTTTTAAACAAGCTGTACTTTGAAAAAACAAATAAACAAACTACAAAAAATAATTAGGTGCAGTCAGTTAAGTAGGCTACGTCATCTTGCGATTCAATTTGTGCTTTTAATTGCATTTTGTTAACATCTGTAGATAATATCTAAACATGACTCAACAGACCATAAGAATACAATTAGATTTTCTTCAAATCCCTGGTGAATATTACTGTAAGTTTTTGACAATAAGAATATCCATTTCAAAGGGGTTGACTTAGTTTTACACCACTTATCTAATCATAAAGTCATTCATTGCGTATAATTGAGTTAGCATTGCATTAACCATTTTTATGAGATTTTAAAGATGTTTGTTTTTTGTTTCCTGTCAGTAAAATTGTTTAGATGCTATATACACTGATGATCACACCATGTTTTATCTACAAATGAATCCTTAAATGAGCTCCAACGTTCAGGGCCTCAGGGCTGCCTGGCATGAACATAATCCCACCACTTTCTTAATGTTTTAAAACTCACCATCTCCCGCATAATTAAACAGCAGTGACCTCAATTGCTAAGCAGCTACCTGGTAGATGTTTAAGATGGCCTGGATCAACCTGAATCTTAAGCCCCATTTAATCTCCATTCTCATCTCTGCATTATAATGAGGGTGTTGTCTGAGGAGAAACATGGAAACAAACTTAGCTGAAAAGAAAGAAACATGTTCCTTTGAATTTTGGTTGAGAGTGCAGGTCTGATGTTTCTGTTTTTAACTAAAGAGCTGTCGAACACAAACGCTTCTTTTCAAACTGCCAGTTGAAGCATCCAAAAAAAGCTTGGTGCTGATGAATGCAGGCAAGTCACAGTCTTCCCCTCTGATGAAGAAATATAGCAGTCTATATGTCATTGTCTAGTATCACAACTTCCACACCCTTAGGGGCTCAAACTGATCCAAAAGCCAAGTGCAAGGGAGAGAGAGAGAGATAGAGAGAGAAAGTGTCTGTCTACAAAGTGTTGCCTCACTCAGGGGTCCAGATTTCCACAAAACTCGGTATGTGTGTGTGTGCGAGTTTGTCTTTGTAAGCATATATTCATCAGAAAGTGCAGGCGTAGACAACCCCAACCACCACAATGTTGCCGATGGTGGCGATGATGGCGATCCATAGCCAGATGGCATCGCTAGACATGGACTGCGACTCATCCTGCTGACCGTGTACCGAGGCGGCAGAGGCAGTGGCGTGGACACTGGCCGAGGAGTTAAAGAGCGAGTGCTCGCCGCTGTAATCATCATTGGGCGAGGAGTCCATGAAGGCTCCCGTCATGACTGGGATCTAGGAGAGGAGGAGAAAAAGTAAAGAGAAAAGTTTAAATTTTGTCACTTCTTGTCAACCTTCATTTGAAGGAGAGGGTATACGGAGAGAAGTAAGACATTGGACATCTGTCTTTTCATGCAGGTTTTGCTTTTCCTATTAGGGCTGTAGCTACTTAAGACACAGAGGACATGTCCTCTGATTTTTTTCAAGGAGATTGAGGGTGTAGGGGGGTGTAACATTCCACATTTAAAACCTTATGTAGTGGCAGGATATTAATGATCCTGGTTCCAGTACTTTTGGACTATATTCAAATTTGACTACTTTTAGTAATCAAAACAAATATCTTAAGTAATCTTTTAAATCAAGAATTCAGTATTTCTTCCTCAGAATGTTGCTCCTTGCAGTAGACCTACGGAGACAGCTTCAAAACATCAGATCCAGTTCGACATGACTTAGGCTACATCCACACTACTCCGTTTCCATTTCAAAACGCATATGTTTTGCTACGTTTACGCTGAGCGTCCACACTATGCCGACGTTTTCGAGCACCGAAAACGGAGGAGTTTGGAAACACTCCTGAGGACGGATAAGTTTGAAAACTCTGGGGAGCATATTTGTGTGGATGGCCGTAAACGGATAAGTTTAGAAACGATGACGCCCACAACCGCTGCATGTATTTCAGATGTGGCAAGTGAAAATTATTTATTGCTTGGGACATTCGGCACCCTGTGCAGGTTAGCCATTCAAGCAACTGAATGCTTTAGTGTGTGTGTGTGTGTGTGTGTGTGTGTGTGTGTGTGTGTGTGTGTGTGTGTGTGTGTGTGTGTGTGTGTGTGTGTGTGAGAGAGAGAGAGTATTTTACGTGTGTGTGGTTGTGTGTGATTATGGGTATGATTGACGATGAGAAATGCATGAGAGACCTGTACCACGCTCAGACTGGAAAACAGACTTTGATGAAGATGTTGAAAAACAATGCTAAAAATACCTCGGAGGAATGAACACAAAAATGCTGTCTTGCTTGCTCATTTGCTCGCCTTCACTCCCTCTCATCCCCCCCTCTTTCTCTCATGTACACACAAAGACGTTACCACACACACACATACCTCCGGTCTTCCCTCACACAGGGAAAAACACTGTTTAGAAAGCATTCTGCTGCTCTCTGTTCATTGGCCCCTGGTGGTGAATAATGACATGACACATCCTGTGATGCACTTGCTGCTCAAATGAGCATGATGAAGTCCAGCAACCTAGTAACTGTTGATTCCTCCTGCTACAACATGTCACATGTACCTTTCATCCATTCAAACATTTCTTTATTATGAGCAGATGTACAGTTGTGGTCAAAAGTTTACATACACTTGTAAAGAACATAATGTCATGGCTCTCTTGAGTTTCCCCGTTATTTCTACAACTCTGATAGAGTGTGATCGGAACAGATACTTCTTTGTCACAAAAAACATTCATGAAGTTTGGTTCTTTCATGACTTTATTATGGGTTAACAGAAAAAGTGATCAAATCTGCTGGGTCAAAAATATACATACAGCAGTGCTAATATTTGGTTACATGTCCCTTGGCCATTTTCACTTCAATTAGGCGCTTTTGGTAGCCATCCACAAGCTTCTGGCAAGCTTCTCGTTGAATCTTTGACCACTCCTCTTGACAAAATTGGTGCAGTTCAGTTAAATTTGATGGCTTTCTGACATGGACTTGTTTCTTCAGCATTGTCCACATGTTCTCAATGGGATTTAAGTCAGGACTTTGGGAAGGCCATTCTAAAACCCTAATTCTAGCCTGATTTAGCCATTCCATTACCACTTTTGATGTGTGTTTGGGGTCATTGTCCTGTTGGAACACCCAACTGCGCCCAAGACCCAACCTTCGGGCTGATGATTTTAGGTTATCTTGAAGAATTTAAAGGTAATCCTCCTTCTTCATTATCCCATTTACTCTCTGTAAAGCACCAGTTCCATTAGCAGCAAAACAGCCCCACAGCATAATACTACCACCACCGTGCTTGACGGTAGGCATGGTGTTCTTGGGGTTAAAGGCCTCACCTTTTCTCCTCCAAACATATTGCTGGACATTGTGGCCAAACAGCTCGATTTTTGTTTCGTCTGACCACAGAACTTTCCTCCAGAAGGTCTTATCTTTGTCCATGTGATCAGCAGCAAGCTTCAGTCGAGCCCTAAGGTGCCACTTTTGGCGCAAGGGCTTCCTTCTTGCACGGCAGCCTCTCAGTCCATGGAGATGCAAAACACGCTTGACTGTGGACACTGACACCTGTGTTCCAGCAGCTTCTAATTCTTGGCAGATCTGCTTTTTGGTGGTTCTCGGTTGACTCTTCACCCTCCTGACCAATTTTCTCTCAGCAGCAGGTGATAGCTTGCGTTTTCTTCCTGATCGTGGCAGTGACAAAACAGTGCCATGCACTTTATACTTACAAACAATTGTTTGCACTGTTGCTCTTGGGACCTGCAGCTGCTTTGAAATGGCTCCAAGTGACTTTCCTGACTTGTTCAAGTCAATGATTCGCTTTTTCAGATCCATGCTGAGCTCCTTTGACTTTCCCATTGTAGCGTTTGTGGGCGTTTGTATCCAATGAGCCCTATTTAAATGGCCTCAGAGAAGTCACCAGCTGTAGTCACTCATAATCACTCACAAGAAGTTAAGAGGCCATGCTATGAAGCTCATTTCATTGACACAACTTTCTAAGTCACCAAAATTGCTAATTCATGTTGCTGTATGTATATTTTTGACCCAGCAGATTTGATCACTTTTTCTGTTAACCCATAATAAAGTCATGAAAGAACCAAACTTCATGAATGGTTTTTGTGACAAAGAAGTATCTGTTCCAATCACTCTATCAGAGAAAAATCAGAGTTGTAGAAATAACTGGAAACTCAAGAGAGCCATGACATTATGTTCTTTACAAGTGTATGTAAACTTTTGACCACAACTGTATATATATATATATATATATATATATATATATATATATATATATATATATATATATATATATATGTATTCAAGAAGCCTAGTAGTAGTAACAACGTCTCTGTGTAGCCAACAACTGTCAAATCAAATAAAGAAAGTACACATCAATTCTATTTTAACAATTATTGCAACTGTCCGTGGGAAGAATTCACCTATAAGAGTTTGTTCATTCTTGATTAAAGACTGGTCTCTCTGACCACTTTTCTCTCTTTGGAGAACGTCAAGTGAAATAACTTCTCTGACTTACGTAATAATTATCCTACTCCTCGTTCTCATTCCTCGTCTCCCCCATGTGTGTAAATCTCACTTGAGTCAGGAAATTTGTCAGAATTTACGCCGCTGAACAAGAGCCGTAAAGGCTGAAAAAGCTGCGCCGGTAAAATACAAGTGCTCTGTCAAAATGTAATAATTCTCAATTATCTATCGGTTTTAGGTCCTGGGTCCGGATACAACGGCGTCTGGGCTCGGATCTAGACCGCGGTCCGCCTATTAGTGACTCCTGCCCTATAGGCTTCTGATTCAGACCCTTGCTCTTGGTATCATAGTAAAGGTAACACTTTTAAGATGTTTGCAATGGTGTAATTATCTGTATATTATTGGGTATATGTAAATGATGGAACACAGCATAAATGAAAGATTTAATTTCAGAAAACCTTTTCATTGGTCTATTTGACCAGCTCATACCTGTATCGCAGGAAATGCTTTTAGGATGAGTGCAGTACTCCAATTCATCCACCAGGTGGAGACATAGACCATGTTTTCACATGGAAGACTGAGATAGGTTGTTCAATGCTGGAGGAAGGCAGGGTGGAAATACTCCTCCATGCTATGCAAATAAATACAAACAGTTGGAATCGACTCAAAGATGACATAGGACATTGGAGTAGCAATGTTCAGCATTGATTTGCCGTCTAACACAATGTTTGATCGCAAAACAGCAAAGGTAAGACATAATTAATGGTTAGTGAACTTTATTTTTTCTATTTTTCGGCAGCTAGTTCAGAGATTTTTGGTTGTAGAGTGATCAGACTTATACCTTTGGAATCTGTGGAGCCTTATATTGACATATGTTTGACAGCTAATGTGTATGTACCATTAGCGTGTGTGTGCTCATTTAGTTGCTTTGTGTTGGAATCATGTTTAGTTTAGTTAAAAATGGTTATGATGACCTTTAAGCCTCTTTAAGCCTTTTGCAATTATGTGGGTATGCAAGATGAATATGTTGCTACATGTTTAACATATCCTTATTTAGTGTTCATTGTGATATACGCAACTGCCCCGGGTAGTGCTCAAGCTCAAGAGGTGTTAATTTGAATAACATAAAAAGCTAAATAATAAAAAATATGCTTTAAACTGCCCTCCTGTCCTTAACTTCTAAAGAAAATTGTGAAAAAGTGTTGACATTAAAAACATTTTATTTTTCTGACATATATTGTTACATTGAACTACACAAGTTTTGTTATTTCAATTTTGTCTTGGCCCATCTCATCACTCTCATCAACATGCTGCTGATTTGATTTCTTATTTATCAAAATCCTACCGCACTGTGATCTGGAGACACCACAATGTTGACAACCTTATCCTGCATTCAAAGATACATCTAGCTTAATCTAACATTCACTCAGATGATAACTGAAGCTCTCAACCCTGTCTGCATTCTTTATATTTAAATATTTAATTTATAAGTAACTCATTGTCCACAGGAGTGAGCTGTTTGCATAAATGTGGAAGTGTACCATATAAAATGAAGTGGATACTGCGAGTGTGTGTAAACATATTCCAGTAGTAAGACTGAATCTAAATATTTGATTGCTTGCTATTTTTGGCAGAGATGGTGTTCGATGACATGTCAGTGGTATATCATCATTTTTCAAGAGACTTTCTCCTTTATCCAGTCATCCAAGCTCACATCTCCCATGTGGATATTCTGCAGCAAGCGGTTAAGTGTTAATGGAAAAGAGGGGAAATAGAGACCTCGATTAGGAGCATCCCAAAGCATCTGAGCACTTATGCATTCCATGAAGGTCATCCCCTAGGCATTGCTGACAGGTAACACAGAAAAGTTGGTACTACATTTCAGTTTGAAAGGGTTTTAGAAATGAGCCCCCTGAACACACAGCTTAAGCAAAGATGAAAGTGGTCTCATTAATAGGTTGTAGTTGTTTTAACCTTTAGATTAAAACTGAAGTTGATCTGGATCACATTCAAACTAAGAAATTGTCTCTTGAAGGTCACAATTAAAATTGTACAATTTGTATCTTTATTCTTCTGTAAACCATTTCTTCCAGTGTGTACCAACAGTGGAAGGCAACAAGTTGGTGCTTGTCACTCTTCAAGAATAAAGATCCAGCAAATGTGAACCTCGTGGGACTTTTTTAAACTAATGTTAACCTGTTTTAATTGTTTAAACACACCAGGTAAACAAAAGGGAGAGTGGCGATTATAGATCTATAGATACAAATTTGAGATGTCCTAAATTGGATGGCCCTATTGGAAAACAAACCACACTAGCATATTGTGATCAGTTGCTGCCAAATGGTGGAATGATAGAGAACATTTACACTTGTCATCTCAAGTGTCTCATATCCAAAAATAGTCCAGATGAGATTTAAAGCACTTTCATTTACACATAGCCTCATATATTATTTTTTTTTTGTTGGCCAGATCACAAATCTAATTGCAATCTGTTGCAGTTTTCCTGAGCTACATGCAAATCAGGGTTGGCCCTATCCCAGTCCAGAGGGTGGTGGTGATGCACCTCAAGCTGTTTGGTAACTGCTAAAACAATTGAAGAATGATTTCTGCACTTTAGCAATTTAGTTACAACTACAGTAGCTTCAGCAGCTCCCGAGGTGGTTCAAACTATTTTATTTCAATCTGTCTGAAATGCTTCTTGGATGCATTTACACCTTGTGTTTTTGGATATCCAATAGCTTTCCTATCCTTCCAAGTGACTAAGAGTAAATTAGTTAATCTACAGCGAGATAAACACAAGAATCAGAGCCAAACATTGAATGTAAAATATGAGCAATTTGTGTAATCTCTTTCTGACTTACATCACTTAATTGTGAAAGAAAAAGGTAGCATTAGCACAAACACTGATTTTAGAAATCTTCCAAAGGGCCTTTTCCAGCAGAAGAAAGTAGTTGAAATGAAAGCTATTGAGAGAAAACACTTTTAGTTGTCTGATCCTTTAAAACTACAATCTGACGTTTACATTTTTGATTCGATGTTGTAGGTGATGAGTGAAATTAATAGGATTAAAAATAAACAACTGTTTCATTAAATTGTGTGTATTATATGGAAAACAACTATTGTCCATTAACCAACACAAGAGAAAATTCCTGACTTGCATATTTCACACCTCCTTGGCTCTGAGTGATGCCTACACCTGTGCACTACTCCAAAAACAACCAATCTATGGAAGACGATACAGT
Source organism: Cebidichthys violaceus (assembly GCF_023349555.1). Classification (NCBI taxonomy): domain Eukaryota; kingdom Metazoa; phylum Chordata; class Actinopteri; order Perciformes; family Stichaeidae; genus Cebidichthys; species Cebidichthys violaceus. The sequence continues at coordinate 10,099,647 of NW_027176395.1, read as the reverse complement.
GAAGCTCCTTTCACTGTACAATTCCACCTGCTCTGCTCTCACAGCTTTGATTTATTCATCCCAGCTGTTCCTCGAGCTGTGCCATTCACGGGTGATCACAGTAATTCTGAAATAGAATGAACTCTAATTGCCTCCTGTGGGATATCGCCACAAGTAAGTGCTCAGCGAAATGGCTTTTGAGAAAACAAGCAAAGCCCAAATAAATGTCTTTTGGTAGTGGGGAAATCAAAATATGTACCTACCCACAAAAGCACTCAAGCATTGGCTGTTAAGACGAAGTCAGAGCGAATAACTTGTTTTTCTGCTCTCAGGGAGAATATGAGGTCAAATCGCAAAATTGATACTTGTGTCCTTGTGGAAAACAAACTTCAAGGTGTTCTCGAGAGAACAAATTGTAACAGAGAAAACAGGCACAGAGAGGCGGACCCCTGCTGTGCCTTTCGCACAATCAGTGAAAACACACAGCTGTCACAACCCTTTCTGCATTATTGACTGCATGGACGGGTGTTATTGTGGGCTTTGTCACCATATGATGTCATCTTTGGTTTTTATGGATTTTTATCCAACTTTTGTTTTGAAATCACACTTTAGCCATAACGTTAGAACAGATTACTGTAGGACACAAGGGCACACAACATTGCTGTTTAAGAGAGAGTGTTGTACGGTACGTACTGTAAATGTACTGATTTCAAAGACTTTACTTCTGGATTTATGTTTGGTTTTGAAATGAGCAATACCCACAGCTATTATACAAAAAAGTTCCCTATATATGAAATAAAAGACAATACTTGCCCAGTACAGAGAGGAGTTCACTCTCTAGGTCAGGTCACACAGTTTTAGACTTCACAGCACTACACAGTTGTATTCATGCCTAAAAGTTATCTGTCCAGGGATATCAGTGGTTTCACAGAGTAGAAAATGAGCTGTGGCTCATGCAAGGTGGAAAACATTTATGAACACTGCTGCAGTGCTTTGAAAAAGACATATACCCCTTGAGTTTTTGCCCATTCTGGACTACAACACAAGTGTAAGTTTTCAAATAAATGTGAGGCAGTATATTTTATTTACACAATTGAAATTGTATGGGGTATAATTATTCTATTTATTAGGGCCCGAGCAACTGAAAAACGTCGGGCCAGCGAAGGCCCTATTGAAATTGTAAGGATTTTTATTATTTAGGGCCCGAGCAACCGACAACGTCAGGCCAGCGAAGGCCATATTAAGATTCTAATGTTTTTTATGATTAGGGCCCGAGCCACCGACAACGTCGGGCCAGTGAAGGCCCTATTGAAATTAAAATGATTATTAGGGCCTGAGCACGATGAGGTTGGGTCGAAGGCCATATTGAAATTCAAAGTATTATTAGGGCCAGAGCCACCGACAACGTCGGGCCAGCGAAGGCCCTATTAAAATTGTAAGGATTTTTATTATTTAGGGCCCGAGCAACGGACAACGTCGGGCCAGCAAAGTCCCTATTGAAATTGTATGGGGTATTATTAGGGCCCGAGCAACCGACAACGTCGGGCCACAAAGGCCCTATTGAAATTGTATGGGGTGTTATTATTAGGGCCCGAGCAACCGACGTCGGGCCAGCGAAGGCCCTATTGAAATTGTATTGTTTTTAGGGCCCGAGCACCGACAACGTCGGGCCGCGAGGTCCTTATTGAAACTGTAGGAATTATTATTATTATAATTATTATTATTAGGGCCCGAGCACCGACAACGTCGGGCCGCGAGGTCCCTATTGAAACTGTAGGAATTATTATTATTATTATTAGGGCCCGAGCACAGACAACGTCGGGCCGCGAGGTCCCTATTGAAACTGTAGGAATTATTAGGGCCCGAGCACCGACAACGTCGGGCCGCGAGGTCATCTGATGGACCTCACATTTTCTGAGAAAAGCCTTGAGACATTGATGATACTTCATCATGAATTTTGTGAGTTTTCGTTAAAATATGTTGCCATGGCAACGCATTATTCACCGTGAAATGGAAGCTCAGTTTTCTGTGGCTTAGGATGAACAAATAGTCATGGAACTTTGCACATGTGTCAAAGGTGATAAACATAAATAACTAATATGGGGTTTTGCCTTTTCTTTTAGAAATTGCCTTGACAGCGCCCCCTACCAATATTCAAAAGAGCAGCCCCAGCGGTACATTTCACCTAGATGTATGAAATTTAGTAGACACATGTATCACATTGAGACTTAAAAAAAGTCTCTTGAGACTATGCTCTAAATTACACTGGAAGTCTGCTATTTTGATTTTTGTTTGAATTTTCCATTCATTTTTGACCATTTCTAGGCGCTATACTTCAACGAACTCCTCCTAGGGAATTTTGCGGATCCAATTCAAATTTGGTCAGTACTATCTAAAGACCTTTGTGATTAAAAGTTATCAAATTCTTTACGTTTGATTGAATGGTGTAGCTGTGGCGTGGCGGCCATTTTACGTGACTCCCCATGAAACAGCAAGCTGATGTATCTCCACTGGACTTGTTCAAATCTGTCCCAAACTTGCCATGCTTGATACCAGTTATGGCCTGAGGATGTCTACAAGCCAATTTTCCATATAAGTCAAAGCGCCACCTCATGGCGAAAGGAAATCTGCGTTATTTGACAAACAATATCCGATTCACATGTAATTTACATGATGTTGTCTACACTTGATATAGACCCTAAAAGAGCACTTGTTGTAGAGCAACATAATGCATGTTTGCATGTGTTCTCTAGCGCCACATAGTGGATTCAGGAACTAGTAGAATATTGGTGTAGCCCTTGTTAAAAATTAATTCAGACATCAGGATATAAATAGTTTTCTAAAACCAAGTTAAAACTGTACAAGTATGGGTAAAAATAGATATGGGTGGATAAAATGTATTTCAATAAGAGACTCATAAGCTTTACAGTTCAAAAGTTGCAGTTCATGCAAATGAGCATAGTTTGTTTGATAAGTACATGATTCAGAATGTGTGTTCTCCCTAACAGCCTAACTTGTGTAGCAGTATGATATGTCAATCTTTGTTTTGACTTTGTTTAATTGGCTTGTCCTGAAACTAACAGCCAATCCAAGCCCATTCTCATGTAGAGGGGTGGGGCTTAGTCGTATGCGGCCAGGTTCAGTGTGTTGGAGAAATGGAGAAGCGAATTATCACCATCAAGTGAATAGTGACTATTGTGAGAGTGCAATAATGTTCATAACTTAATGGCTGACGACCAGTTATCCTATGGTTTGGACTGTTGTGATGTACAAGAGGTAAATACGAGTTTGTGAATTGTTTTCTATACTGTGACTAAATGTTATAGTGTAAAACAAGTTGTGTTACTAATCGCGATTAGCCGTTAGCATTAGCATAATAACCGTTAGCTTTGCTTTCATACTGTTAGCTGTGCTTTTATACTGTTAGCTGTGCATTTGAAACCAGTTGTTAAGCCCCAGCCTATTTTTAGGCCTCAGCTCGAAAATAGCATGCCCATACTACAATGAGTGTAGTGTTGCAACTGTAAGGGCTATTTTAATACGTTTGGTAATAAAATAACCCTAACACTTGTGAGATGTGTTTATATGTGTAAATATCAGTAGATATGTTACTGGTTAAGAGTAAATTAAGATTAATTAAAATTCTAACTTTCGCCTGAAAAAAAAAGCAATTTCAGGATTTTTTTTTTTAGAAATCATGTAGATCCAAGCTTTCAAGCTGTCCCAGATCATAGAACTATATGTCTCTATTCACATTTTCACTTAGATAAAGTGAAGCATTCATAAGCTAGAGAGGATACAGTACAGAAATTTCAGGCGAGGATTCCAATATTTACACATGTTGCACAATGTGTGTTATTTTAACTTTATGATGTACCAAACTATATATTTCACTTGTATATATCACTAATGGTGTTCACTACATCTAAATAGAGCAGTTTGGGCTTTATTTGAAGGCCCTAAGCCCTTTCTAAGCTCTTTCTAAGACTCTGTGTTCATTCAACTTTTTTCAGATCCAGCCCTCTCTCTCTGTTCAGGGCTGCAGCTCAGCCCCCCTTTCTCAGATTTTCGCCATTGAGCCCTCCTATAAGCCAATAGAATTGCAGGGAATTGAAAGTTAGATGATTGACAGCACTAATAGCCAATCAGAATAAAAAACGTCCCATCTGATGTCAGATCTGAAATCCAATTTGCTGAGACTACATCCCTCCCCAGAAGCCGACCAGTATCGGAGAGACACGAATCGAACGGATTCACACGGAGCACATGCAGCTGGACATACAGAGACGTGGAAGTACGGAAATATTTAATTTTTCCGCTGTGATTCGACCAAAAGTGAGTACAATATTCGATAAAGCTGTGTGACTTTTTTGTGCTTGATGCTGAATATCTCTGCGATGGTTTACCGGGGAGAGAAATGGAGGATATCTCCGTAATCTGCGTCAAGCGGACATGCATTTTCGTAGCTAGCACGTAGCAGCTGTTTTCTCTGGTCAGGTCCAGTGATATTGAGTTATGATTTATGATATTTTGTTATTTGTTTGCTTGGCTGATGGGAGTTGTGGCTTGGTTCATGTTGTTCCCAAGTTTCTGATGTTTTTCCAGAACTATAACATCATTAGGGCCCGAGCACCGACGTAGTCGGAGCGGAGGACCTATTGTTATTCTAATGTTTTTTATTATTATTATTAGGGCCCGAGCACCGACGTAGTCGGAGCGGAGGACCTATTGTTATTCTAATGTTTTTTATTATTATTATTATTATTATTATTATTATTATTATTATTATTATTATTATTATTATCGTACCAGTTTCATCGCAAAAAGGAGGTGCTTGGGATACTGGGAATCTTTTGAAATTTGGCACAAAATTCAATCGTGGTGAAAATTCCAGTATTATTGGGGTGTCCAGCTGCGGCATGACATTTTGGCTCGATAACGCCCCCTACAGAGTAGCCCCAACTTTAGGTTTCACCTAGCTGTATGAAATTTGGTAGGTATGTGGAACGTGATGGGACGTACAAAAAAGTCAAAAGGAGGTATATCCTAAACCAAACAGGAAGTCGGCCATTTTGAATTTTATGACGTTTTTGGACCGTTTCAAGGCGCCGTACTTTAACGAACTCCTCCTAGAGATTAAACCCGATTGCCTTCAGATTTGGTCAGTATGCTCTTGAGACCTTGGCAGTGAAACGATACTCAAAGATCAAAAAGTTATCGAACTATGTGTCCGTGGCGTGGCGGCAAAAAAACACCATTCGCCATGAAACAGGAAGTTGTTGTAACTCGGCTGTACATTGCCTAATCTGCTCCAAATTTCTCATATGTCATAACATCCTGACCCTGAACATGTGTATATGACAATTTTGAATCATAGTAATAGCGCCACCTAGTGGCAACAGGAAGTCATAGGTTGTGTACTTTGACACCCTACTGCTCACAGATTAATCGGATCCCTCTCAAATTTTGTCACAAAAGCCTTAAGACCTTGATAATGCTTCATTGTGAAAATTGTAGGAAGTTGTCGAAGCGTGGCGACGTGGCGGCTCTGCGAATTTCGATCCTTCGCCGTGAACAAATAAACTGATGTAACTTGACTCCGCATCATCAGACCTTTACCAGATTTCCCATGTTTGATGAGTCTGTGGTCCTGAAGACATCTACAGAACAATTTTGTATAATAGTCATAGCGCCACCTACTGGTAACAGGAAGTAAAAGTCTCTATACTTTGGCATGTTTCTCTTAGTAGATAAATCTGATGAACATCAAATTAGTTCCACACAAATATAAGAAGTTCATAATACCAGTTCATGAAGCTTTTGATGTTTCGTCAAACGCCGTTGCCGCGGCGACGCAGTCTTCGCCGTGAAAAACGAAAATGCTTTTGAGGGGCTAAAAATGCTTGAAACATAAGCAAACTTGGCACACAGATTTAAAGCCAAAAGTTTAGTTACATGTTATGGTTCTATTGCTCTAGAGTGGAGAGTCGGCTCAATAGCGCCCCCTACAATATTTCGACAAAGCAGCCCTCGCAGTACGTTAGACCTAGATGTATGAAATTTGGTAGGAATATGTATCACATGTGGACTTAAATAAAAGTATCTTGGGGCCATGCCCTAAACCCAACCGGAAGTCAGCCATTTTTAATTTTGATAGAATTTCTACTGTCGTTTTTTTTAATTTCCAGGCGCTCTACTTTAACGAACTCCTCCTAGGGAAATAATCAAATCAACTTCAAATTTGGTCAGTACAATCTAAAGATCTTTGTGATGAAAAGTTACTCAAAGGTTGTTGTTTCGTGAAAGGCCGTTGCCGTGGCGACTCATTCTTCGCCACGAAAAACAAAAGTGTTTTTGAGGGGCTAAAAATGCTCAAAACGTAACCAAACTTGTCAAACACATTTAAAATCCTGAATGTAGTTATCTGATTTGATTTTAATGCTTCAGAGCGGCAAGTTGGCTCGATAGCGCCCCCTACAATTTTTTGACGATGCAGCCCTCGCAGTACGTTTCACCTAGCTGTATAAAATTTGGTAAGCAGATGTATCACATGTAGACTTAACAAAAAGTCTTAGGGGTCCATGCTCTAAACCTAACCGGAAGTCAGCCATTTTGAATTTTGTATGAATTTCTCCTGTTTTTTTCCATTTCCATGTGCTGTACTACGAACTCCTCCTAGGGAATTAATCCGATCAACTTAGAATTTGGTCAGAACAATCTAAAGACCTTTGCGATTAAAAGTTACTAAAAGCTTTAGAATTCATCAAACATGGCCTTGGTGTAGCGGCCATTTTACATGGTTCGCCATCATCCATCAATCTGTTGTAACTCAACTGTACTTTGTCAAAACTGTCCCAAAGTTGACATGCTTGATTACTGTCATGATTTTAGGACATCTGCATGCCAATATTAACTCATTCTCACAGCACCACCTACTGGCAACCACGGACGTAAGCAAGATTCTATAATTACAGCAGCCAGAACACTGAACTTAATAAAAGGGTTTGTGGACACACCATGAGAAAAAGACTTCTCTGATCTAAATATGTGCAAACTAAGATGCTTGGAGAGCAAAAGTTAGACAACAGTGGTTCTCAAACCATGTCAGTGGGCATTAGTATAAATGATCTGTCCAGGGCTTCTACATGACAATCAGGTTAAATGTTATAATGACTGCTTCACACTACAATCTAAAGTTACAGAAGAGCTTAAAATGAATACAGTGTTAAATTAAAGTGTTCAAGTAAAAGCAAATGACACTGCTGTTCTGTTAACTTTCATGTAAGTCCAAATACAATCAGCAGGACACTGTAGGGAGTTGAACTTTGTCACAGTAAACTAACAGTCTGTTATATTTCAAACATTGAAGCGCATTCACGCACATTCATTTTCTTAAAGATCTTAACAGGCTTACATCTATGATTGTATTGGAGGTACACTTAAAACATTTGAGGCTTAAGACCTGGCAACATGATCTTGCTACGCTGCTGGTCGACGCTGGAAAAATCATCTAACTTGTGCACGCAGTGTATGATGGTCACGGAAATGCATGGCCGCGTCAACCAGAGTCCTGCCAGTACCAAGAAATACGGTTTAACTCGTGCACTCAGTGTATGATGGTCACTGAAATGCATGGCCGCGTCATCCAGAGTCTGACGGTCACAGAAATGTATGGCCACGTCAAGCAGAGTCCTGCCAGTACCCTCGTCGTGCGTGAAGTTGCGAGGGCCCGATCAATGCTGCTTGCAGCTTTAATTATTATTATTATTATTAGGGCCCGAGCACCGACGTAGTCGGAGCGGAGGACCTATTGTTATTCTAATGTTTTTTATTATTATTATTATTATTATTATTATTATTATTATTATTATTATCGTACCAGTTTCATCGCAAAAAGGAGGTGCTTGGGATACTGGGAATCTTTTGAAATTTGGCACAAAATTCAATCGTGGTGAAAATTCCAGTATTATTGGGGTGTCCAGCTGCGGCATGACATTTTGGCTCGATAGCGCCCCCTACAGAGTAGCCCCAACTTTGGGTTTCACCTAGCTGTATGAAATTTGGTAGGTATGTGGAACGTGATGGGACGTACAAAAAAGTCAAAAGGAGGTATATCCTAAACCAAACAGGAAGTCGGCCATTTTGAATTTTATGACGTTTTTGGACCGTTTCAAGGCGCCGTACTTTAACGAACTCCTCCTAGAGATTAAACCCGATTGCCTTCAGATTTGGTCAGTACGCTCTTGAGACCTTGGCAGTGAAACGATACTCAAAGATCAAAAAGTTATCGAACTATGTGTCCGTGGCGTGGCGGCAAAAAAACACCATTTGCCATGAAACAGGAAGTTGTTGTAACTCGGCTGTACATTGCCTAATCTGCTCCAAATTTCTCATATGTCATAACATCCTGACCCTGAACACATGTATATGACAATTTAGAATCATAGTAATAGCGCCACCTAGTGGCAACAGGAAGTCATAGGTTGTGTACTTTGACACCCTACTGCTCACAGATTAATCGGATCCCTCTCAAATTTTGTCACAAAAGTCTTAAGACCTTGATAATGCTTCATTGTGAAAATTGTAGGAAGTTGTCGAAGCATGGCGACGTGGCGGCTCTGCAAATTTTGATCCTTCGCCATGAACGAATAAACTGATGTAACTCGACTCCGCATCATCAGATCTTTACCAGATTTCACATGTTTGATTAAACTCCAGGCCTGAAGACATCTGCAAGCCAATTTTGAATCATAGTCATAGCGCCACCTACTGGCAAAAGTAAGTTAAAGTCTTTATACTTTGGTTTGTTTCTCTTAGTTGGAAAATCAGATCAACATCAAATTTGTTCCACACAAATGTAAGAAGTTCATAATGCCAGTTCTCTAAGCTTTTGATGTTTCGTCAAACGCCGTTGCCGTGGTAACGCAGTCTTTGCCGTGAAAAACGATGGTCATTTGGAGAGGTTAAAAAAGCTTGAAACACAAGCAAACTTGACACACAGATCACAAGGCCAAAATGTAGTTATATAATATGATTTTATTCAATCAGAGTGTTAAATCGGCTCAATAGCGCCCCCTACAAAATTTCGACGAAGCAGCCCTCGCAGTACGTTTCACATAGATTAACAAAATTTGGTAGGCACATGTATCACATGTGGACTTAAATAAAAGTCTCTTGGGGCCATGCCCTAAACCCAACCGGAAGTCAGCCATTTTGAATTTAGTCTGAATTTCTGGTGTCGTTTTTGCAATTTCCAGGCGCTCTACTTTAACGAACTCCTCCCAGGGAATTAATCAGATCAACTTAGAATTTGGTCAGAACAATCTAAAGACCTTTGTGATTAAAAGTTACTCAAAGCTTGTTGTTTCGTGAAATGCCGTTGCCGTGGCGACGCATTCCGCGCCATTAAAAACAAAGGTGTTTTTGAGGGGCTAAAAATACTCAAAACAAAATCAAACTTGTCACACACATTTAAAATCCTGAGCTGTTGTAACTCAACTGTTCTTTGTCAAAACTGTCCCAAAGTTGACATGCTTGATTACTGTCATGACTTTAGGACATCTGCATGCCAATATTAACTCATAGTCATAGCGCCACCTACTGGCAACCACGGACGTAAGCAGGATTCTATAATTACAGCTGCCCGAACACTGAACTTAATAAAAGGGTTTGTGGACACACCATGAGAAAAAGACTTCTCTGATCTAAATATGTGCAAACTAAGATGCTTGGAGAACAAAAGTTAATCAACAGTGTTTTTCAAACCATGTCAGTGGGCATTAGTATAAATGATCTGTCCAGAGCTTCTACATGAGAATCAGGTTAAATGTTACAATGAATGCTTCACACTACAATCTAAAGTTACAGAAGAGCTTAAAATGAAAACAGTGTGAAATTGAAGTGTTCAGGTAAAAGCAACTGAAACTGCTGTTCTGTTAACTTTCATGTAAGTCCAAATACAATCAGCAGGACACTGCAGGGAGTTGAACCCCATCCCAGTAAATTTACAGTTTGTTATGTTTCAAACATTGAAGCGCATTCACGCACATTCATTTTCTTAATGATCTTAACAGGCTTACATCTATGATTGTATTGGGGGTACACTTAAAAACACTTGAGACTTAAGACCTGGCAACATGATCTTGCTACGCTGCTTGTCGACGCAGGAAAAATCATCTAACTCGTGCACACAGTGTATGACGGTCACAGAAATGCATGGCCGCGTCAACCAGAGTCCTGCCAGTACCCTCGACGTGCGTGAAGTTGCGAGGGCCCGATCAATGCTGCTTGCAGCTTTAATTATTATTATTATTATTAGGGCCCGAGCACCGACGTAGTCGGAGCGGAGGACCTATTGTTATTCTAATGTTTTTTATTAGGGCCCGAGCACCGATGTAGTCGGAGCGGAGGACCTATTGTTATTCTAATGTTTTTTATTATTATTATTATTATTATTATTATTATTATCGTACCAGTTTCATCGCAAAAAGGAGGTGCTTGGGATACTGGGAATCTTTTGAAATTTGGCACAAAATTCAATCGTGGTGAAAATTCCAGTATTATTGGGGTGTCCAGCTGCGGCATGACATTTTGGCTCGATAGCGCCCCCTACAGAGTAGCCCCAACTTTGGGTTTCACCTAGCTGTATGAAATTTGGTAGGTATGTGGAACGTGATGGGACGTACAAAAAAGTCAAAAGGAGGTATATCCTAAACCAAACAGGAAGTCGGCCATTTTGAATTTTATGACGTTTTTGGACCGTTTCAAGGCGCCGTACTTTAACGAACTCCTCCTAGAGATTAAACCCGATTGCCTTCAGATTTGGTCAGTATGCTCTTGAGACCTTGGCAGTGAAACGATACTCAAAGATCAAAAAGTTATCGAACTATGTGTCCGTGGCGTGGCGGCAAAAAAACACCATTCAACATGAAACAGGAAGTTGTTGTAACTCGGCTGTACATTGCCTAATCTGCTCCAAATTTCTCAGATGTCATAACATCCTGACCCTGAACACATGTATATGACAATTTTGAATCATAGTAATAGCGCCACCTAGTGGCAACAGGAAGTCATAGGTTGTGTACTTTGACACCCTACTGCTCACAGATTAATCGGATCCCTCTCAAATTTTGTCACAAAAACCTTAAGACCTTGATAATGCTTCATTATGAAAATTGTAGGAAGTTGTCGAAGCGTGGCGACGTGGCGGCTCTGCGAATTTCGATCCTTCGCCATGAACGAATAAACTGATGTAACTCGACTCCGCATCATCAGATCTTTACCAGATTTCACATGTTTGATTAAACTCCAGGCCTGAAGACATCTGCAAGCCAATTTTGAATCATAGTCATAGCGCCACCTACTGGCAACAGTAAGTTAAAGTCTTTATACTTTGGCTTGTTACTCTTAGTTGGAAAATCAGATCAACATCAAATTTGTTCCACACAAATGTAAGAAGTTCATAATGCCAGTTCTCTAAGCTTTTGATGTTTCGTTGAACGCTGTTGCCGTGGTAACGCAGTCTTCGCCGTGAAAAACGATGGTCATTTGGAGAGGTTAAAAAAGCTCGAAACACAAGCAAACTTGACACACAGATCACAAGGCCAAAATGTAGTTCTATAATATGATTTTATTCAATCAGAGTGTTAAATCGGCTCAATAGCGCCCCCTACAAAATTTCGACGAAGCAGCCCTCGCAGTACGTTTCACATAGATTAACAAAATTTGGTAGGCACATGTATCACATGTGGACTTAAATAAAAGTCTCTTGGGGCCATGCCCTAAACCCAACCGGAAGTCAGCCATTTTGAATTTAGTCTGAATTTCTAGTGTCGTTTTTTCAATTTCCAGGCGCTCTACTTTAACGAACTCCTCCCAGGGAACTAATCAGATTAACTTAGAATTTGGTCAGAACAATCTAAAGACCTTTGTGATTAAAAGTTACTCAAAGCTTGTTGTTTCGTGAAATGCCGTTGCCGTGGCGATGCAGTCCTCGCAATGAAAAACAAAGGTGTTTTTGAGGGGCTAAAAATACTCAAAACAAAATCAAACTTGTCACACACATTTAAAATCCTGAATGTAGTTATCTGATGTGATTTTAATGCTTCAGAGTGGCAACTCGGCTCGATAGCGCCCCCTACAATATTTCGACGATGCAGCCCTCGCAGTACGTTTCACCTAGATGTATGAAATTAAGTAAGCAGGTGTATCACATGTAGACTTAAAAAAAAGTCTTAGGGGTCCATGCTCTAAACTCAACCAGAAGTCAGCCAATTTGAATTTTGTATGAATTTCTTGTGGTTTTATTTCCTTTTCCAGGTGCTGCACTACGAACTCCTCCTAGGGAAATAATCCGATCAGCTTAGAATTTGGTCAGAACAACCTAAAGACCTTAACGATTAAAAGTTACTAAAAGCTTGATGTTTCATCGGATAACATGGACTTGGTGTCGCGGCAATTTTACATGATTCGCCATCATCCATCAAGCTTTTGTAACTCAACCTTACTTTGTCAAAACTGCCCCAAACTTGACATGCTTGATTGCTGTCGTGATTTTAGGACTTCTGCATGCCAATATTAACTCATAGTCATAGCGCCACCTACTGGCAACCACGGACGTAAACAGAATTCTATAATAACAGCGGCTCAAACAGGGTTTGTGGGCACACCATGAGAAAAAGACTTCTCTGATCTAAATATGTGCAAACTAAGATGCTTGGAGAACAAAAGTTAATCAACAGTGTTTTTCAAACCATGTCAGTGGGCATTAGTATAAATGATCTGTCTAGAGCTTCTACATGAGAATCAGGTTAAATGTTACAATGAATGCTTCACACTACAATCTAAAGTTACAGAAGAGCTTAAAATGAAAACAGTGTCAAATTAAAGTGTTCAAATAAAAACAAATGACACTGCTGTTCTGTTAACTTTCATGTAAGTCCAAATACAATCAGTAGGACACTGCAGGGAGTTGAACTCCATCCCAGTAACCTGACAGTCTGTTATGTTACAAATACTGAAGCACATTCACACGTTCATTTTCTTAATGATCTCAGGCTTACATTTATGATTGTATCGGAGGTACACTCAAAACATTTGAGGCTTAAGACCTGGCAACATGGTCCTGCTATGCTGCTGGTCGACGCAGGAAATATCATCTAACTTGTGCATGCAGTGTATGATGGTCACAGAAATGCATTGCCGCATCAACCAGAGTCCTGCCAGTACCCTTGACGTGTGCGACGTTGCGAGGGCCCGATCAATGCTGCTTGCAGCTTTAATTATTATTATTATTATTAAGGCCCGAGCACCGATGTAGTCGGAGCGGAGGACCTATTGTTATTCTAATGTTTTTTATTATTAGGGCCCGAGCACCGACGTAGTCGGAGCGGAGGACCTATTGTTATTCTAATGTTTTTTATTATTATTATTATTATTATTATCGTACCAGTTTCATCGCAAAAAGGAGGTGCTTGGGATACTGGGAATCTTTTGAAATTTGGCACAAAATTCAATCGTGGTGAAAATTCCAGTATTATTGGGGTGTCCAGCTGCGGCATGACATTTTGGCTCAATAGCGCCCCCTACAGAGTAGCCCCAACTTTGGGTTTCACCTAGCTGTATGAAATTTGGTAGGTATGTGGAACGTGATGGGACGTACAAAAAAGTCAAAAGGAGGTATATCCTAAACCAAACAGGAAGTCGGCCATTTTGAATTTTATGACGTTTTTGGACCGTTTCAAGGCGCCGTACTTTAACGAACTCCTCCTAGAGATTAAACCCGATTGCCTTCAGATTTGGTCAGTATGCTCTTGAGACCTTGGCAGTGAAACGATACTCAAAGATCAAAAAGTTATCGAACTATGTGTCCGTGGCGTGGCGGCAAAAAAACACCATTCGCCATGAAACAGGAAGTTGTTGTAACTCGGCTGTACATTGCCTAATCTGCTCCAAATTTCTCATATGTCATAACATCCTGACCCTGAACACATGTATATGACAATTTAGAATCATAGTAATAGCGCCACCTAGTGGCAACAGGAAGTCATAGGTTGTGTACTTTGACACCCTACTGCTCACAGATTAATCGGATCCCTCTCAAATTTTGTCACAAAAGCCTTAAGACCTTGATAATGCTTCATTGTGAAAAGTGTAGGAAGTTGTCGAAGCGTGGCGATGTGGCGGCTCTGCGAATTTCGATCCTTCGCCATGAACGAATAAACTGATGTAACTCGACTCCGCATCATCAGATCTTTACCAGATTTCACATGTTTGATTAAACTCCAGGCCTGAAGACATCTGCAAGCCAATTTTGAATCATAGTCATAGCGCCACCTACTGGCAACAGTAAGTTAAAGTCTTTATACTTTGGCTTGTTTCTCTTAGTTGGAAAATCAGATCAACATCAAATTTGTTCCACACAAATGTAAGAAGTTCATAATGCCAGTTCTCTAAGCTTTTGATGTTTCGTCGAACGCCGTTGCCGTGGTAACGCAGTCTTCGCCGTGAAAAACGATGGTCATTTGGAGAGGTTAAAAAAGCTCGAAACACAAGCAAACTTGACACACAGATCACAAAGCCAAAATGTAGTTATATAATATGATTTTATTCAATCAGAGTGTTAAATCGGCTCAATAGCGCCCCCTACAAAATTTCGACGAAGCAGCCCTCGCAGTACGTTTCACATAAATTAACAAAATTTGGTAGGCACATGTATCACATGTGGACTTAAATAAAAGTCTCTTGGGGCCATGCCCTAAACCCAACCGGAAGTCAGCCATTTTGAATTTAGTCTGAATTTCTAGTGTCGTTTTTGCAATTTCCAGGCGCTCTACTTTAACAAACTCCTCCCAGGGTATTAATCAGATCAACTTAGAATTTGGTCAGAACAATCTAAAGACCTTTGCGACTAAAAGTTAGTCAAAGCTTGTTGTTTCGTGAAATGCCGTTGCCGTGGCGACGCATTCCTCGCCATGAAAAACAAAGGTGTTTTTGAGGGGCTAAAAATACTCAAAACAAAATCAAACTTGTCACACATTTAAAATCCTGAATGTAGTTATCTGATGTGATTTTAATGCTTCAGAGTGGCAACTAGGCTCGATAGCGCCCCCTACAATATTTCGACGATGCAGCCCTCGCAGTACGTTTCACCTAGATGTATGAAATTAAGTAAGCAGGTGTATCACATGTAGACTTAAAAAAAAAGTCTTAGGGGTCCATGCTCTAAACCCAACCGGAAGTCAGCCAATTTGAATTTTGTATGAATTTCTTGTGGTTTTATTTCCTTTTCCAGGTGCTGCACTACGAACTCCTCCTAGGGAAATAATCCGATCAGCTTAGAATTTGGTCAGAACAACCTAAAGACCTTAACGATTAAAAGTTACTAAAAGCTTGATGTTTCATCGGATAACATGGACTTGGTGTCGCGACAATTTTACATGATTCGCCATCATCCATCAAGCTTTTGTAACTCAACCTTACTTTGTCAAAACTGCCCCGAACTTGACATGCTTGATTGCTGTCGTGATTTTAGGACTTCTGCATGCCAATATTAACTCATTGTCATAGCGCCACCTACTGGCAACCACGGACGTAAACAGAATTCTATAATAACAGCGGCCCAAACAGGGTTTGTGGGCACACCATGAGAAAAAGACTTCTCTGATCTAAATATGTGCAAACTAAGATGCTTGGAGAACAAAAGTTAATCAACAGTGTTTTTCAAACCATGTCAGTGGGCATTAGTATAAATGATCTGTCTAGAGCTTCTACATGAAAATCACGTTAAATGTTATAATGAATGCTTCACACTACAATCTAAAGTTACAGAAGAGCTTAAAATGAAAACAGTGTCAAATTAAAGTGTTCAAGTAAAAACAAATGACACTGCTGTTCTGTTAACTTTCATGTAAGTCCAAATACAATCAGTAGGACACTGCAGGGAGTTGAACTCCATCCCAGTAACCTGACAGTCTGTTATGTTACAAATACTGAAGCACATTCACACGTTCATTTTCTTAATGATCTTAACAGGCTTACATTTATGATTGTATCGGAGGTACACTCAAAACATTTGAGGCTTAAGACCTGGCAACATGGTCTTGCTATGCTGCTGGTCGACGCAGGAAATATCATCTAACTTGTGCATGCAGTGTATGATGGTCACAGAAATGCATTGCCGCAACAACCAGAGTCCTGCCAGTACCCTCGACGTGTGTGACGTTGCGAGGGCCCGATCAATGCTGCTTGCAGCTTTAATTATTATTATTATTCTGATTTTTACTTTTGTACTTTGGGCGCATATTTGGGATACTTGCCATGCATGAAACTCACCAAATTTTGCAGACTTGTCAGGCCTGGTGAAAATAGAGGTATGATATAGGTTTCATATATCTGTGAAAAGAAATGGCTCTCTAGCGCCCCCTACAAGTCGGACCGGCGACGCCCCTCGGCCAGTATGTCCGATTTACTTGAAATTCTACACACATGTCCAGATCCACTAGCTCTAAAAAAAAGCCTCTCAGACCCCTAAGGTCCGCCTACCTAGATTTTCTGCCATCTTGAATTTTGTGAAAAACACATTTTTGAGAACTCCTCCTACACACTTGGTCCAATTGCTACCAAATTTTCTGTGGATCATTATTGGATCAAGATCACATGAAGTTATCAAAAGCTTGTTGATATCTTAAAGCGTTAAGAAGATACGGACCAATGAACTTCTTGGGGCGTGGCTTGTTTTTCAATACACATAACTTCTCAACCGTGTGTCCTAAAATCACCAAATTTGCAGTATTTGTGCATATTGCATGGTGGAACATACCCTGCAATTTTCATTCCATTCAACCCATAGGGGGCGCTACAGTAATTATAATTAATAAATCTTAACCTTTGTGATTAAAAGTTATCAAAAGCTTTACGTTTGACGGAATGGCTTAGCCGTATCGGGCGGCTACTTTACTTGACTCCCCATGAAAAAAGCTGATGTAACTCAGCCGGACTTGTTCCAAACGCTCCTAAACTTCCCATGCTTGATAACACTCATGGCCTGAGGATGTCTACAAGCTAATTTTCACTAATACTCACAGCGCCACCTGCTGGCCAAAGTAATTATGCGTTTTTTGACAACTGGCATCCGATTTACATGACTTTTACACTATGTCGTCTACAGTTGTTATAGAGCAACATAATACATGTTTGTGCATGCTCTGTAGCACCACACAGTGGATACAAGATGCTGTGGACTATTTGCATTGCATCATTTCCTGCGTCACGCGGTCCAAGCAGAAAAAAAGCATCGGACTCCTATGCGCTTTGTCCGACTGTCGCAGACGATCTCGGCTGCATACGTTGGAGTCCCGCCGCCACCCCCGACGTGCGGGAGGAGGCGAGGGCCCGTTCATTGCTGCTTGCAGCTTTAATTATTATTAGGGCCCGAGCCACCGACAACGTCGGGCCAGCGAAGGCCCTATTGAAATTCTATGGGGTATTATTATTATTATTATTCTGATTTTTATTTTTGTACTTTGGGCGCATATTTGGGATACTTGCCATGCATGAAAACTCACCAAATTTTGCAGACTTGTCAGGCCTGGTGAAAATAGAGGTATGATATAGGTTTCATATATGTGTGAAAAGAAATGTCTCTCTAGCGCCCCCTCAAATTTGGACCGGTGACGCCCCTCGGCCAGTATGTCCGATGTACTCGAAATTCGACACACATGTCCAGATCCACTAGCTCTACAAAAAAGCCTCTCAGACCCCTAATCTCCGGCTGGAAAAATTTTCCGCCATCTTGAATTTTGTGAAAAACACATTTTTGTGAACTACTCCTACACACTTGGTCCGATTGCTACCAAATTTTCTGTGGATCATTATTGGATCAAGATCACATGAAGTGATGACAAAAGCTTGTTGATATCTTAAAGCGTTAAGAAGATACGGACCAATGAACTTCTTGGGGTGTGGCTTGTTTTTCAATACACATAACTTCTCAACCGTGTATCCTAAAATCACCAAATTTGCAGTATTTGTGCATATTGCATGGTGGAACATACCCTGCAATTTTCATTCTATTCAACCCATAGGGGGCGCTACAGTAATTCACTCAATTTCAGTTTTTTGGTGATTTTTCGCGTTTTCAGCCTTTGTATTTGATCAAACTCCTCCTAGAGAATTCATGCGATCGACTTCAAATTTGGTCGGGATGCTCTTAAGACCTTTGTGATGAAAAGTTATCAAAAGCTAGAGTTTTCATCAAAGAACCTTGACGTGGCGGGGCGGCCATTTTGCCTCATTGGCCGGGAAGAAAGAAGTTGTTATAACTCCAAGGTACATTATTCAATCTGCACGAAATTTCTTATGCATGATGCTACTTCAACTCTTAGCACATTTCAATTGAAAAATGTCAATAACTCATAGTGCCACCTACTGGCAAAAGGAAATGTCATATTTTATACTTTTAATTACTCCTCCTAGCCAGTTCACCAGATCAGTCTGAAATTTTGTAAAGATAGTCTTAACACGTTGATGATGCACCAACATGAATATTGGGAGTTTTCGTTGAACGCCGTTGCCGCGGCAACGCATCATTCGCCATGAAAAAGTAGGCTGATGGATCAGTGGCTTGCGATGCTCAAAAACTCATGGAACTTTATACATGTGTTATAGGTAATGGGAGGACATATTTTATATGGGTGTTTGG
Organism: Cebidichthys violaceus; assembly: GCF_023349555.1. NCBI lineage: Eukaryota > Metazoa > Chordata > Actinopteri > Perciformes > Stichaeidae > Cebidichthys > Cebidichthys violaceus. The sequence goes on along the minus strand of NW_027176395.1, from coordinate 10,080,968 downwards.
CTTGGCCGTTTTAAATTGCCTCCATAGCGCCCCCTACAATATTTCAAAAAAGCAGCCCCAGCGCTACGTTTGAGGTACCTGCATGAAACTTGGTAGGATTATGTATCTCAGAGAGACTTACAAATAAGTCTCTTGGGACCATGCTCTAAACCGTACCGGAAGTCGGCCATTTTGATTTTTGTGTCATTTTTCAATGGATTTAGGCTCATTTCTAGTCGCTATACTTTAACGAACTCCTCCTAGGCACTTTGTCGGATCCACTTCAAATTTGGTCGGTACAGTCTCAAGACCTTTCTGATTAAAAGTTATCAAAAGCTTTACGTTTGACAGAATGGCTTAGCCGTAGCGGGCGGCTACTTTACGTGACTCCCCATGAAAAAAGCTGATGTAACTCAGCCGGACTTGTTCCAAACGCTCCTAAACTTCCCATGCTTGATAACACTCATGGCCTGAGGATGTCTACAAGCTAATTTTCACTAATACTCACAGCGCCACCTGCTGGCCAAAGTAATTCTGCGTTTTTTGACAACTGGCATCCGATTTACATGACTTTTACACAATGTTGTCTACAGTTGTTATAGAGCAACATAAAACATGTTTGTGCATGCTCTGTGGCACCACACAGCGGATACAGGATGCTGTGGACTATTTGCATTTATCATTTCCTGCATCACGCGGTCCAAGCAGAAAAAAATCATCGGACTCCACGCACAGTGTCCGACTGTCGCAGACGATCTCGGCTGCATACGTTGGAGTCCCGCCGGCACCCCCGACGTGCGGGAGGAGGCGAGGGCCCGTTCATCGCTGCTTGCAGTTTTAATTTTTTTTCTGATTTTTATTTTTCAACTTTGGCTGCATTTCTGGAGGACTTGCCATGCACGAAAACTCACCAAATTTTTCAGACTTGTCAGGCCTGGTGAAAATAGAGGTATTATATAATTTGCATCTTTGTGTGAAAAAAAATGGCTCTCTAGCGCCCCCTACAAGTCGGACCGGCGACGCCCCTCGGTGGCCCACAAATATGTCCGATTTACTTGAAATTCAACACACATGTCCAGATCCGTTAGATCTAAAAAAAAAAGCCTCTCAGACCCCTAAGCTCCGCCTTCCAAAATTTTCCGCCATCTTGAATTTTGTGAAAAACTCATTTTTGAGAACTCCTCCTACAAACTTAGTCCGATTGCTACCAAATTTGCTGTGGATCATTATTGGATCAAGATCACAAAAAATTATCAAAAGCTTGTTGATATCTTACAGTGTTTAGAAGATACGGACCAATGAACTTCTTGGGGCGTGGCTTGTTTATCAATACACATAACTTCTCAACCGTGTATCCTAAAATCACCATATTTGCAGTATATGTTCACATCGCATGGCAGAACAAACCCTGCAATTTTCAGTCCATTCATCTAATAGGGGGCGCTACAGTAATTCACTCAATTTCAGTTTTTTGGTGATTTTTCACGTTTTCAGCCTTTGTATTTTAACAAACTCCTCCTAGAGAATTCATGCGATCAACTTCAAATTTGGTCAGGATGCTCTTAAGACCTTTGTGATGAAAAGTTATCAAAAGCTAGAGTTTTCATTGAACAACCTTGACGTGGCGGGGCGGCCATTTTGCCTCATTGGCCGGGAAGAAAGAACTTGTTATAACTCCAAGGTACATTATTCAATCTGCACGAAATTTCTTATGCATGATGCTACTTCAACCCTGAGCACATTTCATTTGAAACATGTTCAATAACTCATAGCGCCACCTACTGGCAAAAGGAAATGTCATATTTTATACTTTTATTTACTCCTCCTAGCCAGTTCACCAGATCAGTCTGAAATTTTGTAAACATAGCCTTATCACGTTGATGATGCATCATCATGAATATTGGGAGTTTTTGTTGAACGCTGTTGCCATGGCAATGCATCATTCGCCATGAAAAAATAGGCTTATGGAGCAGTGGCTTGCGATTCTCAAAAACTCATGGAACTTTATACATGTGTTCTAGGTAATGGGAGGACATATTTTATATGGGTGTTTGGCTTGGCCGTTTTAAATTGCCTCCATAGCACCCCCTACAATATTTCAAAAGAGCAGCCCCAGTGCTACGTTTGAGGTACCTGTATGAAACTTGGTAGGAACATGTATCTCAGAGAGACTTACAAATAAGTCTCTTGGGACCATGCTCTAAACCGTACCGGAAGTCGGCCATTTTCATTTTTGTGTCATTTTTCAATGGATTTAGGCTCATTTCTAGTCGCTATACTTTAACGAACTCCTCCTAGGCACTTTGTCGGATCCCCTTCAAATTTGGTCGGTACAGTCTCAAGACCTTTGTGATTAAAAGTTATCAAAAGCTTTACGTTTGACAGAATGGCTTAGCCGTAGCGGGCGGCTACTTTGCGTGATTCCCCATCAAAGGAGCTGATATAACTCATCCGGACTTGTTCCAAACAGTCCCAAACTTCACATGGTTGATAACACTCATGGCCTGAGGATGTCTACAAGCTAATTTTCACTAATACTCACAGCGCCACCTGCTGGCCAAAGTAATTCTGCGTTTTTTGACAACCGGCATCTGATTTACATGACTTTTACACAATGTCGTCTACAGTTGTTATAGAGCAACATAATACATGTTTGTGCATGTTCTGTAGCACCACACAGCGGATACAGGATGCTGTGGACTATTTGCATTTATAATTTCCTGCATCACGCGGTCCAAGCAGAAAAAAAGCATCGGACTCCTAAGCGCGTTGTCCGACTGTTGCAGACGATCTCGGCCGCATACGTTGGAGTCCCGCCGGCACCCCCGACGTGCGGGAGGAGGCAAGGGCCCGTTCATCGCTGCTCGCAGCTTTAATTATGATGCTAATGCTAACCGCGATTAGCAACACAACTTGTTTTACACTTTAACATTTAGTCACAGTATAGAAAACAATACACAAACTCGTATTTACCTCTTGTAGATCACAACAGTCCAAACCATAGGATAACTGGTCGTCAGCCATTAAGTTGTGAACATTATTGCACTCTCACAATAGTCACTGTTCACTTGATGGTGATAATTCGCTTCTCCATTTCTCCAACACACTGAACCTGGCCGCATACGACTAAGCCCCACCCCTCTACATGAGAATGGGCTCGGATTGGCTGTTAGTTTCAGGACAAGCCAATTAAACAAAGTCAAAACAAAGATTGACATATCATACTGCTACACAAGTTAGGCTGTTAGGGAGAACACACGTTCTGAATCATGTACCTATCAAACAAACTATGCTCATTTGCATGAACTGCAACTTTTGAACTGTAAAGGTTATGAGTCTCTTAAATACATGTTATCCTCCCATATCTATTTTTACCCATACTTGTAAAGTTTTAACTTGGTTTTAGAAAACTATTTATATCCTGATGTCTGAATTAATTTTTAACAAGGGCTACACCAATATTCTACTCGTTCCTGTATTCACTATGTGGCGCTAGAGAACACATGCAAACATGCATTATGTTGCTCTACATCAAGTGCTCTTTCAGGGTCTATATCTAGAGCAAATTCAAGTGAACATGTGTGTCAAATTTCAAGTCAATCGGACATGTCGGATGAAGGGCGTGGTCTCTTAAGCTGTAGGAGGCGCTAGTGAGCCATTTTTTCATACCACGAAAAAGGGACCCATAAAATCTCAAATTTTCACGCAGCCCTGATACGCCTGTCAAATTTGGGGAGTTTTTGAGTATGATAAAGCCCTGAAAAATGCGATTTAAGAGGCGAAATAATAATAATAATAATTCTTTGAATTTCAATCGGGCCTTTGACCCGACTTCGTCGTGCTCAGGCCCTAATAATAATAATTCTTTGAATTTCAATAGGGCCTTCGACCCGACTTCGTTGTGCTCAGGCCCTAATAATTCTTTGAATTTCAATAGGGCCTTCGACCCGACTTCGTTGTGCTCAGGCCATAATAATTCTTTGAATTTCAATAGGGCCTTTGACCCGACTTTGTCGTGCTTAGGCCCTAATAATAATACTTTGAATAACAATAGGGCCTTCGACCCGACTTCATCGTGCTCAGGCCCTAATAATTCTTTGAATTTCAATAGGGCCTTCGACCCGACTTCGTCATGCTCAGGCCCTAATAATCAGTACAATTTCAATAGGGCCTTCGCTGGCCCAACGTTGTCGGTGGCTCGGGCCCTAATAAAAATAAAAATCCTTACAATTTCAATAGGGCCTTTGCTGGCCCGACGTTGTTGGTTGCTCGGGCCCTAATAAAAACCAGTACAATTTCAATAGGGCCTTCGCTTGCCCGACGTTGACGGTTGCTCGGGCCCTAATAATAAGAAACATTAGAATCTCAATAGGGCCTTCGCTGGCCCAACGTTGTCGGTGGCTCGGGCACTAATAATTCTTTGAATAACAATAGGGCCTTCGACCCGACTTCATCGTGCTCAGGTCCTAATAATTCTTTGAATTTCAATAGGGCCTTCGACCCGACTTCGTCGTGCTCAGGCCCTAATAATAATACCCCATAGAATTTTAATAGGGCCTTCGCGGCCCGACGTCGGTTGCTCGGGCCCTAATAATAAGAAACATTAGAATCTCAATAGGGCCTTCGCTGGCCCGACGTCAGTGGCTCGGGCCCTAAAAACAATACAATTTCAATAGGGCCTTCGCTGGCCCAACGTTGTTGGTTGCTCTGGCCCTAATAATAATCAGTACAATTTCAATAGGGCCTTCGCTGGCCCAACGTTGTCGGTGGCTCGGGCCCTAATAAAAATAAAAATCCTTACAATTTCAATAGGGCCTTCGCTGGCTCGACGTTGTCGGTTGCTCGGGCCCTAATAATTCTTTGAATTTCAATAGGGCCTTCGCTGGCCCAACGTTGTCGGTTGCTCGGGCCCTAATAATTCTTTGAATTTCAATAGGGCCTTCGCTGGCCCAACGTTGTCGGTTGCTCGGGCCCTAATAAAGAGTTTCCACACGGGTCAGGTAAGTACATGTTGCTGCAGGGAGAAACCATATTATATATAAAAACTCCTCCTGTTAAGTGCTGTGGTATCACAGTGGTGTTTAAGAGGACCACTGAACAAAATATCTCATGTTTAATTCATGTGTGGACTTGGGAGTTAAGAAATCACTGCTTTTTGAAAAAATGTATGCATACCGCAATAGTCTGGTTGAAGCTTTTCCGGTACGGAGGTTGTTTTTTACGAGTTCCGAGTACAACGAATGGCAGCAATAGATTCCACACTCAATTCAGACACTACTATTAAATGGCAATAAGAAACTATTGGGCTTTATAGTAAATAGGGAGTGATTTCAGACATAGTCAAACACTGGACAGTATTTCCCTTTTGCAGGGCTCTTTAAACTCTCTTTCCCTTTTGTGTTAACTTGGCGGTTTGAAGAAAAAAATTAGCCACTCCTTTAACACAATAGCAGGGACTTAGTGAAAACAATATATTTGGTCTGTACCATACTATACACCTAGTGTTGCCATAAATCTGGTGGGAGATTTACAGAGGTTTTAAGGATGCTTGTTCACCCGCGCAGGAGTGGTGAGACCTGTAGTTTAAGGCCTGGTTCCTACTGGTCAGATTTACAACTGTGCTTTCATTGATTTTCCCTGTTTCAGCAGCCCAGCAGCATTTTTCAATACATCTTATAATTCAGTAGAACAAGTGTAGCCCAAGTGATCCTTTGTTGACACCCTGGTCAATCTGTCAGCTTAGTGGAAATTGAGCAGCACAAGGGAAAGTTTATTATACTTCTTGGATATTATGAATGATAAATGTATCACCTTCATGCTTCTTTTCTCAATGGTGTACCTGACCTCAATATGATATTTTTTTTTTTTTACCATTATTGGCCTTCATAGCAGTACAACAAATAGGAAAAACGAATAAAGGCTTGTAAAAAAATATTTCTTTAAAACATGACAAGTGGAGGAAATAATACATGTTCACATTTGGAGCTGTTACTCACTAATATAGGCCACTAATTAGCAGTTGCGTGATGGCTTAAGATTTCATTTGAAACTAAACTCGTCAGCAAACATTAAACATTAAAACCCACCACAAACAGTGATTTGTTATTCCTGCCAGATGAGGACAGAGAAGCAGTGCCAGATGATCACAGGGGCAACAATTTCAAGTGACAAGAAAGAGACTGAGGCTGTGTGTCTGTGTGTCTGCAAAGCTGAAGTTTCTATTGTCCGAGTGTCTCACTCTTGACATGTGTAAGTGTATGTCTGAGTCTGTAGTGCTTTGCTCTGTGATGCCCCGAGAAATCCTGAAACCAAACATGACAACTGTCAGCAGCGTCTCAAACACAACACAGACAGCAGGCAAGGGTGAAGAATAAGTGGAGCTGGAAAGGTGAAAGACTTTTACATTTTGACAATGATTCAATTTTTCGTCTTTATTATAAGGAATTAAGAAGCTCAGATCACAGATACAGTATCAAATAATAATAGTCTTTCCACACGTCAATTATTTAGATGATTATTGTGGTGAATACCTCTCTGAGGTTTAAAATCACACTGCTGAAAATCTGCTCATGCTTTCTTCTCTCTTTTAAGACAGGAGAAAAAAGCAGAACAGTGACTTAGTAGCAGTTTCTCGGAGTGCTTTTTAAAGAACTACAATCAGGAGGACAATCATTCAGGCTTTTTAACATAAGGTTACCTAATACATGTACATAAATGACGAGAGAGTCAAAGATATGATATAAAACACATTTTCTTCGGCTTCTTCATTTTTAAAAGAAACTATGGTGTTTAACTTAGTTTACAGGTTGATAAATCATGAAAAGGCTTCTCTCGCACTGCCAAATCCCTTTACTAAAATACATTTCTGTTTTATTTTGACATATTTTAATTTTATTCATTAACCATTTACACCTTCATTTTGAGATACTTTTCAAAATCTACAGAAAAAATGTTTTTCACCAAAGCCTGGGGGCCATTTATTATTTATTGGAGCAGATATTTTAAATATGCATAAACTGGATTATGTGCAGCAGCATGTGTTCTATGGTACAGTTTACACCAAAGAACACGTCATGCTATAGCAAAAGAGATTTCTTGCTGTGCAATGTCGCGCACCACTTCAAAATCTCCATGCAGAGCTCATGTATTTTACATTGTGAGCAATTTCAATTAAAACACACCCAGTAGAGTCAGATGTTATCTCTTGCATGTTCATGGCTGCTAAGAAAACTGACTTTATTCATGAAAAAAATCTGTTTTATACAGAAGTGGAGAGACTTATAACAAAACCAACTTTAGAATGATGCTCCTAGGTTTCATGTTTTCCGACTCTCCATCTAGTTGAAAATAATGGATCTGTGTGTACAAAACAACCATATCTGCCTTCATTCACAAGATTATCTGTGCAATTTTCCAATTTCAATCTGTACCATGAATAATATTATAGTAATGGAGAGGAGGAGAGTCTGTAATATGTCAGCAATAAACAATTTAAGTGACTTGTTTTTTAAATTCAGTTATCTGTGAGGCTGAAAATCCCTGTGCACTAACAAGTTGGTGAAATATTTCCATTATTTCCATTTGGGCTGATAAATAATTCCTTTAATTCTAAAACATTCTAATCAGAACCTGCATTAGGAAATAATTAATTTACAAACAGAATATCAATAATCCAAGATGCAATAATTATTAGATTAAAAAACACGTCATGTGTGTTTGGCGTGGGTGCAAAATGTGGATGCAATTAAAGTAATTGTCATGCACCCCCACTCTGTGGAGAGCCTCTCCCTGCAGGAGCCTGAGGGTGGAGTTGATGCACATCATGAAGATTCAGCTCACCTGTGCGGATTACACATAACACTATATAAGCTTGTGGTCGTCAGACTGTCTCTGTTTGTCTCCTGGCATTTTTTGGCTGTCTTTTGTTTATTTTGCTAACTAAAATGCACATAGGCTCAATATCGAGGCTCTGCTCTGTGTTGAACCTTGGCCTGAGTTTTGACACAATGTGTTGAATTTAAAACCATAGTAAACCACTGCTGTAAAAGACAATCAGTGTCACTGAATTATATAGAATATTTAGGTCATACAACATAAATATAACATCAGAGGTCAGAGTGAATGATTGCACGTTTTTAAGTCTAAGAAGAAAACCAATCAGTCAAAAAGAATATATTGTTTTTTAAAAAGGTCAGAAAATCATTTCTGAAAGCAAGCTGGGAAACAAAACTTTGTTTGATTTTCTGCTGCAAATGGTTGCAGTGTTCTTTAACTTGTCATGGTTAAATATACGTGTGGCATTGCTTTGCATTGGAAATAATGAGGGCAGAGTAGACAAAATGGCCTGTTAAAAAGATATCTTATCATGTATCTTTTTATTGCAGAAGATTTGTTCTGTAATAAAAACAATCAAATCATTATCAAACCTGAGGGAGGTAGTGTTTCTGAGGAGCTTTTCACAAGTTGTGTATAAAGCTACCTGAGTGGGTAAAAAAAGATCACCTCTTATGTATCTGCTGCTGGCGTCAGCTGCCCCTACGGCTCCATCCATGCCTACTCATTCACTGTGCAATACAGATAGATTTCAGGCATAGAGATGGTAGCCCTTAATTGAATCTCCACTCATGTAAGACTTTGCTCAGAGTGAGGTGCAGCAGGGTTGGCAATGCTTTGCACCCACTCTTACTATACAGAGCAAGCAGATTGGAGATGAAAAGCTCTCACTTTAGCTCAACCATCAAGTAAATCTTGCTTTTGCTATTGAACTACCAAGTTTAGAATTGTAATTCTGAATCACTGTTCAATATATTGTAAAATATTGTTGTAATCTGTGTCTCACACAGTATAGAAACATACATTTAACACCATCCAAAAAGCAAGTTTCAGCACAGTGATATGCTTCCTGTTTGTAGGGACCAATCCAAGCAAAGGGTGATTATATCCAACAGTACTTCATAATGCAAATATTTTAATTTGCTCTGCAGACTATTTTCAGTATCTCATTGATATGCACACCCTTTGGTTTAGTATTTGCAAAGAAGAAAGCTACTGTTTGAAGAATGTAATACATTTAGCTCTATTAATGCTGCAGAGCTAAAAGTAAGATTATAGTGTGTTTTCCTCACAGCTAAATATGAATAACAACACAGAAGAAATTCTACCATCAAAATTAACAAAATGGCAGCATGAGCATTACAGCCAAACCTCACATTTACTTCATATCACTTTTCTCACTGCAAAACCCTACAAGGCCCAGAAGAGATCTGCGCTCCTCTCCAACCCAAAGCGTCCAGGTCACAGTTCAGTCCTGGGTGCTAGACCTCACTCTGTTGTCTTTTAAATGATGTCTTATACGATTGCACTGTTTATTGTTATGCATTATGATGTCATTATCATAAGATCACCTCTGCTGTGTGTCTTCACTTTCTTTTTCCCTGTGGTGTTTACAACATGCTCTCTCTGTATTTCACCACTGCTGTCCCCAAACCATTCATTACAGCCAACAAGCTGAATGCTGTGTTTGGTCCTCTTGTAGATTGACAGCCTAATATTTCCTTTGTCTGTTGTTGGTAGAGCTACAAAAACTTTGCCATCAGGGTGGACACTGCTCACTACTACCTGATAGGTGTTCAACATAATATGAAATCCACACTTCAACCTCATGTTTAACACTGTCTCTCCATGGATGACTGGCATTTCAGACTTGCTGATGACTGCCATAGCTGTGTTGATGTCCTCATTGATGGCTCTCTATTCCTCATCACCAACCTTACCACACTGTGTTTTTATGTGCTCTTTTCTGAACAAGGCTCTGTCAATACACGTGGCCCATCCCACATGGAATATTATGTCCCAAACGGTGCAAACACTTAAATCAACCACTTCTCCGCTTATGGATTTCCTCTTAATACTCCAGAACCATAGACCTAGGCCACTACGAAAGTACAAGTCATCACTTGCGAGTTGTTTGTCCATGTCCTGATCTTGTTCCATAATGCCTAGTGAACACTTTGTATGTACCAAGTGGGTATGACTTGTGTTGATTATGGAGCTAGCAATTTCGCCAACACAAACAGCAATAAGCGTTTACCATTTTTATACCATTTCGGCAATCTGCTGTGGCACCACCGTGCCAATTCTATATAGGTGGTGAACATTCTAGACACTCTTCTGCTCAGGATGTTAATAATTTCCCCCATGGCTAGAGAACAATGACACCATCTGTGTTTAAATTGGTTCCCTATGAGCACTTTGCAATGCTGTCTGCCACCTTTTTAAATGTATGTAGCTAGCACTATCTCCAATTGTCTAAGATTACATCATACACTCATTTGCTTAATGGGGAGGTCATTGTAAGGAGGTACTGCCTGCGCATGTAACAAGAGACTCCCTGCTGTTCGCAGAAGAGCTGTGGACTGCAATTCCTCTGAGCAGCATTGTGAATGATTTACAATATATTGTAATATATTTCTTGCTTTTTCCCTAACAATCTGAATAAGTCAATTTGCGGTCATGAAAATGAACACGATGTATGTGCAGTTAATCTGAGTGACTTCATACTCAAGTCAAACTTTTTTTGCTTTGTGCCACTGAGCAACTTTCATAGGAATAAATGGGCCGTCGCCTCCAACACTGTATCCAGTTCTCTTCATACATCCATGAAATACACTGACCAGAGAATAATCATCAAAACACATCAAATCCTGGTTTTCCATAACCTTCTTCCACAAAATACCGAAACGCTGCGCCTGCGCCTGTCCTGAATAACTTTAACAACAACTTTTAAAACAACTTTCTTCTCATTGTGTGGCTAACTTGCATACCTGCAGTCCTGCCCTGTGTATCATTCATGCGCCAGGATTGGCCAGGCGTCCATGTTGTCCAGGGTATCGTGATTTGATCAGGAACCTTGCCCGCACCAATGGGCTATCCTGAGTCTAACTACTCGATGTCAATGCCTAACCTTAACCGATCGTCGCTTCAACAATCTATGCAGGGTTGGTCTTGCCAAGAAGAGAAGTTTTTTCCTTTGACCTCGGCTGAATATGGATCTTTTCTGCCTGCATCTAGCGCCCTCTATGGGATATTGTAAAAACTGCAATATAAACCCCACAATTCATTGTTTTCTGGGGAAAAATATACTGTATATATTGGTCACGCAATAGTTACAAGGATACTAGTTACTTGTTATGGCGTGCATGTAATATATATGAATACAGTGTTAAAGTTAATGTAATCACACTCGGCATCGGCATCTTTCGCAGCTTCATTCTTTTTTTCTGTTTTTATTGGGCAATTTGTATTTACATCTTTCTGTAGATCTCTTCTTAATATGCTGACTAATTAATTTCTGTGTTTCAGAGCTAAAGTGATCTGCATGACCCCACATACCATTAAATATTTACATTTACATTTATAGTATTTGGCAGATGCTCTTATCCACAGCAACTTGCACTGTAGTGCTGTGTCTTTCAGTACTGCAAGATAACTCCATTGGGAAATGTGACTGAAAGGTAGCAGGAGTGATTCAGAAATTATAGCCAGATGGAAGGAATTTCTCTCACTCCATCTTGCACATACATCATGCATTGAAGTAAGCATGCACACACACTGTACTATATAGACATAATTATGTGCTTAGTGTTCTGAGTCTGTTCAGTGCATATTATTTGCCAATGTTTACTAAATCCGGAAAACACAAACTTTGATACAAACACAGAGCAGACTCATTAAGCAGTATCAGCAAACTTCTCCACTAACTTCTCTTTAATCCTGTGTGTGTGTGTGTGTGTGTGTGTGTGTGTGTGTGTGTGTGTGTGTGTGTGTGTGTGTGGAATAAATCACTGGAATAAATGTACTGTAACTTTGTTATTAATGAAAATCCAACAACTTGTCTGATCAGCCAATCAAACACAGCAGTCTTTCTTGTTGTGCACAGTGTCAACCTGTTCTACAAACCTCAGCTATTGCTGCAGACCTCTCTGAACCTTCACTCTTTCTGTAAAATATAAATTAAGCATAACCCTTTCAATTCTTCTGGGCCTTTATCCCTATATCGTTTGCTTTTTCACTTTGTTTTTTACATATAAAAGTACCCTTTCAATTATGTTCCCCTTGTTCTGTTCCTCTCTTGTGTAATAGCCTGCGAGCATCTGTCACAAATGTGCAATCTCATGGAGAAACATGATTAATTATCCCCTCTGTTAAAGCTGTATCCCACTACCATACTAATTCTAAGCAGGTTTTGACTATGTATTTCTGTTCACAATGGAAAAAAGACAAAAAATAAAGTATAATCAAAAGTTAGTATGCATACTAAAAACTACTTAAGTTGATGCAGGATGACATCACCCAAACCTGTCCAATAACCGTCAGTGCACATTAATTCCCAACCCAGTCTCATGGCAGTTTGTGAAAGAGACACAAAATGTATTATATTGATTTGTGTACACGGGCACAAATTTTCTTCTTTTATTTTTCGTGTCGCTCAGCACTTCTTTCAAACAAACATTTGTCCTTGCATAGTCACGTGAATGTCTTTAATAGGTGTATCCATCAAAGAAAAAGGATACAAATTGACTTACAATTGGTTTTCGTGGTGCCGACACACACTTTGAACACAGGCACACCACTACGCAATGCGTTAACGGGTCATGTATTTCTGTGAGACCAGGCTCTAAGTCATGTTAACTCTTCTTCGTTCAGTTGTAATAAGCCAGTGTACGTTTTTTTTACTGGCCATTTATCTTAGCCTATATGATAAAGTTCATTCAGTCTAAATACTGTTTCACTGAACTCTGTACATACAAGTGATTTGAGAGAATTTGTGGCATTCACCACTTTTTCACAAGTTTTTCAAATTTCATGAGTGGTCGTACATGTTGTCATTAGCAGGAAAAAAGAAAACTCTTTTGAAAGAAAAAAAAAGTTTAAATATGATACAGAAATAAACAGAAATCAAAGATCTAAGACAAACTTAATAACATTCTGTTTACCATATCATGATCATCATGGCTTGCCATTTTACTGACATTCTTTTTCTAGATTGCATACTTTTTATTGCCATATTTCGGCACATAAACTTGTACATTTCAGTAGTAGTTTGTAAAATTCTGTGACACCTGCCTCAGGGTCTTTATGCAGGTCGCTGTCTAATATCATCATCTGTTACACAAACAGTGTAACATGACCTACTTTAGGCTATAGTATTCTGTCTTATAATATCTGTCACATGACCACCTCTCATACTACGTTAGTCATGAACTGCTTTTCTTTAGAAACATATTATTTAGCAATTGTTTGCTAATTTTTAAAAACAGAAATTGGAGCTCTGCATGTTCATTTCTTCTTTTTTACTCTTTGGTAACATTTATCTGAAAGAAACTTCCCCACAAATGGCTCCGAACAGGCAGCCTTATATGGCAATTTTATGGACCAAATCTCAACACAGCGCCTCTCCTCATGAACAGGTGACATTTTGTTTGTCCAATTAAGGGAGTTTCCTGAATCCGACTAAGAACAGCTGAAGCAAACCTCACAGATAAAAGTATAAGAGATGTTTAGGATAAGAAGAGGAAAGTGTCCTTACATTGTTTTTGTTGATGCCATAATCAGCTCCTATATTTCTTCAGTGTTTATATAGCCATCAGCATAACAACACAACTGCTGTAAAATGGAATTAGCATCTCACTTGCACTGGTATAGCTGCTACAGTACTGTATATACCGCTGCAGGTTGGCATCAGCATTTATGAATGGTTGCTGTCTGTATTTTCCCCATGGGAGGAGGAGGACGGGGTAGGAGGAGGGGGTGCGTTATGAATTTGTCACGCGAGTGCCATGTTGGCCTAGTTAGTGTTTTCAAATACTGTAACAGTTCAGTATGTGCTCCCTAACTCTGCTTGCCCTCAGTCTTGAATTAATCTGATGTTTACAGTTTGTGTATATGTCCAAGTCTTTATGCAAGTGTGAGGCATTAAGGAAAAAACATGTTTGGTAGTTTACGGATGATGTAACAAAACACATGTACGTAACAGAAAAATCGTATGTGGATTATTCCTTTGCAAAGAAAAAATCCCTGTTCATATGGTAACATGTTTTTACATGCAAACACACACACTTGCTCTTCAGGGCACTGCATTCATTATTTAGGGCCTTCTGTCCACAAATTATGACTATAAATAAATAGATTTCTGTGTCTTTCACTCTCTGAGAGGGATATATATCACAGGTAGAAATGAAGTGGGTGCCAGGAGACAAAGCCTTGCCTGTACATAAGTGTGTGTTTGTGTGTAAACTGTTGGCATTGCATAAAATCCAAGACTCAGGTGTAAAATAATTCAATTAGAATGTGTTCGGTCTTTGATTAGTAATTACAAGAATAAACAATATAATTTGCTTCTAAATTATGCAAGTGTTTGAATGTTTTGGGTTTTTTTTACACAGGGGTGGGTAAATGGTTATCCCACGCAGCATCGACCCTGGGGGTTGTGTAATGCTTACAGAGTAGCTGTAAGCCCAAATGGATAAGGGATGTACTGCACACCAGAGTGGTGTACTGCACTACAGGTTGCAACATGGAGAAGCTCAATACTCATTTTGACTGGAGCAAAATGCCTGAAATCATGGCAAAAACCTCATAAGGTCATGTTTTATAAATAGCTCAGGGGTAGAACAGTGAAACATAACAGCAACAGAGAGAGACCATAGATCTATATGCCCTACTAAGATTGGTGCATTGTTACACTATGGTAAAAAAACATTATGGTATGCCTATTTAGCACAAACACATCACAGCATCTACAAGAAATAGCTTCAAGCTCTAGCTGCGAATTGATTCACAACTCCTTGTAAGTACCATAAAAAATTCAACATTTTAAGAAAAATCTAAGTTAGTGTACTTCTCCACCACTCATGCATACCAGCGGGCATTCCAAATGATTTCCATACGTAATACAGCTGACTGTAAGTGCCTGATTCATCATCTGGCCATTAAAGTGGCATGCATCCGAAATGAGAAGGTCGCAGTTGGATTTGTTTCATATAAAACATAATAAGAGCTGTGGAGCATAAGCGAGGCTAGTACTATATGAAAGTAGCTGCTGTAAATTAGATGGCGTAAAATATCAGCAACAACACATTATACTTTAGCACAGAGGACAGTTGTAATTTATGTTTTGAGGAGTTCATCAGCAGGGAAATTGAAACTAGTCCATTTGTGGCCTAATAATCAGATGCCTATGACACAAATGAGCTATGAGACTGAACTACAGCGAGTCCTCATAATCCAGGATAATGAGCTGCTGTGTAGATACAGTCAGATCGTTCCTGAGCTGTGGCTCCATGCTGAGACATTGAAACCTTAATGTCTGCCTTGGACTCCAAACTTAAGATTTACCTCTTAGGGCGATAGTATTTCTTGGGGAGTGATGGTGCATTATGTTCGATATAACCTCAGCTTCTTTGCAAATTGAACAAGAGGTGAGTGAGAGGAAAAGAAGGAAAAAAGGCCTGTCCGAACACTGTCATTTGTTTCAGAGGAACTTTCTTTAAAAAAAGCCCAAGGTTAGACTCAAAGTGTATAAGGCCCAGTGAAACGGATCGAATCAAAAGCA
This sequence comes from Cebidichthys violaceus, assembly GCF_023349555.1. Taxonomy (NCBI): domain Eukaryota; kingdom Metazoa; phylum Chordata; class Actinopteri; order Perciformes; family Stichaeidae; genus Cebidichthys; species Cebidichthys violaceus. Next base: position 10,065,376 of record NW_027176395.1, on the reverse strand, counting down.
GGTTTTGCTGTTGGTGTTATTACAGAGGAATTGTTTAAAGTCACAATGGGTTTTAAAGCTGAAGGGTGAAAACTGACATAAATTGTGGAAAAACTGCACCAGAAATTCTGTTGTCCAAAAATGGAAAACAATCTAAAAGCCCCTTTAAATTTATGTCTGATAAATTTGTGTTCAAACCAACAAGAAATAGCTATTTTTTCACCTGTACTCACAAGGGTTATTTACTGGACTTGCACCCAGTGATTAAACATCTCCTGGAAAACTGGAAAAACTGTGCTTGAGACTCAACATGATCATATAGTTTTATTACTTTATGCTAGGCATGCTAATGATTAAAAACCTGCATAATGAGCTCAATGACTTACAGTAGCTGTGGTGATATTTAACTACGATCCTTCATCTCTGCTTCCTCCTTGATAGTGTTTAATCAGCTGCTGCCATTCAGCTTTTTGCCAGCCTTCACAAAAGTAAAGCAGCAGCACACTGTTTAACTCCCATCATTTCATTCAAAGAACCGCTCATGAGCTGAATTTTCTGTGCGCTTCAATGTAAAAATCAGCGTGGAGCGTCTTTTTCTTTTTTTTCTTTTTTTTCAAAAAGATGAATAGGATGAGTCAATATACATCAAAGTTTAACCCTAAAACATCAGTTTAATTCATTAACATATCAATAAAGGGATAAAGCTGCTTTGAAATGATCTCAGTATGAGTTAAAAATAGATTATTTATATGAGAATACATAATTCATACCTGCTGACTATCAGAGCCACGGTTATATAGGAACCATCAAGCAGTTAGGGGGGTTAGGTCTGTCAGGGAAAGATGTTATTACTTCATACTTGGCTGTCACAATCCATTAAGTCTCCCTTTCATTCTCCCCAGGACTTTTTTCAATATGCTATCACTCATTTCAGGTGCAAAACAGCTGGAAGATGTTTGTCTGTAGTGCAAACATGTTGTAAGCTAAGATAGCATGAAGACACTGGGAATTATTTAGACTAATGTGGCAGCTGAGTCACATTATTTCCATCACTGTAATCTGGCAAGTGCCCCCCAATCTAACCAGCAGCTGCATATCGGTAAGCCTTGCCCTTAATTGCGGTTGCTATGGCTGTCAGGGTCTCTGTTCTTGCACGGCACAATGAAAATGGTGGCACATTTACCCTCAAAAATAGATTTTTGAAGATAGGGTTGTTTGATTTCAGAGAGATGCAAAAAAAAAGCTGGGTTCTTATTTCCAGCCAGAGATTGTTCAGAGAGGCTGAAATAAAGCTAACAGATTTGTAACAGCTATAGCTAGCAAACTAGGCTAAATGAAGCTAAGCCTGGTGTCGAAACATTAATCCTCTAATAAAATTAGTTTTGAGATTCTGAGAGCACCGGACAGGATTGTTCTTCCTTGGGAGGCGTTAGCAGTGCCTCCTCTTTCTTTCTTATCCAGGGGTTGGCAACATTTACGTATGAAGGGCCATTTTTAAGCTTCTTGTTAATGTGTGGCATTTCAACATTATTGTACATAATCAGGACATTGCAATTATATATGAGAGTACTATATCGGCTGCCATCCTTATGAAAACATCTATGTCTGAGTTGAAATCATGAAGCCTACCAACCATCCACCATTTTTTTTTATCATCCAAAAAATTAAATGTCTGAAAGAAGGCAACAAATTCTAGTTTTTGCCGAATTAAGGTGGGAAATTTTTTTATAATTTGGCATGCGGATGAGAGGGAACTTCAACTTTTCGAAAAGACTCTCTTGCACACTTGTTAGTGTGCCATTTGTTAAGCTACTGGGTCCCAATGGTGGCTCGCATAAGGTTACTTACCCTTGTTCTATGCTAACATTACCTCAATGAGTTGACTGAAAACACTGTCTCTGACTGACTTTTTAATGTTTCCAGCTGACTCATTTTGAAACAATAACCCTGTGAAGAGATCATAAATATGCAGTTGGCTATATACATGATATTGTGCTAAAACACAGAGGATAAAGCAAGAAGACTAACACACGTAACACTATCTCAAGTAATGAGTTTGGCTGTTTGGTGTGTCAACTTCTCCAAATCCAACAAAGAGAGACAAATAAATAAATAATAAAACAAACCATCATTCAGACCTTTTATATACTCAGTTCCATTCTTGTCTGTCTGCTTCATCTTTCAGAGAAATCCAAAGCTTGATTGGCCTGCCGTGCCTAGTTACTGTTGCTATGTTATGATTGGACAATCTCTGCTCAGGCAAGGGGTTTAGCAAACGGTCAATTTGTTTACAAGGCGGTCTGGCGCCTGCTTCAACACTTATCACAGCCAAAAATAGAGACCTGCAGCATCCTGGTGGTTCGTCAATTGTTTCAAATGAGCGCGTTACAATTTCTCATTTTAACAGGGCGCGATTGAACCTGGGGCTGTTCATTCAACTAGACTTTCTCCACTATCGGCAACAGCTAGTAAACGTAAACTGTTCCTTTTAAATTACTTTGTTTTGATTATAGGGAGGATGACATCATTCAAAGCAAACCTCCAACGAAAGCGTGTTCGTTCTAAATGCTCCTGCCTCCAGTGTTTGCTATGTTCTCTCTAGATATAGTAAAGCCATCAAGTGAGAGCAAACCATGAAGTTGTCCTGCTGTGAAAAGCAGACTTACACCTTCATCACTTGAAGGCTTCAGTACGTGGAATCAAGCGGAATGACCCATGCTGGGCTCCAAATATTTCAGCATAACCCACTTGAGAATCCCCACCTGCTAACCATTCAAGCATCTACCATTCTCAATGTTGTCAATTTCGGGACAGTTGGGCACGGCACACAACCTGAGGGCTGATCATCCTGCAGCTGGCCGCCCTTGGGGAGAGTGTATAGTGCTGAAAGGCTGAAACACCCAATGACACAAGGGAACATTACTGATGATGTGTTCTGGGCCCAACTGTCCCAAAATTTTACAACCTAAACCAGACCAAGATACACCCCACACAAGCCGGAAAACCCCCACTCGATCGTCAACCACTCAAAACAAGGTTAATTTCCTGGAAGTGCTCACCATCTTGGCACAAAGGATAGACAAACATCATGTCCTGTGTTTTTTGATTCCTCATTAAAAGGATTTACTTTTTGACATTGCACACTGGCCCTTTGACACTGGCTGTGTCAAGTCAAATATTAATTTTCTACACACAGACACAACAAATTAATTCACACACACTGTGGATTGATTTTTAACATTATTTTGCAATTTTTTGTTTGATTTATCTGAATGATACATGAAGGAATAAAATTAAAATAAAAAGGCATCAAATTGTCACATCTATTCCTGGGGAAGCTACTAAAAATAGAAAGCAGACCTAACAAAGACAGATTCACTTGCTTTTCATGTATTTAAAGCATTGGTTATTCTTGTGCATACAGCTCTTTGTAATTGGTTTAAGGTAACTGTTGTTTTTTTTTACCTGTTTACAACACTGCAGGATCATAAAAGAGGAAGGCGTCTGAGAACCGGGGCTGTTGCAAGTTTTCACAATATAAAACCAATTGCTGAAATGGCAAACTGAACACCAGAGGGGAAATGAACTCCTAGAGATGAAAAGGATGGTCTGACATTATTATAAGCCTCCTCTTAGAGACCAGGAGATTTATTCTTTCAAGGGGAGAGCCCGGTTGTGAAGAATGCACAGTAAGATAACATGATTATGTAATTTAATTTTTTATGCAATTGAGCACAAAGATGGTCTTGATATAGGCCTTGTGGCAGCTGCTATTTTGCAAAATGTGTTTAATAGGAAAATAATCTCATCCGTGAACTATTCAACCATATTTCCATATCTGGCTTCTTATCAGGGGGGCAGTGGAGCACAAACAAGTCTTCTTGCCACGTTGTCAGCCAGTCTTTCTAGATCATATATCCCTTATATGACTGTTAATTTTGGACCAATTGTTTAATTATGACCTTATAATCAAAGTTGCATTTGCAAATGATATTGCAAACGAAAATGGAATTCTGGATGTAACCTGCATGAGAGTGTGGAACAGACTGCATCGAGGCAATCCAGCTAAACACAACTACTAACTTTAAAATCATCTACTCTGATTGAATTGACTTTCTAGCACTTACTATATTGTGCTATCATGGCACCAAAGTGAAGCGTATCTGCCTCTCCTGTCTGTTCCTGGTCCTTTGCTGTGGGTGAACACAGATGGCTATGTTTGTGTGGAGGCTGTAAATTGCTCCCTCCATCATCATCTTTTCCTTTTCATCTGTCTTTTCTAAGATGACTGAGATTGACAACCCTATCAGGTAGAATGACTCAGAGCCACAGCTTCACTAAATAAGTAATTGAGTAATGAGAAATGCTGATGGCCGGTCATGAAAAGACAAATCATCTGAGGTGAGACTACTGTATGGAAACGGACCTATAGCATTCCATTCAAGAGTTAACTGTCCAGACATGAAAGTAACATAAAGGAAATACCTGTAGAAAGTTCTGTGTTGACATTTCTTTCTGTGTTCTATTACGCATGGGGATCAAATGTTGTCACGATAGTACAATTTTTTTTTAACCCTGTAAAGCCTGACACATCATATAATATTCAGACAATTCCAATTTTTTGATATTGAAGTGTTTATTGGACCTTTAGTCAAAAAAATAAAAAAAATATTTTTTTTGTATTTACATACATGATATTTTTTTGTATCACATTTGATACATCAGGCATATTTGTCAATTTATTGATCACAACAATGTTTATTTTAGAAACAATAACTAATGATTTTCATTGCTTTTGGAACATTTGGAACATTTCAGTTGGTTTGGTTCTTATTTTTTCCCAAACAGCAACCTTTTTACAACCTGTTTGTTTCGCCTCGTGGCAGGAAAAGCACAGTTTCTGTCCTTGTTCAGGCAAAAATGGACTTTACATTTCCCACAGTAGACATGGGAGAAGTGATTGCCTGTGTAGTGCTTGCATCTGATTGTTTACTCTGAATTTTTTTTTTTTTAATTAATTAATTAATTAATTAGCAATACAACAAAAGGTTATGATAGCCAAGGTTTTTCTTTTTTATACATTAGAAACATACATTTTCACTCAATTTAGCTTACTACCTTTAATTACTTAAATTAAATGACCAAAACAGTGTATTTGGCATTGTGATATGGCATAATCCAGATTGCATAATGAAATACAATACAAGGATTTACAGGTGAATTATTACTTTATAAACCTGCTGCATCATATTTGATACCTATGTTTTCAACACGATTTTACTATAAAATAAGGAACGAAATATGAACTAATTATAGTTTGCTTCAATACAGTAAATAGTCATATTGAAATATTAGTAACATTATAAATGTTGTTCTTACCGTAACTGTTTCAAAATTAGCAACGATTTCCCTGCCGAAAACAAAAAAGTCACTTCATGACGGCTGCCATTTTGGAAATGGAATTTAAATGCCTGCTACTGCCTGCTGTGCATGGAAACTCCACCAGATGGTAGCAGACATGTATAGGATTGTATACAACAGGTTTTTCAGGAAAGTATTGCTCATGTTAATTACGTAGAGGTCTCTGAAACTCACGTATCAAATATGATGTGTGCACATGTGTACATGCAAAACTGAGTTAAAGGCCAGGGCCAGAGGGTCACTGTGTACTGGATCGACAGAGCTGTAAGGGTTTTGCTACCCTGTGTGGCAGATCAGATCAGTTGAAGCAACTCTGTAACTGGCAAAATGCCCAGGATGGCTCTGGAGCCTGTCTACAACACATCAAACTTGACCCCAACATCAGTTAGTAACCACCGAAAACCCTTTGAATCATTCCAACAGTGACATCCTGCTCAAGGTGCAAAGATGTATACACAGAGTAATGAACAATCACAGTCGTCGATCTGGAAAAACAAATGTTTAAGTGAGTGAAAGTTAAAAATAAATCTCAATATCCATTTCAAAGGAGCTACAGGAAATTAGTCCTACATTACTCAATTCAGTCTATTTAAAAATATACGGAACAAATTGCCTCATTGCCCCTCAGTTTAGTATTCAAAAGCTTCACTGTGATTGTCACCTTTTAATCCATGTTTTGCAATGCTTGAGGATGCCACCGCTTTCAGCCTAATGAAGTATGCCCTTTTTCATTTCAAACCAGTGAGGCATTGCTACCAAATGCAAATCATTCACCAAACACAAAAGCGTACACATTGTTCTGCAGAGAGCTATTAGGCATGTTTCTGTGACATCATACAAAATCATTTTAACAAAAAGAAGAGTGGCAAATGCAGCAAAATTATGGCCAATCGAGGTACACACAAGATGCATGTCCTTGTCTTGGAGGATGTGAATGCCAAGTTTAGTTTCTTCAGGAAATTAATTAATTAATGATTACTATAACAGCAAAGAGTTTAATGTCATGTCTCTTAAATTACACCTCAGCAATAACGACCAGTACATCCTCTGAACTTCTCCTTTGTCATCCTCAGTAACCAGGTCCTCTGAGTTAGACTTCTTTGAAAACTTTCCCTGTCTTTAGGAGAGAACAGTTATGGCAGCATCTGTCATCTTTTAGAGACAAAGTGATAGTGAAGGTCCAGTGATTTGCAGGCGGCAGAGCTATGCTTAGCTGAATGGGCAAACATGTCAGGATCCCTGTCTGACCCTTTGTGTGTTAACCTCTGTTTTCCCCCGATCTCCTCTCCTCATGTGTCTGTCATTCCCCTGTTTGTTATTGTGTGCCATGTGCTCTGTGTTTGTTTTCTCGGGCCTGCCTCCAGACACCTCCCATGGTCACACCCCCTGATCGGTGCACAGCTGCGGACAATCTGGCTCGTTACCACCTGCAGTTGGACACACTGGATCTTGATCCCACTAATCACCGCCTGGCAGTATATCTACCCTGGTCTTGCAGGCCTGGGTTGTCAGTCCGTACTGTTTTCTGCCTCGGTATTTTGCTACCGCAGTTACGCAAGTTCCCATTGTCTAGTCCAGACTCTAATCGCTCTCTTCTCTGTTATGGGTATAGAGTAGCGGACAATCTGCCAGCCCTCCGGTGTCGAGCCATGGGACATCACACCGTCGATTTGCCAACCCTTCGGTGTTGGACCACGGGTACCACATCGTCGATCCGGCCTGCATCCTGTGTCGGACCACTGGCTCCACACAGGCATTCCTGTCTTCGCCGGTAGAAAATGGATATATTGGTACCGTATTCTGTGTCCTGTGGTTGCTATTGGGTCCAGATCCTGAACTCCCGTGACAAAAAAATCATCCGTTGTGAAGTCAACGTTGAAAACTTCGGGAACATTTGCCTGACTTCATTCACAGTCACCATTACAGAGTGACTCGGGGCACTGGAAAGAATTTCACCTCAGTAAAATTAGCCATTAGCTTTCGGATAGGCTGCATTCTTGGAGAGGAGGATATGGATTCCTGGAAAAAACTGGAGGAGCAGCAAGAAATAAGTAAGATGTCATGGGGAACTGGAAGCAAAACCTCATTCAAGTTGTGACTTCTTGCTAAACTGTTGTCACCTGCCACCAAAACGGCCAATCCACACTAAACACTTTTTTGACATCCGCTGCTCACACGTCTCAAGGAACAGATACGCTTCCATTTCAGTACATATGAATCAATCCACACTTCTGTGCCAAGTCAATTTTAGTTGTGTTTAGTGAAGCTTAATCTGCATAGACAGACATTTAAATTGCACAAATATCCTGCTGTATATGTGAATTTATTAACTATACAACTGTTCAAAGTTCCCTGTCTGCAAGTGAGCTTTCCTGTTTCTCTACAGGCACATTTTGTTATTCCTATAATTGCTGAAGTAATTTTTTTATATTTTATGTGTTAAAACAAAGTAGGGCATTAGTGGGGACATTTTATTTGGTCACCATCTGTTCTGAGCACTTTCATAGACTAAATATTAATGAATCAATGTAAATTAATTACATTTTGTGCTGCGTTGATCTTTCACTGGTGGTAATTTATTTTCTTTGTTACTGAACAAATTCATTTTTACAATACATTTTATCTATTTTTTATTTATTTGTAATGCCTACCATGTGTTGGACAATACTGTTGCACAATTGCTTAAATGAAAACATCCAAGATCAGCTCCTTGTCTTCCACCATTACTGACAGTGTTTAGCTCGCTGCTGTGCATCCTCATCAGTCCACAAGGAACCTACTACACTGGCTCCAGCTGAGTGGTTTCAAACACTGTGGTATTCAACCATTCCCAGTTGTGAATATGAGTAACTGATTGCCCACACAAAGGGCTGACAGTGGTCTGCCTCCTACACAGTGCTTCTGTCAGTAAACCTGTTTCCTGTGCACTACCACCTAAACAAAGTTTCTAAGAGCACAAAAAGTCCTAGAAGACATGGTATCACCATTTTAATGTATATATGTATTATATTACTCACTACAAGTTTGCACAATGATAGTGAATCATTTTGGCTTGTTTGACTTTAGGTTTTATGCTCTGTTGTTGTTCAAAATGTATTCTAGGATGGCAATACATTTTCTATTTAGGGGTACAAGATTTAAAAAGATTTGAGAGCATTTGGCCCATTGAACAGCCATTGGCAGCACAGTTAACCCTCTGAACCCTTTCAATAGCAGTTGTGCATAAAATGGCAAAGTAGATGGCACCAGACAAACTATAAGCAGCCGGACACTGAGACTGGAGGGAATAATAGCCTGCAGTATAAGCTTTTAATGGAAACAAACCACATGTCCAAAGCAGATGCTCAATAACGTTATATCTATGAAACCAAAATCAATTAACATTAAAATGTATTAATATGCAAAGGAACAAGTAACACAAATGTGCCATATGGTATTGGTCCAATCAACTAACTAAAATGCAACAAAATAAAAAATATATTAATTCAATATAATGAAGTCTTATAAGTTTTAATGATGCTTTTTTGTCACAGTCCTACATTGGATTCTGACACAAAATCGCACTAAAGTACAGCATGTCCATGTCGAACATAACCTTAACTACAACAAACCTAAAGCCATATAAACGTATGTACTAAAAGACCACTACAATAATCCAATAGGGAAGTAAGATACCATGAGATCCCTTTATCGATATGGAATTGATTTTCCAGTGAAGCAGAACAATTTTGTATGGTAATCCATCTCGATTAATAGAGTTCTAAGGTAATGAAAATGTAAAATTTCCAAATCGCCACATAAACTTGACCGGCCACGCCCATGAAATAAATGGACAAATGTAATAAAAAGTTCGGACGAGCCAACTATCTTTAGTTAAGTTGGAGGAAAGATATCTCACCTGCGCAGCCATGAATGACAGATCCATAGTGTTGCTCCGTTCAATCCAAGGCACTCAATGAAAGAAGCAAACGTGCGTAGTTTTTTCTCGTATTCCCCGACAGAGCATTTGCCTTCTTTTTCTTGTTTAAGTCGGCATCCACAGTGCTCTCCGCAAGTTAGCAGACCTCACGTGAAAAACATGTCGAAGATGAAGTATTACAATAAAAAGGAGACGGAAGCAGGAGAAAATGAAGAGATGTGACAAAAAAAGCAGACGGCTGAGCAGACGGAGAAATGAAGAGATGTGGTTGCGAGAGACAGCAGGAGAGTGAGAGAGGGAGGCAGAGGAGGCTGTGGAGCTGGACTGTCACATGTGTCGACGGAGTCTCTCTCTCTCTCTCTCTCTCTCTCTCTCTCGTTATTTATTTTAAATATCTTCGAATTCAGATCTCCACTACATGTATTTGGAGGTGCATGAATTGTACATTTACGTGTATACATTGTGTACTTTTGACCTGGGTCTGTTTCTCATGGTTTGGGAACTAGATCCAGTTTTTGCCTCTTGTGTATCATCACATTCAAGTCACAGGGCACAAGGTCTTGTATGACACAAGAAAAATATTTGAGAAGTATTTATTTCTGTTTTGAAATATAAAATAATAGAAAGTAATATCTTTAACTGATTATAACATGTTTTAATCAATGTTCACATCATACTAATAGAGCATGGACATATGTCATTTCAATGTTTGTTTTCGATTGAAACGGGTTCTTCTTTGTATATTTGACCTAATATTTTTCATCCAGGTAAGAACAGTTTGTGCAAGGCCCCTTGCTCCCTCTAATAACCGTATTTTATTTATTCATCTGCTTTTGTTAGGGCTTTGTTTTATTTTTCAATAACTGGACAGCACCATACTGTAGGCACCTCTTTTTTTGTAAAGGGCTAGCATGCACCTGAAGGGGTCAAATGTGCCAGTTTCTTTTCTTTGTTTTATTATGCTTGTTCGTCAATGATTAATAAATCACAAAAAAAATCCCCAAATATTGTATGGACAATATGCTTCTTCTGCCATTTTAAAATACACTATTGTGGCGCATCATAGGCCTCTTGATATCAGGTTGCTTTATTTCTGACTAACCGAGAGAAGGGCTTATTACCCAACATCAGTCCCTGACCTGAACTAATGTAGTGTAACATGCAGAAATAAACCTAGTTGTGCCTCTAAAGTCAACCAGGAACCCAACAGGTGTGTGATTGTGATGTTCGAAGGTACAGTATCTGTAGATGAACAGATGTCAATGCTGCGAGCATGCGCACTTGAGCTTTCTTTCTCCAGAGCCTGTCAAGAGGCTTGAAAACCTGTGACCTAAAACTGATAACATGCATTACATTACAGTCATTTAGCAGACACTTTCATCCAAAGCGACTTACAATTCAGTATCTATTTACCGTAGACGCAGCTACGGGAGCAATTTTGGGGTCTTGCTCAAGGACACAATGACATGAGACTAGCTGGAGCCGGGGATCGAACCGCTGACCCTCTGATTGAAAGGCGGCCCTGCTCTCCACTTAGCCACGGTGACCTACATTCTTCAATTTACATATAAAGGATGCTGCTATTATTCATTGGACAGCCTCTTCAAAAAGCCAATTAACAGGCCCTTACAGTATGAGGAGTGATTCATTTAATAGTGTCCCGGGCCTTCACTGTGAATACTAAAATGTATTCCTTGGTTAAGTAACACCATAGTCTACCTACAAAGCCGTTTCAAAGAGACCAGACAGCTTGCACTTACATTTTCTATGGGTCAAGTATCCCAGACATATTATTTGTTCTCTTTTAATCTTAAACTTAATATTTTTTTTCTCAAACATAAACACAAAGCTATATGTCCTTTCAGAAATAAAAATAAATACAAAATATTTGTCAACAGTTTAAGTGATTGTCCCTGGAGTAAGGGGGTAAATACTGATGGGCACTGGCTTATGTTAACATCCTTAGCTTAATCCATGTTGCATTTTTGATAGTTTGCCATAACTAAGGGGTTGAAGCAGATCTCCTAGATCAGCAGTTAAGACTCCATCCGCATGTTTGCTTTTTCGCTGAGCAGGCATACACAACATCCAGTCCAATCCTCCAGTGTGGAGGATTTCACTTCACTTCAGTTCACAGCCTCACGTCCAGCTTCTGAGAAGAAGTCTTTCAGTTTTCATCAACTTCTGTATTACAGTGGCTTCATGTCTAATAGAACATAAATTACTTTGCCAGTTATAATCCGTCCTGCACATAAATGTTGTAAAGAGACTGCAAACACACAGAATGACTTTGTTACAATGTCTAGTTTGACATGGATCAGTACGTTTATGTTAATCTTTACAGGCGGAAAACACTTTGATAAGCCGTACTCTGAAAAACAGGCATTTAGGTTTCAGGAGACAAGGAATTCAAATATTGTATTCTCCATAATATGATGTTACTTTGAGGACCGTGAGATGGTGGATACACTTTGCCTTGAGTGACTCAGTGATCCAGTTAGTAAATCAGCACATATTCATATTCCCCAATGATGCTGTGATTTATTAGTAGAAGAAAAATCTTTGAATTGAGTTTACAGGCAACATTATGGAGCTAAATCCAGTTCAAAAGTTTTGATCATTTGAAAAAAAAGTTTGAAGCTGAAAGTTCAAGTTGTGGTCTTGAACATTGAAAAATACATCAATGTATTCAAAATTAAAATAAGTGAATGAAAAGTTTTTCCTGACGTGCAAATCGGTCACCCGACCTGGGTATAGGGGCGAAAGATTAATCGAACCAGTAGCTGGTTCCCGCCGAACCAGTTTTTCCCCCACTGCATTCACGTGAATATAGTGTACATAGAAAGGGTTGAATCATAATTCTCGTGGTGCCCACGTTACCTGAGGGTAACGCGGTTGAGGACGGTCCTCAGTCTTCTTTGTTATGCTGTCACTCATGATTACACGCCCCTCTCAGGTGAAGCCACGCCCCCACGCTAGATCAGGGTCAAAAGTCTGAACTGAAAAAAAATGATCTGAAAGTGAAAAAGATTGTAATGTAATGTAATGAAAAAAAGATTTGAAACCAAAAAAAAAGATTTGAATCTGAAAATATAAAATCTAAAACTGAAAAATATAAGAACTCAAATATCAAAATATATATGAAAGTGAAAAATTTAAAAAAAAATGTATTCAAAAAAATTCCAGAACTGAATCAAAATTATATTCAGCCCAAAAAACCTTTTCATTCACTTATTTTTATTTTGAATACATTGATGTATTTTTCAATGTTCAAGACCACAACTTGAACTTTCAGGTTCAAATGATCAAAACTTTTGACCTGGATTTAGCTCCATACAAAATTACTTATTTAACTTAAATTGATTTAATGATCCAAGAACTGTGTAATGCATGTTGAAGTTACAGTTATGTTTTCTTTAAATCATAGCCTGAACACTGATTATTGAGCCAAACTTGTAGAGTTTCAAGAGTGAAACTGACTGGCTCTTTGGTTTGTGAAACATTGTATTTAATGAGATGTATTGGCACCATGGTTATGAAAAAGAAATCTGTGATTTTGAGACTGTTTTGAGTAAAAAACATTTATTTTTTTATTTAAATTTTATACATTAAGTATTTAGTCTTATTGTTACTAGATCTCAAGACTCGTCTCGGAATCCACCACATTTTTACTGGGTCTTGTCCTGGTTGTAGACAAAGAAGATTCTGGATATTATCTCAGGACTGGTCAAGAACACAACTGTGAGGATATCACTAAATCATTTGTGCGTCGTCTGATTTATCATTACTATTGCTCATAAGAAACAAAGGAAAATTCCTGCTTTTTAATTTTTTATCAAGACATTTCTAGTGGTACACTTATACATACACACATATACAGTATATTTGGTAATAAATGAGGTGAATGAAGAGTAATCTTCATTTGTTTTCTGCAGCTATTTTTATGGTAATGTGGATCTTTCAGATCAATGAGAGGAGTGCCTATATGATTTGCATGTTCCACTTTGTATCGTAAGTGTGTCAGAAGAAGAAATGTTGACCAGGTTTGTCTCACCTGTTGACATTGCCAATGTGGTCTAACTTTATCAGATCCGTGTTCATGTTGCCAGAATAAGCCAACATATTGCTACATCAACTTAGTCTGTGCTTTGAATCCAAGAAAATTGCAGCCACATTAACGTTTAGTTTAATCTGATGTGTATCTTTGTGGTTCTCCTTCTCTGTCAACCTCATCTGTTCTGCAGCCTCTTTTATTTTGTGATGGACATGCCACTGGGCATTCACTGACCCGGATTCACAACAGTATAATCGGGGTAAAAATAGATTATTAACAAGCATCAAACTGGGTCTTGTCATGTTACAATATTCCAGGTTGATGGTAATGAGTTGGAATAATGTCATGCCACCTACTAAGCTGGCCTGCTCACCATTTATGAATGCCTGTGGTGTGACTGATGTGGTCTGTCACACAGGCCTGCATTGCCCAGAATATGTGTTTGCATTTGTGTGATTTTCTGTATTTATATATACCTGTGTGCCCGTGTACTTGTGGATTCTTGGAAGATTGGTCATGCTCTTTGATTAATCCTAAATATCCTGAATCTTGGGAGACTTTTGTTGTAATTTTGGCTGTGACAGCTGCATGTCAGAACTTATGAATAGCATTACTGGAGTTGAAAATCTATGCGTAATCAATCAAAAAGAAATGTATCCAGCATCAAATAAGGGGATTTTGAGCCAAAACCGCAAGGGAAACAATACATAATGAGAACTGAACATTCCTCCCACAGACACACACACACACACACACGGGTTTATTATTTGTCACAGAAGATGTGAGTAAATTCATGCTCCGCCTACCACACGTCTGCACACAAACACATCATGCAACACACACACTTTTCATGTGCTATATGCAGTCACCGTACAGTATGTCTTAGTTTGCTCCCCTCAACTAATGCATAGCCAACAAGGCAGGTGATTCATAATTAATGCTCAACTAAATATATCGAAATTCATCATGTGTGTGTTTGACCATGAGTACAGCAGGGATGCCGTCTTAACATCGCTTTAAACACCACGTTCCTCTCCAGAATTCCTCACATGAGTTGCTTGCAAATTCATATTCCAGATATTCAGTCAGAATATAATTTTTTTTGTTACTTGTACCTTATGTGACCGGAGTCATCTATCGTCAGGGTGCCTTTTTTTGGTGTGTGTTTCCACTTGGCCAAGCCTGTTTGATTTTCATCAACCAATAGGACGAGTGGAGAAGCCTCTCTGTGCATCTGCACACCACATCTGCTCTGGCTAAATTAATGCTTTTCAACCATATCACAGTCCAAAATTGCAATAGCCTCTCTGGCTTTGTTTCGCTGACAGCGGCTGTTACAGACCGGTCAGATGTGATAAAGCACATTTCTCAATGCCCACAGGTGAAAGAGAGCCGTGTATGTGTGTTTGCATCATGCACTCATGCAAATATGCTGTAGCAACCACAAGCCAGAGCATATTTCTACTGTATTTGTATCATGCTTGTATATGTTACCTAAAGCTACTATGTAGAATTGCTTTAAGCCTTTTTTCTGCTCTCTGTCTTCTTAATACTCCCACACAAACGTTACAATAATTCATATATGTTACGAAAAGGCATTTTGTTTGCATTCTCCTCAAATGTCTAGCAACTCATGTTCATTTTCGCTTGTTACATACATTCAGTCTTTTCAAAATAAACTTCAGTCTTTACATGAAATTACTTGGTTAGGTTTGGGAAAAGATCTTTGTTTGGATTTAAGTAAGTAAGGAAGTGGAGCTACTTAAATACGGAAGATATCTGACAAAAAAATTAAAATTAACTTCTGGTCAACGGTCCCTGATCTGGTGTTTTTTGACCCACCCACACACCCAAACCTACTCCTTGAGCAGAGTTTTCGGTCTTTATACTTGCAGGTTAATGATTACGTGGATTACATGCTTTTAGATTTTGGGGAATACATACATATATAATATATCACAGTGCATTACTTTCTGTAGCTGTAGCTATGAAATGTGTATACACCTTGACCACAGAAGGTCAAAAATATGCTCACAGTGGCTTTAACCCTGTTGTCTTTGTTTTGTTACTTTTTCGATTTAGGTTTAGGAAAAACATCACGCAGATAACTTCACAATAACAATAACACTTTGGGACACAAACATTAGTCTGGAAGTGTAGTGGTTGAAAGTCCTGTGTTTGTTTGAAATCCAATTTAAAACACCAGAAGCAAATCTGTTTAAATTCTTTCCTCAATACTTTCCGACTTCCCAATCCTATCTGTGGCAGTCAGCTCCAAACCATTTGGTTCCTACTGAAGATGTAAATTAAAAGGAGTATATTACATTGTTGGTTTTGGTATTTATGTGATATTTGTTGACACAAATAAAAATACACTGTAGATTAGTGCCAGCCTTATATGTTGATACTATGCCACAAAAAAGGTCAGTTTAACCGCTACCCTGCTAGTGTTTGCCTGAATATTTTTACGGAATCTGTCCTGACTAAATACCTAGTTTCAGGTTGTATGTAGAGTCCCAAGAGAGTGGACGCTTTGTGCCCTTTTCCCACTTTGAAAGAAAATTAATCTGCGTAACACCATGAGCCTAGCTCCCTGTGTGCCACTGCTTTGGACAGTGCTTTAATGCTACCAGGCAACTCTTCAGGCATGGGGAAGATTACCAGTCACATCAAAAGACCCAGCTGCCAATCTCAACCTGATGAGAGCGAGAGAGTTTCTCTGCTTTTACTTAAAGGATTCTCAGAGGTAATCCTCTAACTTTCAACATGTATCTGTGACCAGAATACCTTTACTTCTTTGCGTGACATCATACAGTTTTTAAATCATATTTCAAATGGAAAATTTTATGATATATCTTTATTCATTTGCTTGAGCCCCTCATGTTTTTGGTGGTGAAAATCAACCAAATCACTCCCACCATTAACATTTGCATTATGAGGAATTCCATACCAATTGTGATGCTTTACAAGGTAATTGAAGGTTTACACTAATGCCTAATACATTACACATTCTGCTTTATACCACTCAATATACTGGTGGTGGAGCAAGCAAGTGTGTGCGCATGTGTGTGCGTTCACTTGAGATGGAGGAGAAATCCGCACAGTGGTTTGACCCCTGTCTGTTCACCCTTCAGCTCTCATTGCACCAGTCTGACCAGAAACATTCCTTTTGCTGCAGCAACATCAAGGTCCCACATGTATAACCATGGCCCATGACAGCTGGAATGGGGCCACGCACCCATAGGAATTATGGATTGTGTACATCATATTCATCCCAACAAAAGCTGGTCTTAAAGTGTTTGAAGCATCCATGAAAATTAAATAATCTTCTCCTACTAAAACGTTCACGATTACAGCTTGGTTTCTGATCTGTCCGTCTGTTTCTTATTCTGTCACATTCTCAGCAGAGTTACCGGTATTCACTTGAAGGCAATGATCGTATCTCTTATCCCAGATTCAGCTTTTGTTGGCCCAACAGTAGCTGAGTGATAAAAGTAGGCAGAGAATGATTTGACAGTCCCATACTGTGGGTGTGATGAGTTGTAAAGCCCTGGGGTGACGGGTAGCAGACCAATCGGTGCACATAAAAATGCTACCACGTGCTTGAACTGTCGACATTACCTCATCATGAAGGACCTGAAGATGCCAAGCACGGTTCACTGACGATTATGTAGCAGTAGAATTCATCCGTTTCCTGTGGTTGTGACTAACAGGCCTATGGGTATATATCATAAACAAAGAGTGTAGAGTATCTGAAGAAACAGCCTCTGGCAAACATATCATTCCACACTTTAAAGCTTCCACTCATATGTTGTTGTGTGTTATATTCATAGCTCAGGTATAACTGCCTTGGGCAGCACAGTGGTTCAGTGGATAGAGAGTGAAATCTTTTCCTGTGAGTTTGCCTGGTTTTTCAACATCTGGGTGGGTTTCCTAACATCTGGGTGGGTTTCCTTTCGGTGCTCCGGTTTTGGCCACGTTAAATTAAGTCATTATAATGTAGGTTCAGGTACAAAGGCCATGCCTCACTCTAATCCAATCTTCCATGTCGTCTCCTCTGCTTCTTTTCCTCTCTTTCATTACAACAGACATGTCAAACTCGAGGCCCGCAGGCCGGATTCGGCCCGCCACATCATTTTACGTGGCCTGTGAATCTGGCAGCAAAAAAAATAATAATAATTATATATATATATATATATATATATATATATATATATATATATATATATATTATTTTATTTTATTTAAAAAAAAATTAAAAGTTAGACTTGAAAATTTAAATATCCCCATTGTCGAAATTATGAGATAGAAAGACACAACAGGTGGACAGGAGAGGCATCAGCCCATAAAGTGGTTTTCCAACAAGTGATTGAGTTGAAAATGATCGACAAATAATCCCAAAATGTCCACGAAGAGAAAAATCTATGCAGAGGGAAGAAAATTTTATGAAAGATGTGAAAGAATACATGTTTGTGCTTCAAGAAGAAAAAACAGTCTGTCTTCTATGTTATGAGGCAGTGTTGTGATGAAGGAATACAATTTACGTCTGCATTTTGAAACCAAACATGGATCTAAATTTAGCCTCCAAGAAAAACATAAAATTGTCCAAGAATTAAAAGGCAGACTGCAATCGCAGCAGAATATATTTACAAAAGCTACAGCCCAGTGCATGCTTAAAGGTATGTGAGCAGGTGTGCTCTAACCAGATACAGACTTTTACAAATGTCAGTTTGCGAAGAAACACCATCGCAGTCCGAGTTCAGGAACTAGCAGGCAATCTAACAACATAGCTAGCTGAAGAGACGAGCAGTTACTTGTCTTTTTCATTAGCTGTTGATGAAAGCACAGACAACACGGATACATCACACATCATCTATCATCTATCAGTGTTTATAAGAGGCTGAAGGCAGACCTGACTGTCAGTGAGGAGCTCTTGGATGTAACTGCATGAATGGGATGACGACGGGGAGGGACATTAGTGATGCAGAGAAAAGACAAAAATAGGTTTGAACTTGGGCTTGATGATATTTGTCTTTGTTATTTTCTTTAAAAGTTTGATCTTTGATAGAGTAATGTGGGTTTCTTACCCCTAAATTAAAAGGATTTATGTTATAATAACAGAAATGTGCTTAAATATAATTTTATATTTATATAACTGCATGTACAATATTTTTACACTTGAATAAACAATAATCAAATGCAGAGACTGTTATTTAACAACATGTTAGGGAGTAGTTACAGTTATACAGTCTTACAGTTACAACCGGCCCTTTGAGGGCAACCATGATGTTGATGTGGCCCAGAGTGAATATGAGTTTGACACCCCTGCATTAGAGGAACCACAATTCTCACTCCCTGCATCCCTCGTTACCACACCTCCCAGTACATAATCGATTACCATCCGTTCATCCCTTCATGCTTGACCCAGTTTCATCACACACCTTGATCTTCATTAGTCCCCCTTCCCATGTAATAATATACTAATTTGACCACTTGAATGCTGTTGTCTTAAATTGTTAAAAAAAAAAAGGGTAACACTTTATAATAACTACACACGAAGCATTAGTTAAGTATGAGTAATTCACTTAATTCATCATTTATAAAGCACTGTTCCTACATTAACACTCATTAGTATACAATTCATAACAGTTATAAATATTGTATTCTTGATTAATAAGCTCATCTATTATGTGTTTGGCAGTGGTGGGCCGTCAGAGCCAGCTAAGCCTTCTCTGCTGGCCTAAACAGAATCACAAAGTTATAGCTATTTTATAATTTAATAATTTTTCACAAATACACTACAAGTACTATAATTTTTTTCCCATTAGCTTATTTTCTCATTGTACAGCTCCTGTCTTCCTGTGTTGCTCTGCTTCCAGCCTGCAGCGCTGCTTCCAGTGCAGCTTGTTTTAAGTAGAGCTCTTATCCAATCAGATTCAGCCCCTATTTCTCTATGTAAGGAGAGAGGCCCGAGGTCTTCTAGGTAGACCTTGCAGATTAAAGTATATGGGGACAATATTGTTGATTGTCATCGTCTTCAACCAATCAGATCTTTAGTTTGACATGTTGGGCGTATTCTTTGACGTGCCAGTGGTACCGAGGTAGCCTGCTAAGTACGTCAGCATTAAGGTGCCCCTTGATTGGTCAGTTGGCCATCGTGACTTTTGTCAAACAGAAAGCTAGCTAGCAGATCTTAGTGTTTACTAAGAGTTCAAGTTGAAACATATGTAAGAAGTTATGACATTGACATGACATTTTTAGCGTTTTTTTAAACGGATTTCTGGAGGACATTTCCAGAAAAGCTGGACATCGTATCAAAGGGTTGGTCAAGCCCACAGCTAGTAGTGTTGGTGTTTGGAGCTGTTTGGAGCTACGCTACGCTAACCAAGGCAGCTACATGACAGGACACACACAAGCTATGTGCTTTTGAAAACTTTTGGAGACTTTTTAAGTGAAGAGCAGCTGTGGTAAGTTAACTGATTTTGCGTCTTTACATCTGCAGTAGCGTTTCTACTGTGTTAATTTGTCTATCGTGTCGTTTTTATGAATAATATGAATGGCTCGTGCTGTAGCGCTGCATTGTTGCTGGATTGATTTGTTGCTTTATTATCATATAAATATATGTGACTGGTTCTTGTGAGTTTTTATTGTCATTGTGTTAATTACATTGATTTGGACTATATGTATTGTCTGTTAATTACGAAGCATCCCGTCATGCGCGGGGTTATTGTCCGGACAATTGAATCCGTTCGGGCTGTTGTTTCCCCACTAGCTTAGCTGTGGTGCCGCAGCCTCAGCTGTTTTTTGTTATTGTTCCGGGTTCAGAGGTCACAAAGCCTGTTACGTGAGCGCAGTCCACCGAAAACATTATATTTCCCACAATTTAAGCTAATGCATTTTTCAAATGCACTAGTACTATTCAAACGTATTCTTTGGTTCGTAAGCCTCGTACCAAACGGTTTAATACGAATACATGTATTATTACACCCCTAGAAACAAATAACCATAGCTGTGGCGTCATAATGAGCTTATTAGGAGATAGCTCAAGTAGGACAGCACAGAAGGCCCAGGTATAAAATGCATGGTGCAATGCACTGGTGTTTGGTGATTATGTTTTCATACTTTATAAATGATGGATTCCCCATTTGTAAATTAAGTATTATATATATTACAAACCAATTATTAAGGAGTTGTAGATGATTAATAACATCCTTCATAAAGTGCTAATAAATAATTAAGAACTTATTTAGATGTATATTATTCATGCATTTATATATAAGATTTAGATATGCACTAATGTAGTGGTCCCCAACCACCGTACCAGTCCGCGGGTCATTTGGTACCGGGCCGCACAGAAAGAATAAATATTATATTATTTCCGTTTTATTGATTATCAGAGAAATAAGTTTTATTTAATATCTGAAATAAGTTTTATTTTGAAAAATGACCGGATTCTCTCGCAATTTCATCCGCCTGTGCCTCTTGACACATTTCAAGACGCTTGTCTCGGTCACGTGATACGTTACCTCAAAAATTAAGCCCGCAAGCTAGCGAAAATGGATAATAAACTTTTGGAGAGCTTCTTTGCAAAGGGGAAAAGGCCCACTATGGAGACAGAAGAAGAGCCTACAACTTCCAAGAAAAAAGAAATCTTCATTTAACAGACAGTATCAGGAGTCTAATTAAATATCGCCACAAAAGCACTGAAAACCCTGCTTCCATTTCCAACATCCTGTCTTTGTGAAGCGGGATTTTCTACAGTGACAGCAATCAAAATACACTTCTGGTGTCATTGTCTCCCATTAGCCCCAGATGGGACCGTCTCGTTGCAGAGAAACAAGCTCAGGGCTCCTACTGATTCAGCGTTATTGTGAGTTGTATTTTTTATGCATTTTACATTTGTTTTCATGCCGATCGTATCATTTTATTTTGTCATGTTTATCGGCCACACCTTGAAGGCCGGTCCGTGAAAATATTGTCTTACATGAAACCGGTCTGTGGCGCAAAAAAGTTTGTAAGTGAAAATATATAAACTGAAAATAAATTATGCTTATGAAACTAGAATTTTTGGCTGCAAATCAAAAACCTTTGCTTTTAAAACGAAAACCTACGCTTTCAAAACGAAAACCTACGCTTTCAAAAAAAAAACCTACGCTTTCAAAACGAAAACCTACGCTTTCAAAAAAAACAACCTACGCTTTCAAAACGAAAACCTATGCTTTCAAAACAAAAAGCTACGAATTGAGTTTGGACATAGTGGGCGGGGCATAAGCTGCTGAATGAGCAAGGAGTTTCTATTGGTGGGTTCGACTTGGATCACGGTATCTGCCTCCACTGTAAACACTGATGGGAGGTTACTGTGATGAGCGACATGGAGGTAAGTTGACATTATATTGGTCTGTTTTGTCAAAATTATTTTAAATGTAGCAGCACTTCACTTTCTTTTCATGTTGTTAGTGTCGTGGAGTCTCTTTTTTTGAAGAACGACATGGAGGGCTGCTGTGTTAACATGTAGCCTCACTTTTGTTGTGTTTCGATGAAGAACTTTTGAATATATGATTGAAAAACTGATTAAAACTAAAACCTTTACAGTATATATATATATATATATATATATATATATATATATATATATATATATATATATATATATATATACACACACACAGTATAATCCTTCTGAGCAGGCAATCTAGGCACGGGAGCCTATATTGTTTCATCAACATATAGGCAGCATAAAGTTAGCTGGTGACGCAAACAGGAAGTCCTCTGTAGCATAGGCCGTCTCATTTCGGAGGCCGCTCGGTCCAGCTTTTGTGGTCCTCAAAGGACGCGGCCGACGTGGATCGCGAGGGCTGGGTCCACTGAAGGATGCAGCCGCTGGATTGGGACATATGCAGTGTTTACAGTGGAAGCAGATACCGGGATCCAAGTCGAACCCACCAATAGAAACTCCTTGCTCATTCAGCAGCGTATGCCCACTACATCCAAACTGAACTCGTAGGTTTTCGTTTTGAAAGCGTAGGTTTTCGTTTTGAAAGCAAAGGTTTTTGATTTGCAGCCAAAAATTCTAGTTTTATAAGCATAATTTATTTTCAGTTTATATATTTTCACTTGCAAACTTGATTTTTGATTGCAGTGTGAGAAATTTGCTTTCAAAACATTTGTTTTTGTTTGCATAATAAAGACACAAATATACCTCGTGGGCACCCCTGCTTTAGTGCATATCTAAATCAATATATATATATATATATATATATATATATATATACATATACATCCATGTATAATGCACATCTAAATAAGTTCTTAATCATTTACTAACACTTTACAGAGGATGTTATTAATCATCTACAACTCCTTAATAATTGGTTTGTAATATATATAATACTTAATTTACAAATGGGGAATCCATCATTTATAAAGTATGAAAACACAATCATCAAACACATAATAGACAAGCTTATTAATCAAGAACAAAACATTTATAAATTGTTATGAATTGTATACTAATGAGTGTTAATGTAGGAACAATGCTTTATAAATGATGAATTGAGTATTTACTCATACTTAACTAATGCTTCATAGTGTGTAGTTATTATAAAGTGTTACCAAAAAAAGTTTAAATTTGTCAAATTAAGCGAGATCCGGGGTATCAATAAAGTGCGTCTTACCAGGAATAATGTTGGGTAATGATCAATATTTATCGCCAAAGGGATAGCATACAATATGCACAGCAACAAAAACACATCCTTTGGACCAATGGTTTATTTTTAATCTTGATCTTTTTAGTGCCATGCCAATAATATTTTTCTTCCATGAAGCAATATTTAATACGGTCTCAAAAGTATCTGCTTCCATTTAATACAAGGCTCCCCCCCTGGGAAACCATGTGACACAGGAAAACTAATTTATTTTATTATTTTTCTGCAACCTGGCTGTCACTCATCCTAAATAAATGGAAATGAACTGCCTCTAATCTTCTTCTATGATCACCTGATTCAATTTGGGTATGTCCGTCTGGGATATTCATCTTAGCCCGAGGCTCAACTCACCCACGTCTTCCACTATAAAAAAATGTACTTTCAAATGTCCTCTTGTCATTTTTGTGCTCTTCCTGGTACTGATTGATTTTTACATTCAAACCGAAGTGGACCAAAACAAATTCTGAAAACAAGCTTTTGCAACAGGTTAGGTTGCATGCACAGACACAAACAGTCTATTCAACACC
The DNA here is from genome assembly GCF_023349555.1 of Cebidichthys violaceus. NCBI lineage: Eukaryota > Metazoa > Chordata > Actinopteri > Perciformes > Stichaeidae > Cebidichthys > Cebidichthys violaceus. The sequence continues at coordinate 10,041,772 of NW_027176395.1, read as the reverse complement.
TTGATGGTTTTGGTGGTAAGCACGGTCTCATTACAGAAGGCTATGTAAGCCAAGACAGATGAGCTATATTCCTCCAGGTTCGTGCTCTGTGCAAACAACTCCCAATCTGTGTTTTCAAAACAGTCCTGCAGCAGCGAGGTGGACTCTTCCCTCCAGACTTGGGCAGTTTTGACAGTTGGTCTTGTTCTGCAGATTAGAGGTCTATAGGGTTGTTTGCTGTTTGGACTGATAACCTATAACTACCTGCTTCTAGTAAATACCTTGTTGCATTTATGCCCAAACATCAAGCATGTTGTGAAAGGCTCCAAATGGTAATTTTAAGGTTAGTTTTTTTTGGGCTGCACATTAGGATAGCAACTTGTCTACACCGCTCTTTGCGCCATTATAGAGCAGTATATTATTCATCTTACTGTGAGAGAGGTAGTGATTTAAAAATATTCCACTAGCTTGTTGGTAGTAAAAAGATGAAGAACATCAAGTGTGTACATCATCTGAACTGTTTAACTTTTCTAGCGCCTTTAAATGTTAAGCAGGTGGTTTTGATCACCTTTCTCTCACAGAACATTATAACCTTCACTAAGCTAGACAGCACTGGCACTGTAGGACAAGTGCATTAAATTGTACAAAAACACAAAAAGTGAGGTTATTAGAGATTTTTGGAGTGAACCACTCAAAAAAGTGTCTTGCAACCAAGCAATAAAAAATGTCTATGGGACTTTGTTTGAGAACATAGTGTTGTGTTGCTGCCTGTGATTCAAAGCAGACACTCCTGCTCTGAATATAACTGACTGACAGGCAGCAGCTCCTAGACCGCCTGCTGCCAATGTATTATTCCGATTTTACTCTCTACTGAGTTTGACTTCCTTCCGTATGTCATTACTAACATCACGGTCATAGGCTTCCCTTGTGACCTATATGAATGCACTCTCACAACACACCCTGGTCAAAGGTCGTACTGCACCACAAATTGCATTCAAGGACAATGGGTGATTCATATCTCTGATCAAATCCGCTACAGTAAATGTCCTATTTTTTGATTAGAAGTCCATTTTGGTATCAATTTCTTTTGTTACTCTTTAACCTGCTCATGGTTGTTTTATAAGAGCAAGATTTTATTTCGAGGCTGCAGATAAATGTCAAAATACATTGTTCAGTGTTTAATGATTTAATTTAATATACACTTCTGGAAATAGTAGATCATACTGCTTGTCATCATTTCAAAAATATATTTAATCACATATGAAACCTTTGTCACAATAATACAGTTAAGACATTCAATCAATGGAGTGAAATTATTTGCTTGATTAAGAAATTTAGAAAATACACAAGCAAATCTACAATCTAATGAGCGATATAGTGAAGCTGAGGCAAAACTAAAACTCCACTAAGACAATTACTGACAACAAGTAATTGCATGACGTGTTTTCCTTCACACCGTCATTAATCAGAAACCTCACATTATCTTAACTTCCTTTGCCGCTTGCTATTGCCTCTAGACAAGTAAAAACTCTCATGCCATCGTTTTTTGTCTTTATTCTAGGGATTTGGCTTCCCTTTAAATCATTGTGACAGTAGGATTAAAGATGCTAAGAAACATAAAGTAAATATGATGAAATAAGCACAAAATCCTAACCTGACTCCTCAATTTTTCATGTTTACAATAAATGGGATGATGTGTGTCCTGAGAATCTGCTGCCTTCTGGGTTGAATAACTCATGTGTCCATGCTCACTGATTACACAGTAATTTTAAATCTAACTCACTCTGGTATTTGCAGGCCTTTTCCTCTTAAGGAAAAAAGATCATCACTACACTTTTGTTGCTCAGAGGAATCTTACATCAATTCTAGCAAAGAACTTACTACAATGGAGAAAGTAAAACCATGGAACTTTATTTTAACATTGTTGAATGCATGGACAATTTGCTGATTTATAATTCACTTTTTCCCCTTCAGAATATTTCAACAAAAATATATGCAACGTGAAAAAGTCTTGAAAACGTGAAAAACTTACATTGACACCATAACATAAAAAGAGCATTAAATGTTACTCAAATTCTTTAACATGAAGTTCAGTGGTGTGCTTCCCTCTAAGAATACATCAGAAACGTCCACTGCGGGTCCAAATGGGTAAAATGGATGTTTTCACAGTAAACAAGTCTTATTTTTTAGTCTTATTGTTTGTTTCTCAAAAAAAAAAAAAATACACAGACGAGTGTTGATAAAAACTAAGATGTTTTTTTTGTCTTTCTCTTGCTACAAGGCCTTATCACCAGAAAGACAGGGCAGTTTATCCCATGGAGTCACACTTATCATCTGAGATTTAATACAAATAGCACGGCCTGTCCATCAGCTGGCAACCACGAGGTCCTCGTCAGCACGGCTTTGTCCTTTTTTCCTGCTGTAAGCCATAACAGCAGACATTTCGAGAGCTATAACGTGTCACTGCCAAAACACATCCTCAATCCCCTGTTGTGCTGTCACCAGCATGCCCACAACTTAACCTCTCATTTCTCATGCTTCCCATATTCAGATTCCTGCATGAATATACCTAGGTGAATGGGGAAGCAGGAGGTTATGGCTTTGTGCTGAGTAATAGATAGGCCGTGTAGACATCTGGGGATGAGAAGTGACAGGTGCTGATGTGCCCACTCCCAAGATTGTGCCCTTGAAAGGGTGTACATGGGTGAACTCTATTGTCTTGTTTTCTTTTGAGTACAATGCATCATTATCATGTCATAATTCCTATTTGGTACATGGAAAATAATATGTTTTCAGATGATATCAGGCTTTCCTTCATGCTGCATCTTGAATGTGTGTGTGCTCATGCGTATACGCCTGTGTGAATCCTCGGGTCACTGATGACAGGGGTCTTATCCTCCCCTTGAGCCTCCCCTTTGACAGATTTCCCTGTAGAGCCACCTTTACCTTTCCACACTGTTGTGTTTTTTTCACTTTCCGTTTATGTCCGGGCTTTTCACTTTCACTTATAGCTGCAGGCCATTTCACCTCTGTCGCTTTGATCCTGTACACCTGAAAGCCTGCTGTTGTTGTCCGAGAGGACTGTGGAAAATACTAAAGAATTGAATGTAGTAATTTAATTTGACCATTTCAATTTACAAGCTTGCACTTTGACTTTTACACATCAAGCAGACACGACACATCATTAATAGTTATTTGGAGCAAATTTCTGTCCTTTTTTGTTTTTTTGCTCTCTTTCGACTGCTGAGGGAAATATCTGGCTTTTCAGATGGCAAATGTTCCACCAGCTAGTCGCTGACTATGTCTCATTGCTGTTTAGTGGTGAGCTGATTGTGTACAGTGGGTTTTTAGAGGTTTTTTTCTGGAAACAGCTGCCTGCGATGAGAGCGGTTAGAGTGAACCAAAACAGTAAAGTTGTTTGCCAGACAACAATGAGCTAAAACTCACACATTGTCACAATATTTTCATATTGTCATTTGATGCACAGTTATGAATTAATTATTTATTAGCCTCTTCATTAAAAGGTTCAAAGCATTGTTACTAATGATGCTACAAAACATATTCTTGCTGTTGAATTTAACAGCTGTATACTGTTGGGTATTAATCTGTAACAATGCATCATATTTTTTAAGATCACCATTATGTTTTGAATGTCATATCTGTATTTGCGAAAAAATAATTCCCTTTAAAATGTAGTGGAGTAGAAGTATTGATGCACTTACTGTTTGTAGATACATTTTTAGATGATGTTGGGTACACAGTCTCCTTGTGGAACCTAGAGCCCGATTACAGTACAATCCCTGATTCATATTTCTTTATGATTACATATAAACAGTGTGGTTTATTTGTGGACATAAAAGGCCCTCCAAGGTCCAATGCTTCATACTAGCAGGTAAGGAAAGACTTTAGGGGTCAGCATGTGAATTGTTCGAGGATTGTCTTCTGATGATGTTTGTGGGCAGAAGATGTGCTATTTAGCATTTAATTAAGAACCTTTCAACCTCAATGTTGAGACATTTATCAGCACCCCGGGGTCCCTGTGATGCAGTAACTAAAACTCATCTTTCATAATGTGCGGCTTGTGGTTCCTCCGTGTTCTCTTCCTCTAATATATCACATCCATCAGCGAGTTACTGTACGTATTGTTCTCACAGTCACAGCAGCGACCCGGCTGAATGAGTTAGGATGCAATTGGGTGATGACGTCTGGGGGCAGCAGCAGAGGCCAGTAATGAGCTTGTATGTCAGGGCTATAATCTCATCTACATGTAAATGTGTCTGGTCCACTAATTTATTCATCCAAATGAGATGAGGGATCAATTTATCCCTCATCTCGCTATCAACATGCAGCAAAACTTGGTCTGAAGAGAAGTGGGGAGTGGGGACATCTGATTCCACCAGCAGATGTTGTTGAATATTGAATTCCTTAAAGCAGGGAAAACATGGGAGAGGAGAGGAATTTTATATTCTCTTCAAAAGTGAGGTTGAGAAGCAATGTGGCTTGTGTAAGGCTGTGTAATTGCTTCATATTTAATATGACAAACATTAGGCCGGGTGGGAGAGAAGCTGGCTCAGACGAAAGGAGCGGTTGCGTGCTCTTGCTTTTATCCTTGTCGGCCTGTTTCCGGTATGCAGTTCTTGTGTTGGCTGCAGCGGTGCATGAAACGTGTCACTGGATGAGTGTGGCCAAGCACTCACGGTGAACCTGTCTCACTGGCGTGTATGTGCAGACGTTTGTGTGTGTGTGTGTGTGTGTGTTTAGTGGAAGTTGGTTAGTAATGTTAAATCGGTCTTGTCTTGTTGCACTGAAATGTACTTAGACTATTTTTGGACGATTTTTCTTTTTTTTATCTGAATCTCAGTTTCTTTTTCCAAATACTGGATGCCGTTGGAGGACAGTTGTTATCTTGGCAGACAAACTGTCATTACATTGTGTATACATTGTGGTAATCAGTGAGATTTACAGATGTTTTAATTTTGTTACCTTTTTATGTGGATGTCCAATCAGTGCTGATTGCAAATGAAGTCCACTGAAGAAATAAATTCCCCATTGCGCTATATTGACTGAAAAATTGGGTCTCTCCTGCAGCGGAGCCGTGCCAGCTGTGCCTACATGTACCAGATTGCATTGCGTGCGAGCACTGATTTAGGTGACAAATTCACAAAATTTCCATGAAGGAAATACACCTAAACCTAAAAATACAACAATAATCTGAATTCTGATTAAAATGAGAAAAATACAATGAACAAATTGCCCCAAAATCGTCCTGCTGGTCTTGGTTGTCTTTTCCAGTTTATCTTCTGGATCCTGAAGGTTTCCAGCACACACTTGTCACATTGAGGAGGAAAACTTTCATGCATAGTATCGCACACACGGCTTGTTCTCTATGGGTTGTCGTTGTCGACAGTGTCCAATGAAAACTGCCTAGGCTGACATTCATTACAGCAGAATAATGCCATATCTGTAAGCATTGGAGGGCAGTTTGAGTGAAGGCACCACCAGTTGTTGTTTGCTCTCGGAAGCTCAGATTCTAGAGGGTCCCTGCCAGCCCTATCCTGCGTACTGCAGCTACAAGCTCCAAGCTGCCTCTCTCCTGCTGAACTCGTCTGAAAATGGCTGAATATCCAAGTCAGTCAAAACACTTTCAAATCTACCACGTAAAATGTTACTCTGTAAAAACTCCTCGTCCATAACATCCTCTGCACTCTGCATGTTATTTTCGCTGAACAAAGATGTTTTTGAGCTACTTTGCACACCACAACTAGAGGAGCAATCTTTAGTTCTTCTTCATATCAAGTGTGTCATTCGATTTTGCAGCTAAGCCATAGAGACAAAGAGAAAATCACTGAAGGACGAGTTCAGGATCGGTTTTAATGCTTTTCAACTCTATCGATCTGTTGATCAGTCCATGGTTTAGCTTTTTTTATTTTTTCTTAGGTCAGTTCTTTCTTTTTTATCTTCGCTGATCTTGCCCAGTATCAGCCATACAATTAAATTATCCCAAGAAAAATCCTCCTGCGTCCTTTTTTACTGGCTATTGCACTACTTGCTGCTAACATTTACCTGTGAAAATGTAAACATAGTTTACCCCAAGCTGGGTGCCATTAAGTGTTTTGTCTGATATCTCAAACATCTAGTAACAAGCATTAAAAATAATAATGTTGAAATGGCCAATCTTCTCGCTGATGTTCTTGTTTGCTTATCTAGGTCATATAGAAGCAGTTTCATAAACAGTTAAAAACTCCTTATAGTAACTTTAACAGTTCCTCGTATTAGTCAAGCTCCCAGTAGTGGATTCCACACTCAACATAGTGCAACTTTGTATCCTAAATTTTAAATTATTTGCAAGTGGCGAGCTTGCAGTAGTTTTGATTCTGCTAGAGTAGACGTTTCACTTGTAGAGGAGGTAAAGGTAAAGGCTCTGAAATGGGACACGGCTCTTGTGCGATAGCCCTGTCAGAGACTGGTGTCTTGTCCAGAAAGAACCCCACCTCTTATCAAATATAATATAGAGTCCACCTCCTTATGACCCTGGATAGTTAACCAGGTAAAAAAATGGATGGATGGAATACTGTTGCTGCCAGAATTTCCTAAAATATGAATCCCTACTATATTGATTTTGTGTTTTCTTGCTGTCACTGTGCCGTCTGGGGACAATGATTCGATCACTATGTAGTTTCACTGGAAGGCCTAATCTTGTAGCCCAGATGAATGGTAAGTGGTCTCTAAAAGGCTGTCAGGTGTTATTAAATGATAGCTTTCTGAAAAGGTCAGCAACCCTGTCTGTTCACACACACACACACACACACACACACACAGACACAAACATAACCATTCCTCCCCTGCCATTCCCTCCAGCAAGGAAGATGTGCAGTGTGAGCCTCAACATTGAGAGATAAACAATGTCATTCTGAGCTCAGAAATAATGCTATCATTTCAAATATGTTAGCTTTATTTAGCTGATTAGGTGACAATGATTCACCTGCAGTGAAATTATCTAGTTTATTGCCTTTTTGAATTACCTTGAAAAACTCATGAGCTCATCCCTCAACTTTATTTTAGTGAAAGCAGATTCTGAGCTGTCCTCATCACATGAGGACCCTTTTGCTGTAAACAGTGCTCAATGTCTTCTTGTAACAGGAAACAGCAAAAATGTGGATGTTTGTGAAGATAATATCAAGGAGTCAAGGCCTCAGAAAAACAATTTTTTTTAAAAAGAATCATCTCCATAAATACTTTTATATGCTCCTTTAATCATATAGTAGAGCAACAAAGTTTTGCTTTATTGAACAAGTGCTTTTGCTAGTTTGACAAATACCATCTAGAAAACTTAAAAAGCGGCACTTAAACATGGCACCAAACTGATCAATGGACAAGAAATGTGTGGCGGTTTCAAAACAAAAACATAATTGAACAACGCTTTGCTTTCTTTTTTCAAAGAAGTCTCCAAAATGGAAAAGATGTCACAAAATATCACTTCCTTAAAGTACCCTGGGACCCAGACTCCACAGTGCCAAGCTTTGTTATGCCTGTTATGTTTTACAACTCCTTTTATGAGGAGAACATTTTGTTTCCTCCTTATGTTCCCAAATCCTCAAAGAGTCCAAGATTAAATGTGTAATAATGTGGTTTCTTTTTGAGGGTTGGATGAGGTCGTGCAATAGTGCAATTAACAATCATGAATTATTCATGTGTACAAGAAGATGCAATACATTAGCCGTTCATCCCCAGAAGGTGACACATTCTCGGCCCAAGCTAGTGGAATAATTGTCTCTTCTCATTTTGTCAGTAGAGTCAAAGGAACAGACACTTGAAAATTACTGGCTCCAAAGGTCGTATTTCATGTTGGACTCATATTTTACCAGACATTTAAAGAGGAGGAGGGACAATTCCAAGGTCATATCCGTTTTGTAGACTCCTTAAGAAATTGGTCTGGTGTTACACAGTCTGTATTGACGACATATTTACTGTCAGTATTAATGTGTAAATCTCATGAAGCTCATGAATGTTTCATGTCTCTATTTTCATTTGTACCCTGCAAAGCATTATGTGGTATTAAGTAAGGAATTGCCTGTTAATTAATTTTTGGACCCTAGACCGATTTTTAGGCCCTCAGCTCAAAAATAGCATAGCCATACAATAATGAGTGTAGCGTTGCAACTGTAAGGGCTATTTTAATACTTTTGGTATTAAAATAACCTTAACACTTGTGAGATGTGTTGATATGTGTAATTATCAGTATATATGTTACTGGTTAAGAGTAAATTAAGATGGCACACAGCACAAATTGAAAATTCAAATTTTCGACTGGAAAAAAAAGCAATTTCAGGATATTTCTTTATTAGAAATCATGTAAATCCAAGCTTTTCAGCTCTGCCAGATCATATAACTATATGTTGAGGGTCTCTAAACAAAGTTTTACTTTGATATAGTGAAGCTTTATCTAGTACATCTTGATCTAGTACGGAGAGGTCAAACGAGGTCAACCAAAATGTAATTTTGTTCCAGCTGTTTCATTGCAATTTTATATACTATATAATTATATATTTCACTTCTTTTATCACTAATAGTGTTCAATATATCCATATGCAGCAGTTTGGCATCATTTTGAGAGCCTGGATCCTCTCTGAGACTGTTAATGTTTGTCATCCATGGGATTTTATCGTCTGAATTCCAGTTTTTTTTTCTTCCTTACAGCCTGTGTGAAGGGACGATTTGACCCAATGAACCTTCCATAGACGCGTCACAGCCTGCTCTGTTGAAACAACCTAACGTGACTTTGAATGACAGAACCCGTTAGCCAATCAGAAAATAAAAACTACCCGAGTGTCAAATTTCTCAAATCCGATTTGCTGAGACGTATAACCCTGCCCCTTCCGCTAGCAGGCACACAAGGCACACATCGGCAGCGCCAGCTTTGAATCCACACAGAGCGGCGTCCGATGAACAGATGGACAGTAAACATGAACGGATTAATTTTTTTTTTTTGCTGCAGAACATCTCAAAGTAAGGAGCTGGTTTATGATGTGATCGATTATGCGGATTATGATGATGGCTTTGTTTTGTAAGTAAAACTGCGAGGCTGTGTCGTAGCGGAATGTGAAAAAAAATGGCTGCGACCGTTTGGTCGCTAGCGATGTCCTGAGCTAATGGGTGTTAGCATTGAATTAATTTTTCAAAACGTTATTGGCATAAATGTGGCGAGTGGGACTGCCTAGGGGGTGCTATATCGATTGTGTTACTTGGTATTATATGTAGCTTTGTCATATGTTGTGTTTGGAGTGTGTACAAACAGCTGAGATGACTTTGTAGTGCAGGAGCTGCAGTTTGAGCAGGTATGCGGCATCATTATATTCGTTACTTATGAGTGCACGTTATGAGTGGATTCATTTTTAGATGCATGCGTTGCCCCCGCCGGTGGGGGCACTCGGGTCAAATTGGTTTTAAATTATGTTTTGACATGTGTGTTAGTCTCCGGTGTGTTTAACAGCTTAGCTTTACATGTCTTTGTCTCTTCATTTTGTGACAACATTTAAATAAACGTGTTTATTTAACCATGCTAAGCTGCAGCTTGTGGTAGGTGGCACTCTGGTTGGTTCTTTAAACAACTCACAAAATCAATTAAATGACTAATCAGCTCTTGCAGTGCAGGTTCTGTTCAAGCTCTTTTCACAGTCGTTGCATTATTCTCTTGTTTCTGTGTGCGTTGTTTGACTCTTTGGATTCCTGCTTGTGGATGACAAAAAACCTGATTACCTGCAGGATGAGTTCAGCTGAGTAAGCCAGTGTCTTGACATGATCACCTGCGACGATGGACAACTGCACTCTGCTAGAGTTAAACAATACTGCAGAGTGATTTAAAACAGTTTAATGCAGTGACGTGCAGTGAGGTTCGTGGCTGGTGAGTCAGATTTACAAATATATGAACCCAATAGAGTAGCTTATATCACCATTCAATTGGCAGCTTGCACATTGACTACTGGTTGTTTTTCATATCAGCATTATTTACACACACATAGGTAAGGTACATATTTGATTCCACCGGGAGCGTGTGCGCCGCGACCTGCCCCACCGATCTGCCCCACCGGGAGCGTTTCAGAAGCGGAGCGCTCGCGGGCACCACCCGCGAAAGTCGTGAGATTCCGCGATAATCTGCGTAACAACCACGGATGCATAAAGAGAACAACAAACACACTTAAGGTTACTTTACCTGTCCGACGTTGAATTGCTGTTGATTTGTTCTCTCGCACGCCATCTTCTTTGAGGCAGAGGTAGTGTTTGCCTCCCCACTGCAGTTTAATGTCACTGCGGTTTAATGTCAGATCAGCAACACTAAATATGTTCTACACATACATGAAATACAGTACCTATTCTATGGAAAGAAAGGACATATAATAAAAGTGTCTACAGATATTACAGTGGTGACAAACAACAAGAAAGCAAAAGGCACGCGTCACAACCCAGTTAGTGAGGGATTGCGCAATCTGAGGTGAGGCACAGCTCGTCGCTGCCTCACCTCGCGTGTCTCCTCTGTTTGAACAGGACATGCGTTAATTTAGCAATTTTGATTATAAAAATGCTTGAAATGATTGGAATCATACAGAAATTACATTTATAGCACAGATCAGTAGAGACATATTCATATTTATTTTATTTTAGCATTATTTGTTTTTTACTTGCCTGACCACACGTCCCTGATTTAATGGGTTTTTTTCCCAGCATGATGCCACATCCCAGTGGATAGAAGATGTCATTGTAGTTTGGTTGTGTGATTATTTTTATTTAAATCCCTGCCTGAACGATAATATTAGAACACAGAGTCAGGGATGAGATTTTGTCCTGAATATAGCACTGTCTGTTTAAATCACCCTGTTGAATGTCAATGCCCAAGTGGAGTGGGCACAATTTGCAACAGAGTGAATACAGATCAGTAGCAAAGTCAAACTTTTAAAGCTCTGAACAGAATATAACCGATGAAATAAGTCGGCAACTACACATGCAGAAAAAAAAATTGATTTCCCCTTACAGTATTGGTGTCTTGTCATATTGTATATCTTTTCTGTTTGCCTGGATACTCTTAGTAGTTACCTTTTGCGTCAGCTAGATGTCAGCAGCTGACAGTCTTTAGTGGGGTCGCATATTAAAGCAGACCACAGTGAAATGTTGGGATGACCTCATATTGACAAAATATCAGAAACACTAGCACTTTACTTTACAATCTAATGCAAGCAGTCTATGAATGCAAACCAATCTAAAAACAACACAGCAAATGGCTGTTTTTATGACTTTAGTTTTGAATATGTTTAATTTTCGAGGCTTTTCTTTTTCTCTTCATTGTATACTAATTATATAGCCTTCACTGTATTGGATTAATGACCATTGTATTGATTAAACTGTATATTAATCGATCCTAAATGAATATATATGGAATACAATAAAATGATCATTTACAATTAGAACAGCTTAATATGCATCTTGAGATTGACTCCCCTCTCTCAGTATTCATCAGCAGAGGGCAGTGTGTGTCCTTTTTCCTTCTCTCTTCCCTCCTCCGTAGAACAGACTTGTCTTTTGAGCTGTGAAATTACTCTGGTGGCTCAAATGAAGACATCCCCTCTGTTCCATGGCAGCCATCTGCATGCTTATTTTGTCTTCCTCTGTATCCTACGCCTGTCCTTACACCACCGTCTAATGTCAAACAAAGCAAGACTACAGCTCTGTGTTTTTAGCCTGAAAGAGGAGGGTGCTCAATTCCAACATGCAGACAGCGACTGTGATGATTGTGACCCCATTAAAATGTGACTGTGTGCCAAAGCTGGACTGGACTGCTGCGGCTGCTGCTGCTCAAACACCTGACATGATTAGTCATGTTGTAACTCATCAATATAGTGTTGTTTTCTATGTAATTCAAACTATTAGTTTGGAACCAGATTTTTCATGTAGAGCGTATTTTTACAGTTGCATCTATTGTGTAGGTTTCAATTTATTTTTACAGTTTAAGCTTTTCATGTCAGGTTATCAAAATGTACTGTTTTTTTAACTTTAACTTTGGCTGGTGAGCATGAAGTGCTGTGACTTACTGTGGTGAGGATATAAGCCTTGTTATCCCTCTTGCTGCCACGAAGAGCCCTGCACAGACACTTCAAGTCAAATCTTATGATTTTGGTTTTGACATATTCAATGCAGGATGCTCACTGTACTTACTGTTGGAATAAGATTCACTTTCTTATGTAATTCATCCCTTTGTAGGATAAGTGTTACTAGTTCTTCAAGTAAAGCTTATATCAGCTAGTGCCATTTTGATCTGCACTATAGTGTGGATTTCTGTCTTTTGTTGAGGCCATTTATCCCTGTTTTCACATTGGTTTATGCATTATACTGCATAAACCAATGTGAGTAGAGAAAAACTTGTCATCCCAAAACCCACTGAATAAAGAGCTAAAAGCTTTAAGATCTGTTTTTAGCATCATTTTCGAATAAAGCACCTTTTATTAACGGTTCATAGGTTTTAACTAAACACAATTGTTTATTATTTACTATTTACTGCCCAGCTGAAAAGAGGGGTGGCTGATTACCCTGGAGGTGCTGGTGTGGAGAAGAAAGGAGAAATGTTTGGAAGGAGGGAGGAGGATGACAGCAGATGAAAAGAGAGAGTTTTGTTATGTTAAAGACAATGAACCAGAATTAACTGAAGATATTTATGTTTGTTTTTTGTAGCGGCTTTCTGCTGGAATTCAGTTTACCTTTTTGCTGAAACACTTTGAAAATATAGCATTTTGAGTTTGAAACTACCGCTTGTCCTAATTTGTGCACCCACGTCTCAGAAGCCGAACCCGACCTCTCAAGACATCACAATATATATATATATATACTATAAATGATCTATTGAGCGATATTATATAATTTGTTGACCATCAATAAAGTCGTTACAACTTTATCCTTTATAAAGGGTGCCTTATGGAAAGAAGGACTAAAATCGTAAATATTATTAACATGTTGATATCATAACTAATGCTGTTATGTGTTGATTTAATAAGCTAAAACTGTTTCCCCAAAATAGAACTTGTATAGTGAATGTGCAGACACAGTATGTTGTCATTATCATGTGAAGACTTTGCACCAGGGCAAAAATCATACAAACATATAAGATGCTCCTGAATATACCAGAAATGTGCTTCTAACAGCAGGAATGAGTGAATGAACATCCAGCAACCGTTTGGCGCGTGTGCCACCTCAACAACTGGACAGATTGAAGTGCACTGGGGTGTTTCGACCCTTGAATACTGTACGTGGCTTTTTTTCTGCTTAAACCTTGCCTCTACCCGGCCTTAAAATCATGTGGCCAGGGAGTCATCCATTCCTCTCCTCTGGGTACAAATCAGACTCAAAGTGAGAAGTATAGTAAGAGCAAAACCCATTCTGCTGAGCTTATCCATAGTCTAAGCGAGCATTGATTTCACACCAGATCAAATCTATCTTGTACTTTTTGACCAGCGGTCTTTGAATTTAACGCTGGAGTTCCAATGCAAAAAGAAATAAAGGAGCTTTTATTTGAATCAGTAGTTTTTCATACATGCTGCGCTTATAAACAGACATTTTCCCATAATAGCCAGTTTGGCTGAAGCCCCACGGTTTGCACTCTATAGATCATCTCAGCAGTCCTTGTTTAGACAACAGTGACGGATACTGTGAGCTGAGTCGTCCGGTCTCAGCTTGAGACACCACAGCTGTACCACCCTCCACTTTTCCTTCTCCTTTACCCATTAAAGAAACTACACGCTGGGATCCTTCCTTTCCCATGCAGCCTATATTTTCTCTCCAAAGTTTAAATAGGCATCGTATTTATCCTTTCACAGTAATGTCACGACTCAGTGAAGTCTAATTTTACATATTCTGTTAGTTGTGATTGATAATTAGCTCATAAACAATGACATGTTTTTTTTTTTTTAAGGCTAAACCCTTAAACTTGCAGCACAGCGTGATTTCCACTCTTCCTCTTACTGTAAGACTTTGCAGTCGGCTAACACAATACTACTGGATTATAGAAAAGAAGCAAAAGTTGTTTTACAGTTGACAAGAGAGCTACTTAATCATGCTGCTCTGTAACACCAGACACTAAATAAATGTTAACATAATTAATCATAGTCAGCACATCACTTTCGGTCAGAGAGCTGCGATGAAAATGAATGTTAACAGTTTTCTTAGGGTGTTTTCAACACTTATTCCCCTTAGTGGAGCAGAATGTATTAAAGAAAAGCCCTGTTTACTTTGAATACAGATGTTTTAACTTCCCTGTAAGTTTTATTTACTGATTACTGTTTAGTAATTTAATCTCATAATGGTTCCACTACTCTGTATTTTTATAATTTGTGGCTGGAATGAGCATTTAAGTGTTTCAAAAATCAACATGTCTAAATACGAATGACTAAAATATACAGTTTAGTGTGTTACCAAACAGAGGCTCATAAAGTTTTATATTCTGTTCACAGAGTTGATAATGATTACCCACTTTCTAAGGTAAAGATGACTACAAAGCATGTTTGCCCCGTCAAGTGAGCATCCTTGGCTTGCGTCCTAAATGCAAGACAAACTGCTTTGAAGCATCTTCTCCTTCTACTGACTTTCTCTTTCCCATCTTGTCTTCTGCTAATAAAGCAATATGTGACATGTGCTTTAGGGAAAGAAGAGGGTGTGTGGGTGTGTTGTTTGCATGTGTTTTATGATCTTAATACAAGCATAATGATACGAGAACGAGATAGTGAGGGGGACACTAATTACTTTTTTTCTCATTACTTTCCGCTCGTCAGGTTTTAGCTCCTAGTTTTTCAAACTGTGCAAATGTTGCAGACAGGTAAATTCCTCACATCAAAGTTGTACTGAAATGTAGACTATGTTCTCCTCGCTTTTTGTGTCAGGATACATAAACTATAGTGATGCCTTTATTTTTCAAAAGAACATAAAACAGGTTTTTGGACACAATTGTGGAAATGGGTGTTTTCTTACGGCAGCGAACATCTGAGAGCCAGCGTTGCTATGGATGGACTGAGTCTGGAGCATGTCATAGCCCTGATCATTTTATACAACACATTTCTGTCTCCCCTTTCATCAAGCCCGCGTAGCATTTGTTATTGTTAGCTACATTAGTCCTCAGTCCCTTTGCAAACATTTGGACATTTGGGAGGACACATTGTGCTGTTTCTTTTTCCTTCAGAAAGTGGAAAATTTAACGTTACCTGTACAAACAAATCTTTAACACTGAATCGTCAAACTGAACACTGTACTTAATCACCATTGTCACTATTCGAATCAGTAGCTTTTAGCTGTGGCACTCTCCCAACTGGTGATTGAGCGCTCCATTGTCAACTCTGAAGCGGACAATAGATATTTGAATGCATAGAAAGTTGGAATCAGCGCCGGAAATCTAAGCCATATTAATGGCGATGCGTTCGCTTAATGATGGACATACTGAAGTGCATTTCAACAGTCATGCGATCGCTTAGCTTAGAAAACAAGCTTCCAAACTTCATAGTGACTTCAAATCTTTGAACTGAACTCCACAACAATTTTTGGATCATGTAATTTCGAGGAAGCCAGGCTAACTAGCTTATTCGTGGTAAGTGGAATGTAGCTTAGCTTTGCAACACAATTTGGGTTTATGATCGGAAGTACTGAAACAACTTAACCTCAACGCTTTCAATTAACTCCAATGTAAACACACTGCATCATTATTAGATGTTAGACATCATTATTATCGTTTAGACCCTACCATTTTTGAACAAATACTCTAGCCTACGTCAAAATGAAACTGTCCAAGCAGTAAAGGATTTAATTTCAGCTAGACTTTTAAGAAAGAGGGAAACACTCCAGTACATCCCTGCTCAAATCCATTGAAAAGTATATTTGTTGCACCTCCTGTAATTTACTAATCCTCTTCACCTCACCAATGGGCTACAATAAAAACTCCAAAAATATTTGTGATCTTAAGCAACTATGTTGGCCAACAGGCTGATCTCCAGCATAAAACGACTAAAAACATTTCCCATGCAAAACAAAAAAAGTCAAGCCGAACCTGACACGTTGACACTTTCTTCTCTCAAGTTTTACATTTATATCAGGATTAGTCATGGCTTTCAAGCTCGTTCCCTGATTTTGATCACAGGATTTATTTCTCTGCATGAATAAATGTGAAGAAAGGCAGCTGGATATGTGCATCCTTTGTGACAGGAAATCTATATAGGACATATCTGTTGGGGAAATCCTCTGAGATCTCTAATTGTGGAAGGATTTTGAATTCAGGGAAGTCACAAAATCAATACTCCGGAGTGAACTGTGACCGGGTTAGGTAGAAAAAGTGTTGCTTTGTTTCCAGATTTTCTTTAAACTTTTGAACTTCACCGTAGACTGAGAGCACAGAAGGTTATTGGAACTCGGCATGATTCTGATCTAATCTACATCTCTCTTTTCTTTTTTTTTGTATTTGAGTGTGTCGAAGGAATTGTCAGAATGATAAACCAAAATCTGTCCTGTTAAGATCTCCACCTGAGATTTCACCCCTAGATACCCCACTCGCAGTCACGTTTCTACCGCTGGTCTATAGTATATTCCAGGAGGGTGCTGTATTTTACCTTCATGCTGTTTCCTCTCTCCTTCAACCTGCATCAGCTTCAGTTAGTGGTTTCCTACATTTCCAAGAATGCCTTTTGACAACCCCGGAAAATGTGCAGTTGTATGTGTTCAGCTGTTGGGCCTATATATGTATCAAGGAAAAGAAAACAACAATGACAGGGATTTTACAGGTGAGGTGGTGAGTTTTTCCAGTCGAGAAAAACAAGCACGTCCTGGTCCATTAAGGAAAAAGATTTTGTGCAACTGACCATAAACTAGTGTTGATGTTTAATCACTGCTAGAAATATTTGATTGATCGCAAAGAATACAAACTATCTAAACCAACTACTGACCCAGGAGTTTAAGGTACACTGTTTTTAGTATCATAAAATGTGATTTGGTTTGTAGATTAACTTCCCTCAACGATGTTTGTTTTGATGATTTCCATAATAGATGGTAACTACACATTTCATATTCTAAAGAGTCTTTAATTTTGTGTTTAGACGGTTAACTCGTTCATAGTGGGCATTAAACTGGACTCTGTTGCAGTGAGGAAGCTCTACCCCTGCTTTTACTTTAATCCACAGTCTGAAACTTGTCGTAATGGTCTCTGACTACTTATGGTGGAATTTTCCTCATTTCATTTGATGGAGATTGCCGCTGTATTACCACATTGATGTTGTGGCGGTAAATGTGGCGGGAGGACTAACTGGAGATGCAAGGTGGCAGCAAATACTTGAATCCTAAGGACAGGATTTTACTATATACCACCTTTGACCACAGTGTGGTCAGCAACAGCAGAATGGGGCTGTCAGTATTTCTGCTTTGTTGACTCCACTAAGCAACTGCAGAAGCAATGTTTCAAAGTTTATGACTTACAGTAACTTGCTGAAAACTTTAGCTGAAATATTATTGTTGTGTAGTTAATGCTACGGTTGAAGTTCTTAACAAACCACTCAGGTGAGAGCGTAGCAGTGCAGTGTGAGTACATTTTATTTGTCGGTGAAAACAATAACAACTCAACATCCAAGCCAGGTTCCCTTTTTGTGTTTGCCACCAGCTCATTAAAGTGAATGGGGTGATCCCTGACGTTAGCAAGTTAACAACTCCAGCTCAGGCTCACTTAAAGTGGGATGACCTTTAAGGTGGACAAGCTATTCTCTTTTAAGTGACAAGCCGCTGCTCTGAATATGCTTGTTTTGAATATAAATTGTTTAACACTTTTAACTGTTTAACCAATATCATTAATCAGTCAACGAATATATGGTTAATTATTAACATCCCTAACCGGTGTGTAAGGGGACTGCCCACTTTATCTGTGGCTATAATTCAACATTTTAGGAAATCTTACTCACTTTTGTAGTAGAGATACAGATTGATATCACTTTCAGAAAAATATGTAATGTTTTTTTTGTGTAAAATGTCACAAAATCAAAGGGATAAAAGTACAATTTATGTTTCATGTTGGTATGAATAACTAAATTTGGTACGATGCATTACGTTTATTATTTGTACGAGTGATATTTGTCTTTCTTTTCGGAAAAGATCTCCCTTCAGATTAAACGATCCTAATCAGCTTTATTTTTAGCTTTATATTGTAAAGCTGCAGTCATGAAAGCTCATTCAATTTTTTCATCCGTCATTAGATCCATGTTTGAAAGCGATACATTTTCAATTTGTAAAAAGAATATAAATGTTATCAAATTCTTATTTTGATTCTTGCTGTGAACACACTGTTCTGATTGAATTACAGTAAAATGATATCCAAAAAAACAGATTACACATTTAAACCTTTTCCCAGTCGAGTTGAATTATTTTCACATGGGGTGTGATCATGTTTGAAGGGTGGTGTTTTGCAATGAAATAATCTGTGTTCTGTTGTTATGATTATTGGGGAAAAACAACAGTGGGTTTGTGGCCTACTGAAAACAATGCTTTGCAATGTGGCATTCAATTTTAACGTGATTCTGCTGCCACAGGTTGAGTTGCTTTTGAATCACAACAGAAGCAGCCTGACGTTGCCAGCCTTGAATATGTCTTGTTGATTTGGTGTGGCTTGTGCGGTAGATGGATTAATCACCCGCACAGCTTTTCTGTGAAACCATCAAAACAACGTCAGCTCAACTAGATAGAGATGGAACGTCTGCGAGGACAATCTGCTCACTTGAATCATCCATCTGCAATGCACCACAATCTCCTGCACATTGTTCACCAAGCATCTTTCAGCTTCAAAGGAGGCAATGATTTCACAAGGCTGGGCTGGCTGGCTCCTGGATCCAGGTGAAACAATAGCTTAAAGCAGGCTTCTGGGCATGTGTGAATTTAAGCAGCTAGGGTTCCTCAGTCAACGGCTGTTTTTTTCTTGGTTCATTGCTTAATCCATTATATTTAAAGAAAAAGTGGTGACATACTGTTTTAGGCTCGTATTTTCTCCTCCAACAGGATTATTCCAGTATGTTACCAGTCACAGAGCACTCTTAATGGAGTGGGAAATTATCTTGACACACATATGACCTCAAAGCAAAAGGAGAGGGAATAAAAATAAATTTGTTCAGGGCGATTTGGTTTCTGTGTCTTTGTCCTGCTAGCTCTGTGCTCTTTTTGTTCCTCCATCTTTCAGATCGATTTGCAGGGAGACAGATAAATATGTCTCACAGGATGTAACGCTGTATCTTCTTTATTGAGGTTTGGTTTCTTCCTTCATCTTCTTCTTCAAGGCTCTGTTGTAATCTTACCCAGCTGTCAGATGCAGGAGAATATAGATTTTCAAAGATTTTTTTCTCATTGCTAACAGGTTCCACTTGTGCAAAAAGCATTTTATCTCAGACTTCCTGATGCTGAAAGAATCTTTCAAAATTGATATATATATATTGCATTAATGAATGTAGCTTATGCTCACCGATACTAGAGTTATGTTGCATAAAACTGAATGTATTACTATTGATGTTCATCCTTATAAACCAAGACAAAACATCCAAATTAATTCTGTTTCATGATGTATTCATTTAATGTTTTTTAACCAAACCGCAGGCTGAAAAACATTTAACCCTTCCATTTGTCACCCACAAGAGACTATTCAATGAGTTTAAATATATTTAGCATACACATAAATAAAACATAATAAGTTCAGATTACATAGCTTTAAGAAAGATAAGTCAACAATATGGATAACAGGAATAATAATAACTTTTACATCAAATATGAATACATTCATAAGGCTTGTCCATGTGCTTACTAAGTTTTAATTTTCCTTGTTACGTTTGACAAGTAGGAGCACCTCACCCAAGACAACTGACTTAACTACTACTATTAACTAAGCAATGAAATAGAAATCTAATTCTGTCATTCTTCTTCCACCCCCCTGGCTATATTGCCGGTGGCCTTTTAAAGATTCTCTCACTGTTTTGTTTTATTTTTATTTCCATCACCTCTTGACTAGTGAGGTTGAGACACTTTGATCTCAGGCACTTTCTGAAATCATGAGGTGGTCGACTGGCGAACAAATGTAATATTTTACACATAATGTAGCCTGTTGTTGTCTATAGCCTTACATTCCCTAAATACTGTACATCATTATTTAAAGGCATTTTCTCTTCTCTTATAACTTAGTTTTATAAAGGGAATAGTTTGACATTTTGGGAAATACTCTTATTTGCTTAGAGAGTTAGATGAAAAGATTAATACCGCTCAGATATTTGTCCGTTAAATATGAAGCTACAGCTAGGAGCATACTGACTGGAAATGGGGAAAATAACATGATGCAAAAATCAAAATTGTTGCACTTAAAATTGTCAATTATTGAAGAGTAAACATAAGTATAATTTGTACATAGATCTAAGTTTATAATTAACAGGTTATGGTTTTGAAAGGTGTTATGCGCCATTGTGCTCATGGCTGAGCACAATGACTTCCTTGAGTCTTTGCCAGGAAACCAGATTATTTCCCAAAATGTTATACGATTCCTTTAATGCACTTTTATTAAATTAATCTATAAATGAGAGCTATCGGAGAAGATTCTTACAAGCAGATCATTTTGCAGGCCTCTTGTACAAGAATGAATGAAAAACAGCAAGTGAATATCAGTTGAGTCACATGACCCCACCTGATTCTATTTGTACAAACTGAAACATGCTAGCGCAGCAGCTGATCAACCTATACATGAGTAAATGATCTTAGTCACACTTTCTGAAAATGTTTTACCCTCAAGTACATAGATGTTGCTTTATTTTCAGTCCAGGGTTAAATCAAATTCAGCTTATCATCTCCCAGACACAAGAGTGTAAGATATTGCGAACAAATGACACAGGTTTGGTCAATCAAAGAGGAAAACATTACTCTAAAAATTCCTGTGATATTTTAACAACATCCACAGTGTTGTCCAGTGTGGCAAAAAAAACGCACAACTGTCTTACACTATAGAGAAAG
The DNA here is from genome assembly GCF_023349555.1 of Cebidichthys violaceus. Lineage (NCBI taxonomy): Eukaryota > Metazoa > Chordata > Actinopteri > Perciformes > Stichaeidae > Cebidichthys > Cebidichthys violaceus. The sequence goes on along the minus strand of NW_027176395.1, from coordinate 10,020,763 downwards.
ATAAAAATGAAGAAACGTTGGCCCAGGTCTGGAAAAGTAGTAATAACCTGATCATTAATACATCATGGAAATAGCCATTTCCTCATGTTTTAAGGCATACAGTCATTATGCACAAGTCTATGTTTTGAATCAGTGGTGCACAAACTGAGATCCATGGCTGAAAAATGCAGACTGTCCTGAATTATATGTACACTTATAGGTAAAACGATTACAGTGTGATCATGGCCCATGTATATGTTTGTAAATGTGCATGTTGCTATTGTCCTGCATTCTGAAATTCATGGTAGAACTCAGTGTGAACCTTAGTAGCTTCATTTTGCTGAAACTCCTTTTTTCTTGGTTCTTCTGAGAAGATGCTCCTCAGCTTCCAGATCTTAGACTTTGACAAATATATTAAAATAATTTTCCCACAAATGGATGCATCTTATCTTGGTGTTGATGACCCTCAAGTGATGCAATTAAAAACTTAAGTAATATAGATAATCAAGCCATTTTGTACTAATCTGTCTGATCTCCCTTCATTTTATGTCAAGCAAAATGTCAAGTGCACCCATTTCAGCACTTCAAACTGACTTTATGCCATTTACGACGTTTGTTTTAGTAAATGTACGTTAAACAACTTATAATTCTATCAATGTAACACTTCAGTCTCCAGGGAAAAAAAGCTTTACCGAAAACAGTGAGAAATACATAACAATTTTCCTTACTATACTCTGTTTAAGTTTCATATAAATGTATGTATGTTGTGTTTTACTGAGAGAATCTTTGAGAAAAAAAAATTAGCAATGCAGATACCTGTGTTTACCTTCTCTGTACATCCACATATATCATCCCATCGAAGCATGTCAGGTACTTTCCATATTTCAGTTAATAAAAACATGTGAAACATATTTTCCCAAGAGTGTCCACGCTCCCTCTCTGCAGTCTTTCATGTCCATGTCTTTGAGAAAAGCTGCATCTTTTGAGCATCTTTTGTCAGCGTCATGCATTTATGTACAAGTTAAATGTCACCAGGTATTCTGTATAATTCTACCTGTAAGGAGAAGAGGAAGGAGCCAGTTTCCCATCGTCTTAATTGTTTGAAGTTATGCAGGATGGATGCCATATGGAGATCACATCGTCGTAGATTCAGTTCACCACTGAGGAAGTTCGGCCTATTCCTTGCTCCTCCCGTCTTCATCTCCAAATCAGTCAACATAGTGTAGCTGCAACAACGCAGATGAGCTCTGATCTGCCCGCTGATGAAGTACAGCAAGAGTTGGAGACCTACAAGGTGGTGTAGATGTAGACAAAGATGATGACTACCAAGTTGAGAATGGTCCCAATGATGCCCAACATGGCCAAGATGCTCTCCTCCTTACTTTCCTTGTCTTGGATTCCCTTTTCCTCATCACTGTGGAGAGTGTTTACCATTTTCCCTGGAAAAGTCTGCAGTTTTTGTCTTAGACCAATCTGGAGCAAGGAGATAAGAGAGAAAAGAGAAACAATCCGTGAGTTAGTTACTACAACTGATTAACTTCCGTCCTTTTGAAGATGGGCTTTGCACAGTGTATAGTGAACAGCGATAACGCCAATTAAACAAAAATAAAAGTGTTAGTGAGGCAATACAATATTTTAACACTAAACTATGAAAAGCACTTGAGTGGTTGAATATGTCAAGACGGTTGTATAATACTTCTTGACATATTCAAGAAGTAATTATACAACCAATTACTTCTCCTTTAATAAATAGGAATGCTTTTCTTTTCACTTCGAAATGGTTATTTTAGTGACATTTATTTAAATATTCTAGTGAGGCACTGTTCAACTCCTGAGACACAAATACTACAGGTCTACTCGTATATGAACATTAGCATACCATACTTAATCTATCGTTCAGGTATTATTAACATCAAAGTAGGATTTAAGCCGTATACACTGCATATATACTTCACATTAAATACAGTAATGTAAACATGGTTGTTTTGTTCCTTTCTGCTTATTCTTAACACTTGTTTTCATGCTATTAACTTCACCTTATACCGCAATAAATTAGATAGATAGATAGATAGATACTAACTTTATTGATCCCGCGAGGGGAAATTATTTTGTTACAAGCAGCAATAGGTTACAGAGCAGCAATAGGTCACAGGTAAAAAATCTTAATATTATATAAAAAGATAAAGAAAAATACAAGAAAAATACACGTCACAATATATACAGTTATAATATAGTAAAGATGTTATATAAAAAATGCACACTATATACACAGTGAAAATTATGGCAAACATGATAACTGTGTACTTCTGAAAACAGACAGTCCTCTTGATTGACATGCTGGACATCAGAGGAATAGACTTGGCAGCTGTTTGAGTACAAAATGACTGCACTAGACTCTATTGAATTTTAGCTGTGTTACTTCTTCAACTGCTGTGATCACATACAACTTCTGAGTGTGCCAGCTCGCATGTGTGAGTTTTCAAGAGTGTGTGTGTAGGTGTGTTTGTATTGATTGGTGTAGCCCGTAGTGGATTATTAGAAACTAGCTGTATGTTTTCAGCCCTCAGGCACAGCAGTTTGTGCAAGTTGGCATCCAAATACCTCTCAGGAGGCAAGCTCTCTTTTTGCGGGTCAATGTGTTTTATACGCCGACTAGCAACAGTAAGGCATGTTAGCTAATGCAGACTAAAAATGTATATTTTACCAGGGAACTGTTCCTTTTGGTGAAAAGCTTAGATAAACAACATCTTTTTTTACTTCTAGCTTCAAGTTTACAAAAATATGTACTACCTGGGTACAGATCATACCTTTTTTGGTTGATGTACTGACTTACAATAATAAAAACAAATTTGCAATAAAAAAACAAATCTGCACTATCTTTTAATGTTATTATGTAGTGACACATCTCAGCTAGAACACCCTGCTAAAATGACATGTTCAATCATATTCACCATTTGTTTTCTTTGGCATCTGTATTGCGTTCTGTCTACACACCTGAAGAGGAATCATTCATTAGAAAATATGATGTTGTCCACTCACATGATCACACATTGAAGTAAAAGAAAACATTAAATATTTATTTTTCCTGGCGAAGAATCCTAGAAAATTCAAGTCAACTATAAAAGGACCAGCAATGGCTTACTTTTATGGATTCCTATAAGTTTATATAAAAGACCTTTCATAATGTTAAAGTCAAAGGCCTTTTGTTCAGGCCTGTTTATATAAGGTTAAGAGCATGAAACTGATTGTCTTCACTGAAAGGCTAACATCCCACACGGTGACTGTGATTGATAGCAATGTCCAATCATCGGCATGCATTGTTCTCTTGACGCACATAAAACCCCCATCAGGTTGTGTTTCTGTGTTGAAGTGTGCCCTCCTCCTCTGATCTGTAACAATGGGCTTTGATTGCCTCTCCTGGGGAGCACTATAAACAGGGTTTCCCTCAACATGAATGGAGATCTTTGTGAGGCGCGCTGGATGTGCCCTCATGCATAAAGACGCCTGCTCGCTGCTGATATAAACAAGCGCTCAGCAAAAAAGAAAAAAAAAACAAGGGGGGTGAAATGTGCCCGAGGATGTTGAGGAAGATGAAGGAGGACGAGGAGAAGCAGCGGTGGAAAATAACTAAGTACATTTTCTGAACTAAGTACTGTACTTATGTACAGGTACTTGTACTTTACTTGAGTATTTCCATTTTGACACTTTATACCTCTGCTCCGCTAAACTTACCTGAAATCTATGGTTACAGGTTACTTTTCAAGATTTTGCATAAAACAACTATGATGAGCGAATAGAATATTTTGTTCAAGATAAAGCCAGTGCTTCTCAACCTCTTTGTCTTGGGACCTACAAAAGTTGTGTCAAGTTGGGGTCCCTTGTCATGCTTCAGAGGACACATTTTCCCTCTAAACTTTTTAAATTGTTTAATTTTAATTATTGTTCTTTTTTGGTATTTCTTTTGAAAAAAACAAAGACAGAGAAATAAGTATGAAAAAATATGTTTTTTCCTCTTATTTCTCATTAATCATCTCGGGACGCATCAGATTTATCTCGAGACTGTGTAGGTTGGCAACCACTGGACTAAACTCCCTAACTGTATTCAAAGTAGTTAAAACTAGCTCCACCTTGACCACCTACAACATAAAGATGCTCCTTACACATTGATGCATCCGTATTAATGATCCAATAATGTCATATAATATATCTATCACAGGGGACGTTTTAATGTAGAACAAGTACTTTTACTTTTGATTTAACTATATTACTGATAATACTTAGAAGAAGGAGTTGGACCTTTATGTAGTATGTTTGCATTATTATTACATGAGGAGAGGGAGGAAGGATGGTGGAGTAGGAGGGTCCAGGCTCTGCCAAAACCTAGGTGCCGAGAAGATATTCTTTACCACAGAGTACAGCTGTCACACAGCAAGCCCTCTGGACGCCTTCCAGTGCCTCCTCAACCAACGTCTCCAGTGTTCAACAGAGAGCGTTTTCAAGTGGCAGCCAGTGCTGGAATCCTGCAATGTGCCATAATCGTTAACCACCCATAATGACTCCCTGTTTCTGTTTTACACTCAGGATAAACTGAAAAGGATTATTAATCCAGTCAAGATACAGTACACAGTCTCCACTTATCCACCTCTTATTGATTAGTAATTTGACTGTGTGCTAGTCTGAGATAGGATTTAGTTATCTCAGTATTGATCCCAGTTGTCACTCAAGAGGTAATTTCCAACCATTCCAACACTTCTAATACGTCTTAACTTTCCCGTCTTTGATAAAGCTGAGCAGGTCTGTCGCTGTCAGGGCCACTCATGATCCAAATATGATACATGCAGCATCTCCTTGAGATGTTTTTCCCTGACAAGGCAAGCTCACACCTGGTTCTTTGCTTGTACAGCAACAGCCAGAAGCGTATTTGTATAAAAAGAGCAGACAAACAGACAACGAGAGAAAGGGAGAAGTAGAAAAGGGGGCGATGCCATACCTGGGTCAACAAATCCGGACACTCCTGCTACACCTAACAAAAGCTAACATCCTCAGATCAGATCAGTGAAGAGTAAAACCTTTTGCCACTTGAATAATCCTGAGCATGTCAAACGACATGTAGATGCTAACAGAGTATGACAGGCAGAAGTCGCTTTTGGCATTGTTATAAAATGGAATATAAGCAAACAGCTCCCTCCTGAGTGTGTGTACACACACACACACACATACACAGGTTGGCGGCCATCATACACTGACAACCACACAATCACAAACACACAAACATATGGTCTAGTAACAATGTAACATATATTTAGAGAAATCAAAAAAGAAGAAGACGAGGAGAAGAAATCACAAGATTTCACAGTTTTGTTGTGGAATCGGATGAGATTCTGCCAGTGAGTGTGACCCATTTTCCATAACCTGTACTCATTGTTCTGTGAGTGAGACGGAAGTGACAGATCTATTTTGGATGGGACAAGAACTGAATTTGCAGAGAACTTTGATCAAAACGATCCTGCTAAAGACCTTACAGAAAAGTTTAGACATGCAAGAATCTACAATTTGAATTGATTAACATGGAATCTATATTTGACAAAAAAGAAGGTTTACATAGTATTACAAAAAAAAAATGATCCTGTGTATATGTTCCATATGAGGAGAGTGTAGTAAGTCCGTCCAAAACCAGGTTAGCAGAAGCTTTGTTTGGAATTCAGTTCAACTATTCTTCATTTGAACAAAGGACTGGTTGAGTCACAAATTAATTTTCCCATATACAAAAAGCTAACAAGAGACATTTAAGATTGTCCTGCTGTTACATAATAAGCAATTAAACTTGTTAGCAACATGCATGAGGAACAACTCCTAGAGGGGCATGTGGATGTTCTGGACAAACACAGCTAATAGTAATCTAGTAAGAGTAAAACAGGAAAGACAAAAAGAGAATGATTCAGGGTGTCTCTGCTGCCTTAATCAATGATTCATACAAATATAACTGAGCCTGAAAATATCCCACATTTATAAAGAATATATCACGATGCATAATAAATTCATAGCTACACTCTGTCATGGCATTTAAAAACTGTATTTGTTGACAGTTCACAGCTGCTCTGCACATGATAATGGGTTTAATAAAGAAAAGAAAAAAAAACTCTGGATGTGGGATGACAGTGTAGACCTACCTTGCAAAGCATCAGGAATAACATAACATTTGACATGCTGGAGGGGGACGCCTTTCCGTAGTGCACAGACATCCCTGGCAACTAAGGTGAAAGTCAACCCCTCTCATCCTTGGGCTGTGGAGGGGCACAGGATCCAGAGAGGGCAGGCTCGTCTTCCAGGCGCTCCAATTTTAGGGCTCTCGTTGGATGTTGTACCCTGCAGCGCTCCAGCGTCTCCTCCCCGAATTTCATCTCACTAGTGGCCAAGTTCTAGCTGCCGTCACTTTCTCCTCCTCAGTGTTGAGAGAACTGAAAACTGTGCTGCCCACCTCGTCTTGGCTCTTCCTCCTCTTTATCTGTTTTGTTTGCCTCCCCACCTCTGCTTCTTTCTTCTCCTTTTCTTCTTCTTCTCGTCTGTGAGGAAGGATGATGTCAAGTTAAAGAATTAAGTCAGTTGATGAGCAGACAAAGCTGACAGACAAAGCTGTTTCATGTGAATATTTCCATCCTCTTTTGTCTTTATTCCGCAAAGCTTTTTTTTTTAAAAGAGAGATTTCAGTCTTGCCTCTTCTGCCAAGACCCCCTTGTCAAGCCTCAATAAAGGCTCATCTCCTCTATCAAACTGTCATACTACTCAGCAATGTAAAACATGTTTAGCTGATGTCTTGGCTTCTAAATATTTTATGCTGAAATAAAAAAAAAAATGGAAAAAAGGCACCCCTGCTGAAGTGGTGGAAGCCCCTGCTTGCTCTAGCCAACATGATGTGTAACCTAACATACCTTTTCTTGCACTCCAGTGGCTGAGCGTCTATCTCGAACTAACTGAGCAGAGCGTGAAAGCTGGACGGCTGAGAGAGAGAGAGAGAGAGAGAGAGAGAGATACAGGGGGGGTGCAGTGAAGGAACCCGTTGCCTCACACTGACGCTGTTGTGGTTGCTTTCGAGAGGTATCCCCTGCTCCCTTTCTCCAGCGCATATTAATGCAGCCACGGTTGCCTGGCAACCGACTCAGGGGAGTCACACAGAGCCTGACGACGAGAGGCATTTGTGACAGAGGCCAGGATGAGGAGCGAGGGTCTCCTCTGTTTTTGTATAATACTGAGTGTACATATGATTGTGTTTGATGTAAAATATGCAGAGCTGACCAGCCAAATCAGTCAGTGTATGTGTGTACAGTATGTGAGGGTGTGCTTGTGTGTTTGTGCAGGCTCCATTGGACAACCGTCAGTTAATGGGTGTGTGTTCTAGACAGAGTGAGTAGTAGTTGTGTGTGTGTGTGTGTGTGTGTGTGTGTGTGTGTGTGTGTGTGTGTGTGTGTGTGTGTAGGTGTTTGTATGTGAAGACCTTTCATGTGTTTTAATGCATAGAGCAAAACAGACATTGTACAAATTAAAGTACTGGTCACACCAGCACTGAATTTATTTAATTCCAATAGAATTGCCATGATTAGTGGATGTGGGGATAAAGTTAACTTTGAAGTTTGGTGAGATTTGACCTGCAAATCCGCACTGTGACCAATAAAAAGCTGTCTTGACAGTGTTCACTTTTCAGGGACCGGAGAGTCGCTGTACAAAATGGAGGAAGCAATTGCAGCTAATGAGCTGTGTTGGACCATTCACGTTTTAGTTTTTCTCTGTCAAAGTAAGGAATATTCCACAAAAAAGCAATGGTTTGCACACAGTTATGAGAGAGGAGTCAAATGCACAAATACACCCTCAACTCTGAGAAGGGAGAGCATTATTTCCCCTCTTTAATCACGATTTATTGAACAAAATGGTGTACAATGATTAACAAAATGTCAGGGGGGAGGAAATAGAGCAATAAAGAGTATAGAAAAGCTTAGAGAGGGCACATCGCCAGGATATCAATTTGTATGGGACAAAGTAATTAGAAGTAATCAGAAGTTAGTACTGTTTGCCTTCCTTTAACGGATTTTAACTGGTTGGGCTCAAACATATATGATAGGCTATCATTCTGTGGAAGGTGACTAGCGCGTCTTGTGGATTGTGACACTTTTAAAATCTTGTAAAACATTTTTAATGCCGAGATAGCTAATTATTTACCCACAACAGCTTGCATTTATTACAAGTGGCACATGCAGGTGTAATTCTCACATCATGTAAAAAAATATCTAGCATTTTTGGCAATTTGTTTGCTGTTGATTGTAAGATGATGCATCATTCATTTAGAAAACTTACATTTATTTCTATTTATGGAAACATCATCTTGTTTGAAAGATCTAGCTGCATTATTATTTGTTTATTAGGTGATTACAGGGAGAGAGATTGACCGAAAAATGGATTTCTCTTAATAAAATATCTCATAAACAACAGGAGAAAACCAGGCTTAGTAGCCTATAGGCTAACAAACAGTGAACCACACTCACAAGCTCGAAACACCCCTCGACTCACTGCCCTCTCACACACACACACACACTCAAATACTCAAACACACACGTAGTGTAATGTTCAGAAATTTGTCAAACAGAGGGGAAGAAGGCCATAGAGGAGAAGAAGGCCACTGAGGAGAAGAAGCAGCAGCCCCCCCCCTTTGCACTCTTTGTTCCATCAGCAAGCAGGGCAGGAGTCAGCAGGTCAAAATCAAAAGTATTTAATATTGTTAACAGAAGCCAAAACAATCACAAACCAAATTACACTATCGATAGTAAAATATTTCAAGAAATATGAGACCTCATTCACATCACAGGACAGATTGATGTATCTGCCCCATGGTACGAAGGAAGTCTGATTCTCTCGGGGGACAAACAGCTCCTTTGTCCCCCCAAAGTTACATACATCACATTCCTTAGCCTATCGATCAGCTCCACGATTGGCTGAAGTCCAATGAGCTCCTCCTTGGATCCTGACCCATTGTCCTGGGCAGACACCACTGTCAACTACTTTCTTCCCCTGCTCCTGAGACATTCCTCAAACCCCCTCTTACAGACTCAATATACATTCAATGACCACACTCCTTGGTTTAACACTACCTAAGTAAACACACTGTGACACATAATATCCAGCACTAGGAATGCTTTAAAACTTAAAGTGATAAATGTTGCCTCTTACTTTTTTAGAGAGTGAAACTTTTCTTTGTTTATATTGTGTATTTAAATGTTAATTTGGATACTTGAAAATAAAATGCACTAAAATATATGTTCTCTTAGTAATTTAGGATAGGCCAGTTCAACAAGTGGCTATAGTGGATGTAGGCGCCAGGTATAGTATAGTATAGTGGAGAAATGTCTACCTGAGCAGAGAATGAAGTCGCTCTTTCTCTGTGCTTTGTTCACATTGCTGGGCCAGCTGCAGGTGTGTGTTAGTGCATGTTTGTGTGTCCCACTGGTTAGCTCACGGCTACTGTTCTGCATGTGTTGTCATGCAGCTGATAATGCCGTCTCAACTGAAGGCGTTTCGCCGCAGAAGTGTAGCACCCACTCTCCAGTTCCTGGTAAACACTGTTAGTATTGTCCTCAACATTGCTGCTGTTAGGGTTGTTAGCGCCGTTAGCTGCGAGATTCCAGCTCAGCCGTCGCCATATTGATGTGGAGGCAATAGATTCGCTCTGAATTTTGTATGAGCAAGTTTAAGCCCATCTCATTTTTTAATCTGCCATCATTTGATTTTTCCATTAGGGGGGTTCACAGAGCCTGAAAGGCCAAATAAAAGGTGTAGTGTATGTCAACACATTAATACAAATGTACAGTGTCAGCCTATCTTAAGGTGCAAATGCATGTGTGTGTGTGTGTGTGTGATTGTGCGTTAGGATGCCAGGATTTGTGTGTATGTGTGAAAAAATAAAGGTACTTGGTGTGTTTGTGCACGAGGTGCAAACATGTGCACCTCGTCTCGTCCCAGTCCTCTCTCTCTGATTTTGTTTTCTCACTTCACCTCTGCCAGAGGGAAGGACACAAGCTTTCAGTGTTTGAACTGCAAGAGACTTATCTCTCTGTCTTTTAGAAGGAATGACTCACCCGGGTCATGCCACCCATTTCTCATTTAAAAATAAAAAGCAGTTTCACTACTTGAATATTTATAGTTAGTATTCATCAGTTGGGACTTTGGCTTTCTGCAAAGAATATATCTCTTAAGTAAAGAGGACAGAATCAATGTTTTAATAGGACTTTTGGGGTACCAGTTTGCTTGTTTTAGATTCCTGTGTTTCTTTCAGCATTTTTCAAGTCACTGATTCTTGAAGAAATGTCGGATGTCATCTTTAATGCTGAATGATGATTTTTATATTACAGCATTGCTGGTGAAAATCCTGAGGGTTGTGAAACTAAATAAAACAGTTTGGAAATAGATTTTCCTTTGAACAATATTTCATTACTTGGATGAGTTTGGTTGCTAATGGAAATGTTTAGAATGTGTAACAGCTGCCAACAAATTAGTTTAGGCTTGATGTTGCTTTGCGCACAAAATGACCTGGAATGGACAGCAATAAAATTGAAAATGTAAAGGAAACATTCCCTCCGAACTGAAACCACTGGTGTGCATAATTTTATTGCAGACTACCCATTCCTCTCTGCCTCAAGATTAACTAACTTGGACTGTTGCTGCCTGCACAAGCATTTATAACAATTAATCAGGATGTCCATTAAATTTGTTCTTCTTGTGTTTCTTCTTCTGGTGATTATCCTTTGGCTCACATCAATTTCCATTCAATAAGATAACGTCAGTCTCTGCTCAGGCTCAGGCACTTGCATGCTCATCTAAATTGTTATCAAGCAATGTGTGTCTTTACTCTTTATACTGACCACAGAGTGAACTGTGCTTTTTCTGACACTCACTTAAAGTCCAATTATTAAAGCTGCACTAATCAATATTTCTATCTTAACAATAGATCAATCATCTGAAAGGGGTCGTTTGTAGTGATGAACCCGAAGATAATTATCACTGTGGAGTTGTTCCCTATAGCTCTACAAAAACATTTTAGCATCTTATTTCAGCTAATTGTAATGGTTCAATAGCCCTGTATGTTAAGTAGCTTTTTGCTAACACGTTAGCCAAAACAACTTATAAGATGATGTTAACGTAACAGTGGCCAAACAATAAAAAATGTGTAGTTTTCAACTAAATGTAGTTACACTGCAAGAGAATTAGTGTGTTTCTGTAGCTGTTTCTCTCAAAATATATTTAAATAAATTCAATACTTTTAAACTTGAATACAGTGCATAGTTTAAGTGCTCACTTGAAATATTATGATGTTATGTGTAAATCTCTAAATAAGTAAAGTTAGTAAAGCAGAAATTTCCAAATATACTGGTTTCTGTTCATGGACAAGGGGCCCAATTTAAAGATTACGATGTCAAAGTAAGATGCAAATCTGTAAATCTAATATTAAGATGTGACAAACAGAACTGTCAGAAATGGTTAAATATTGGTTTCAGTGCTTAGAGGTTAGGACAGAGATAATTCTCTAAATTTAGTCAACATCTAGAGTTTAAACTAGGATGTGCATCTCATCTCATTTCATCTTCAACCGTTTATCCGGGATCGGGTCGCGAGGGCAACAGCTCCAGCAGGGGACCCCAAACTTCCCTTTCCCGGGCCACATCAGCCAGCTCTGACTGGGGGATCCCGAGGCGCTCCCAGGCCAGTTTGGAGATATAGTCCCTCCACCTGGTCCTGGGCCTCCCTCGGGGTCTCCTCCCAGCTGGTCGTGCCTGGAACACCTCCCTAAGGAGGCGCCCAGGTGGCATCCTTACCAGATGCCCAAACCACCTCAACTGGCTCCTTTCCACGCAAAGGAGCAGCGGCTCTACTCCGAGTCCCTCACGGATGACCGAACTTCTCACCCTATCTCTAAGCCACCCTCCTGAGGAAACCCATTTTGGCCGCTTGTACCTGCGATCTAATTCTTTCGGTCATGACCCAGTCCACATGACCATAGGTGAGGGTAGGAACGAAGATTGCCCGGTAGATAGAGAGCTTTGCATTGAGGCTCAGCTCTCTTTTCGTCACAACGGTGCGGTAGATCGACTGCAATACCGCCCCAGCTGCTCCGATTCTCCGGCCAATCTCACCTTCCATTGTTCCCTCACTTGCGAACAAGACCCCAAGGTACTTGAACTCCTTCACTTGGGGTAAGGACTCATTCCCTACCCGGAGTGGGCAATCCACTGGTTTCCTGCTGAGAACCATGGCCTCAGATTTAGAGGTGCTGATCCTCATCCCAACCGCTTCACACTCGGCTGCGAACCGATCCAGTGAGTGCTGGAGGTCACAGCCCGATGAAGGCATCAGGACCACATCATCTGCAAACAGCAGCGATGCAATCCTCAGCCCACAGAACTGTAAACACTCCTCCCCACGACTACGTGTCAATATCCTGTCCATGAATACCACAAACAGGATTGGTGACAAAGCGCAGCCCTGGCGGAGGCCAACCCTCACCGGAAACAAGTCTGAGTACTGCCGAGAACCCGAACACAGCTCTCGCTTTGGGCGTACAGGGATTGGATGGCCCCCAGAAGTGGCCCCCTAACCCCATACTCCCGCAGCACCTCCCATAGTATCTCCCGGGGGACCCGGTCATACGCCTTCTCCAGGTCCACAAAACACATGTACACCGGATGGGCGTATTCCCAAGCCCCCTCCAGGATCCTTGCGAGAGTGAAGAGCTGGTCCGTTGTTCCACGGCCAGGACGGAATCCACATTGTTCCTTTTCAATCCGATGTTCAACTATCGGCCGAACCCTCCTTTCCAGCACCTTGGAGTAGACTTTACCAGGGAGGCTGAGTAGTGTGATACCGCGATAATTGGCATACACCCTCTGGTCCCCCTTTTTGAACAGGGGAACCACCACCCTGCCACAGGCCACTCCCTAGGCACCGTCCCAGACCTCCACACAATGTTGAAGAGACGTGTCATCCAAGACAGCCCCTCCACACCCAGTGCCTTCAGCATTTCTGGACGGATCTCATCATTCCCTGGGGCTTTGCCACTGTGGAGTTGTTTGACTACCTCAGTGACTTCCACCAGGAAAATTGATGATGCTCCCCCATCAGCCTCCAGCTCTGCCTCTACAGTAGAGGGCGTATTAGTCGGATTCAGGAGTTCCTCAAAGTGCTCCTTCCACCGCCCGATTACCTCCTCAGTTGAAGTCAACAGAGTCCCATCCTTACTGTATACAGCTTGGATGTTTCCCCGTTTCCCCCTCCTGAGGTTCCGGATGGTTTTCCAGAAACACCTTGGTGCCGACCGAAAGTCCTTCTCCATGGCTACTCCGAACTCCTCCCACACCCGCTGCTTTGCCTCCTTCACGGCAGTGGCTGTAGCCCTTCGGGTCTGTCGGTACCTTGCAACTGCCTCAGGAGTCCTCCGGGATAACATATCCCGTAAGGCCTCTTTCTTCAGTCGGACGGCTTCCCTGACCACCGGTGTCCACCACAATGTTCGGGGGTTACCGCCCCTTGAGGCACCTAAGATCTTGAGACCACAGCTCACCGCCGTAGCTTTGGAAATAGAAGCTTTGAACATCGTCCATTCCTGTTTGATGCCCCGAATCTCCACAGGGATGCTAGAAAAGCTCCGCCGGAGGTGTGAGTTGAAGATCTCCCGGACAGGGGCCTCCTCCAGACGTTCCCAGTTTGCCCGCACTACCCATTTGGGCTTACCAGGTCTGTCCAGAGTTTTCCCCCACCCTCTGACCCAACTCACAACCAGAGGGTGATCAGTTGACAGCTCCGCCCCTCTCTTCACCCGAGTGTCCAAAACATACGGCCTCAGATCCGATGATACGATAACAAAATCGATCATCGACCTTCGGCCTAGGGTGCTCTGATACCACGTACACTTATGAACATCCTTATGCTCAAACATGGTGTTCGTTATGGACAATCCATGACTAGCACAGAAGTCCAACAACAAACAACCGCTCGGATTTACATCAGGGAGGCTGTTCCTCCCAATCACGCCTCTCCAGGTATCCCCATCGTTGCCCACGTGCACGTTGAAATCCCCCAGCAGAACTATGGAGTCCCCCACTGAGGCCCATACAGGACTCCAGTCAGGTTCTCTAAGAAGGCCGAATACTCTGAATTGTTGTTCGGTGCATATGCACAGACAACAGTCAGAGTTTTCCCCCCCATAACCCGTAGGTGTAGGGAGGCAACCCTCTCGTCCACCGGGATAAACTCTGACGCAGCGGCACTCAGCCGGGGATTTGTGAGTATCCCCACACCCGCCTGGCGCCTCACACCCTGGGCAACTCCAGAGAAGAAAAGAGTCCAACCCCTATCCAGGAGTACGGTTCCAGACTCCTCCCGCAGGTGGTGAGCCCACAGGATGGAGAGGAGGGGGGTGCCACGTTGCTGCTTCGGGCTGTGCCCGGCCGGGCTCCGTGGCAAACCCGGCCACCAGACGCTTGCTGTCGGGCCCTCCGACTGTGCCTGGCTCCAGACGTGGGCCCCGGGCTTCCTCCGGGCAGGGTCTCCTCGACTCTTCTTTGTTTTTTCATTGGGGTTTTTTAACCATTCTTAGTCTGGCCCTTCGCCTGAGACCAATTTGCCATGGGAGACCCTACCAGGAGCTCTAGGCTCTAGACAACATAGCCCTCAGGGTCATGGGGGCACTCATTTAATTCAGGTTTAGCTTTAAAAAAAAAAAGAATTTGTTTTTATGACACCTAGAGGTAAATGTGGCAGAAATATATTTCTGAAGTAAAAGTAAGATTAAAAAAAAGAGTGCTGAGAAGGTGTCAGGTTTCAACTCTGAAAGCTTTGAGTTTACTTTAATTAATTTCACAGGGTAAGCTGCACTAGCACACCTTTCATGAGGTACATCTAAGGACACAAAGGCCTTTACTGCAAATTGGTGTGAGAGAAAATCTCATCCACACAAATGCCAGGTATTAGTGTTTTGTTTTAGATTCAAGGGTAAAGCTAATGGAATCTGAGGGTCTTAGCGAAGAAGTAATCTGCAATTAATGCCTCTGGTTTTCCTCATCACATCTGCTCTCTTTAGACTGTTTGTATTCGCTTGTTCAACCTGTACTTTCTAATTTGTCCTTCAGAGAATGCAGCTCAGTAATGCCACCTCATTAGTTATCGAGAAGCCAGAGAGTCGTGCCCCATACGATCAAAGTTAAACAAACACTGCACTCAACACACTGGATATCAGTATCAAGGCCCAGAACTTCTGTTGATTCCAGAAGAAATATATGAAGCTTTTTCCGCTAAACCATCAGGCGTCAGGAAACCTTGAAGAAACATCAAATGCTGACTGAAGGTCTGAGAAACCACAAAGTGTTGGTCTTGAAAGAAAGCTGTCTAGAAATCTCCACCAGACTTCAATCTCCACACAGGCATTTTTTCTTTTTTTTGTACGGGTAAAGAGACATGGCTGAAAGTCATGAGTGGTTCTATGAGGCTAAGGAGTAAGGTGGTGTCATGGCTGCCATTAATCCTAATTAGCAGAGAACATGACAGCAGCATATGGGTGTCCTCCAGTCAGAGAGCCAGACGGCTGCTCTCACAATCCTGTTCCTGTCACTAATATAGATGCCAAGACAAGGGAAATAAAAAATCCAAACTTTGAAAGATGTTTTATTCCTTCATTCTATCTGGGAAAGATGGATAGGTGATAAGCAGAGGCTAGACGATGTAAAAGCATTCCTTTTTATCCTGTAGCAATGGGATCCTAGTAACCTCAAATCGGTGTTGTGTGTGGGCTAAAGAATGTAAAAAAAACAAGAAACGCCATTAAAGATTGATTTGAAAGTTTTGTTTCTGCTTCAGTGCTCTAATGGCTTAAAGTCTGATAGTATGAAAAAATAAAAAAACGCTTGACCTACAGAAAAAGCTAAATCATTTATAAATGATTTAAATAGTTGTAGTAATGCTTTTAGGCTTGATTGGTCAAAGTTTGCGGGCCAACATAAACCTTGGCTTCCTATTTGCATTTTCATTCAATTATGTCATTGTGGAGCTTCATAATCAAATAAGATACTATATGTTCATTGGAAGTCTGATTTGACCCCTACTTCAAGATTTTAGCAGTCTTCCACATATTGGCTTTGAAGAGAATTATGTATTCCATTTAAGATGATGAATGGCAGATAAATTAGTGGTCATATTGTGATTAGAATGTAATATTTCAAAATGAATGAAAGATTAATGTTTGAGCTGGAAGGCTGCCATAAAGTTAATTTAGTTTGTTCCATGCATATTCAAATGATGTGTTTTTGTGACAGATGTGGTATCGGAGGGGGCATGGTAAAATACTTTTAACATGTAATTTGGGATTAGGAGCAATTTGATTACCAGGCATGACAATGGTGACAATGGCTAACCGAATGCCATCCATCCATAGTTGTCCCCCAAATGAGGAAAAAAATAAATACTTTTACTATTTGTTTAACTAATACTATTAGAAGACAACATAACTATATATTAAAGACTATACAGGATTTTTGGGAATAACCTACAACATCATTTGAAAAATAGGCTACAGTTTTAATTTTTTCAAGTTTTCAAGTTAAACTAGATAAAATCTGCCAACAACAAATGCAGCGTTTCTCATTCATGTTGGTGTAAAAGTTTGAATCAGCACTTAGTTTTGACTTTGCAAACAGTAGTTGACAAAACAATTTCACCACAAAGTCGGTTTTGAAGCTGTTTTGGAGCTTTTGATCAGATTACATAATCTACCTCAGTGAAAGGAAAATCTGGAATTTGATGACTATTGGGCAAACGCCATCAGCCGAGGAAGACCGTGTGATATTATCAAAAGCTTCACAAAAACTACAAAATATAGTTTTTATTTGCTAAATTGTTGACTATTACAAAGGTCAAAGAATGAACAATATGACATTTCCCCCTCTCTCTCTCTCTCTCTCTCTCTAACTCTCTCTCTCTCTCTCTCTCTCTCTCTCTCTCTCTCTCTCTCTCTCACTCTCTCTCTCTCTCTCTCTCTCACTCTCTCTCTCTCTCTCTCTCTCTCTCTCTCTCTCTCTCTCTCTCTCTCTCTCTCTCATCTTTAAAAATCAGGTACACCCCCCCTGACACTCACACATTTCTTTTCCTCCCAGTCTTCCTCTCTCCTCCTCTTCTCTTTCTCTAAAGGCCAGCCTGATATCCTCCGAGCCTAATCTCAGACTCTGCTACTTACATCAAAAGCCTGTCAGCCTGAACGTATGAAAGCCTGTTTTCTGAGAGCGGCTAGTTGTCCGACTGGAACACTCTACGCAGCTTTAATTTTCATCCTCGGAACATTCGACAGAGAAGCGCATTGTGGTAGTCTATCCTCAGACATCTGTAGGTCAGCACACATATAGTACACTTTATACGTGTTTTCTTTCAATTTAAATACATTCAAATGTATTCCTGTTTACATCGTTCCCTCAGCGTAAACTATAAAGTCTAAACGTCTGCACCACAAACAAAGCCTCATCATCGGTCAGGCTGAAACTTGGGATAAAAAGGTATGAGGCAATCAGCTTTGATGTTGAGCTCGTTCAATATTACTGTCAACTTTCAAAGTCAGTTGTGGCGGCCATCTTCGTTTGCTAACAGGCATAGGATGCGTCTCCACTCTGACTTCAATAGATACAGTAAACAACATCTTGCTTTGTGCGATTTTTTTCTTGACATTTACGCATATGTGAAATATTGCACACATCTACTGACACAATACAAATTGATGTAGATTGTGCAATAAACAGCTTCCTGAATCTTGTGGCTTGTGTTTGTTTTTGAGTATTAATGACATGAATAAATGGATGAGTGCATCAAGATGATACAATCTCACATTGCCAGCATGCTGCCGGTAGAAAATAGCCTACAAATGAATCAGACTCATCATTTTAAACAGTTGATTAACAGAAGAAAAGCAGTTTGAGTTTGCTTAGGAGAGTTTCTCTAACAGCATGCTGTCTTTGAAGTATCTGATGGTATAACAGAAGGTGCAGTAATAAATAATGTGTTGCATACAAAAGCATCATAATAGCTCATAGGCTAGTCAATACTGAGATGACGAGGCCTGAATCAGAAAGTAGAGAACCGCCTTCAGTCTTCTTGTCTTTGAAAATATTTGTTGAAAAACATCAATGTGATAATCAGGTGGATTTCTCCCTCTGCTCTTTCTTCACCATTTTCTTTGCACTTTATTCAAGTCAACAAATGCACAGCATTGCCTTTGCTCAATACAGCACTAACATATAGAAATGCAATAACGATCTCATCCTCAGGAAATTTAGCCTTAAGCTATTAAATAATAAGGATAATAATCAAGGACAGAGCAGCATTAGCAAGGCTAAGAAACATCCTCCACATCAAATGATTATGTTTCTCTCCAACTTAGATAACTGGGCTAAGTAGGACACTGTGGAACTGAGAAATAGATCATTATCTGACTGAAAAAAATAATGTGTTGAGAAATGATTCTGGCAATTCAAACATGCAAAAGCTTCTTTTATGTTCGGTCTTCTGGGTGGTGACAATGTAATGTTCATCCTCCGCTGTGTACCATCTTTTATACGCCTGTAAAAATCTGGGGTAACTCACTGGTCCTGCTTATAATGCATTCTCTTTTCTTCCGATACACAAATATACAGATTTATTGTTGTATTGATGGTGAGTCGAGTGTTGAAAAGCACAATGAGATTCAAGAAAGGGTTGTTGATACATATGTCTTTTCTGAAACTGTTGCAAGCCCATCTGCCATTTCTGTCTGACGAATGATCCATTTGGTGGGAAACATTAACATATTGAACATGGGGGATATTGAGCCAAGGGATTACAGCATAACAATCCTGGATGGATCCAATCTGGAGGTATTAAAAATGAAATAAGAAATCTTGCAGCATCAGGCTGCTCTGTTCTGCTCTGCTCACTGCAGGTGATTTAGGAGGTTTAACAATAGTACTGATCCTGTAGGAAGATAAGTCTTCCTCTCTCTGACCGCTCTCTCTTTTTTACGTACATGCACACAAAGAAACACCAGTTCTCACTCAGACATGAGAGATTATTGGTTGCACCTTTGGACTGAGTTCAAGCCTATATTGCTGAGAACTTCATTTCACTGAGGTGCCATATGGTACCAGGCTTTCTATATTTGGCCAGAAAATGTGAGGGGGAGTCTGAGTGTTCAATTTGTGGTTTGTTAATGATTCAGTTGGATGAGTCTCTGTCTTGCAGAGAGAAAGAAATAAACAAGTTGATCTCTTTATTATTATTCAGATGTTCCTCTAATCTAATCTCAAATTTCTCTCGAATAGAATAAGGATTGCTATGTTTGGTTCATAAAATTCATTTGAAAATCAAAGATTCATAATCAATATTCAAAATCAGAGCATCTTACAACTGAAGACTGTATTCTACTATATTGTAGGCTACTTTATTTCGATGGGATTTGAAGTGGCAATAGTTACATTTTTTGCTTTAACTTATCATCATGATATAAATGTAATAACAAGGCTTACAATAACAAGGCTTTAGAATAATGACACCTTTAAGCCTCGCTTCCTCTTTGCCATTCTGTCTGTTAACGGGTTGCAATCTCCTGAGAAAATGGGGCTTGAGGGCCGCTGTTGCAAAATGTATATAACGGAAACACTGGGGTGTAGCAGTAGCTAGCGTTAGCAATGAGCCTATGGCTATACTAGCATTATGCCACCAGCAGCCAGAAACAAACATCTATGACTCTTCCTCAACCTGTTCTTGTCTGGTTCATAAAGTAGGCTATGGGTGAGCCTACTGCTGTGGTCACAACAATAATTTCTCAGCACCATGATTCTTTGATAAGAATTAGTACAACGTGATTTACGGATATTTAAAAAAATCCCAAACCCATAGTAACTGAAAATACACCACCATTTTTCGTCTTTGTCAGATAACAACAGTATATGTCAGTGCAGTAGATGTGACACTATTTAAAGGAATGGTCCTACTTAAATTGATAAAATGCAAATCATGTAACTCTATTATTCATTTTGGTGCTTGTTTGTGTCATGTCACTTTAATAATGACGACAGCTGCATTTCGATCTGAACACTAATTCATCCCCTTTAGCCTCAGAGGACTTTCCCACCACTGAAAACTCACCCTGCTTCAAAACTGTTCCTTAGTTATTAAGCTCTAAAGATATATTATAAATTATCAACAACTGTTGATAGCCATCTTATTTCAGCATCTTCATGATAGGCGAAAAGTGAGCTCACCACTCGTTGGGCACTCAGTGAAAAGGGCTGATATGGAACATGTCATTTTTTAGATGATAAACTTGTTTAATTCTACTGTACTTGACACAACGCAGAAAATATGCATGAGAGAGTATGCATTATTAAAACGGCCTGTTCAAGGAGCCCTAACGCAACAAGGATAGGGGTCCTCCGTGTTAATCTTACAGCCATTCCCTGCTGCTGACTGTGCGTGTATCAAAAGTTGGAAGGCCACGTTCCAGGTCTTATTTCATAATCATGTGCAGCATTTGCATATTTTACAGAAGATTTCAGAAGAGGGGGAATCATGACACTCTATCTCTCTATTTGGATATGTATAGCCGTACATATATCAGGAAATGTGTGACAAATTCATCTTTTCATTTTTGTGAATGTAGGAAATAAGCGCAATATAAGGCCAACGAGTCATTATGTCTATACGAAAATACAAAAAAATAGATGCGTTACATCTAATGTTACAGCGGTCACTTACACTGTTGAGTGAAAGTCCACATAGTTTTGCAAGAATATGCAAATTTCTAAGCTCACATGCAACAGCAAAGACATTTAGTTTCTGCAGCAGACTGCAATAATGGAGATAGTTTCATAAACATTAGCATTAGTAAATCTTTATACTACCCCATGAGTTTTACAACATCTACAGCAGTGTCAGACAGTAAATGTAAAATTGAAATTGCACTCTATATCTTCTCTCCTTCTTGTGTTAAGTCTTGAAGCACTGCACCTCTTTATGCAAAAGAGATTTCATCAGCATATTTCGAGAATTTATAAGAATCCGTGAGAAAATTTGACTGTAAAAGCCATCTCCAACAATTTCATAAAACCACATTAGAGGACTTTTTTTTATCTTTTCCCAGCTTCTACCTTGATTTATATTACACAAAATTTCAATAGGAACAACATATTTCTATGTCTGCTTCCTTTAAAGTATTTTCTGTTATGGATGATGTTTTCCTTTTTTCACAGGCAGACAGAAGAAGCATACTTAAAACTCAATCAGAGTGCACATTTTGATTTGTGAGAATCGGACTCTTTGTCATCCCAAGTGTGTTCATCAATCTCTTAACTTACCACAGGCAGACGTGGACATAACAAAATGCCCCTGATAAAAATGTATCTGAATTGCTATTGTCACCCCTCGTTAGTCGTCACTTCATTCAGCGAGCAGCTGAGTATCATCTTATTTTCACTTGCTGGGGACAGCGCAGGCCCTCATGTGGCCCCGGAGCAAGTCCAAGGAGCTGAGGGAAGCAGACGCCAATAACAGTAAGTCAATTAAAATCAATCTTCATTTAAGCTGTGATCTCTATTGATTTGCCTTTCAATTCTCATCCATCAGATCAGTGGACTGGCTCAACGGATTGGAGGAATAGACCGACTGACTCAATTTCTCAGCTTCCACTGTACACCAGCAGCTTTTCAGAAAATCAAGGTAGGCTGGTTACACAAGCTACACAGAGCTTGTGGATTTGATTCTGTTGTAACGCAGAGGGATTTAGAAAGTGAAATGTCGACTGCATATCAAAGCAAACATAGGACACAGTAAACTGGACGAGAACACATGACCTTGTAGTGCAAAACTTTTGTTAATAAACTGGAGAATCAGGGAGGTTTCAGAGCTTTGAAAAAAAAATTGTGTATTGCATCACATTGATAGTCAATGCCAGCTAA
This sequence comes from Cebidichthys violaceus, assembly GCF_023349555.1. NCBI lineage: Eukaryota > Metazoa > Chordata > Actinopteri > Perciformes > Stichaeidae > Cebidichthys > Cebidichthys violaceus. The sequence goes on along the minus strand of NW_027176395.1, from coordinate 9,998,783 downwards.
TCTACTGTTTAATATGTCAAAAAGAAAACAGCATTAGTTCAGGCAGAGCACTGAAATTGTGCTTACATTACTTAATTGACATCAGCTGTGTCATTCATGCTGCACAATCATTTGCTCATTCAGCAGCTGTGTGGCTATCACGACTTATAGCATGCAGGTGTGCAGCACGGCCATTTCAACTGAACGCTTCTCACTGGTGCACTCAATCGCTTGCTGCAGCAGCTTCCTCCTCCACACCAACCCTTTCTTTATGTGCTTTCTTTTGGTATTGGTTAAAATAAGTATTTTCGGTTACAGGAAAACTTGTCCACTCTTGGCTTTAGTCCACTGAACTAAGCCCAGAAGTTAGTTGACGCACCTTTTTTGACACACAAAGTACTATTTCACATGGCCACTAGAAGGCCTTGTCAGGTATATTAAGCGTAGATGGTACTAGGCATAAACAGATGATATTATCTGTGATCTTTTCTGTAGCTTTTAACTGATCATTATCAACTGATACTCGTGTTCATCCTGGAAGCAAAGTCTCACAGATTAATGATAAAACAATGCAGTTAATTGTATCATTGTCCACCTCTTTTTAGATGAGTTTAAAACATGTTTTTCATTGATGTCAAAAACAGACAAAGGCAGTCTGCTTGATGATCAGCTCCGTATGAAATTTAGATTGAAGATGTGCATTGGTCCAGAGGCTCCTTTGTTCTTTTTTTCTTCCTCTGACACCATCTCTCTCTCTCCAAAAGGCAGAGGGGTCAAACAGCAGCTTGGGGTTGGTTGGTGACATGAATTGTAAATGAGTGAATAAAAGTGTGGATGTGAGCGTCCATCTAGATGGCACTGCTTCAGCCTCTCTCGTCTCTTTTTATTTATTTATTTATTTTTATTTAGTTTTTTGCTTACTTTGATTTAATACTGTCTTGTAAGCATAACTAAATGTTAATAATTCCAGTGCTTGCAGATGCATTTCTACCAAGTGCCCTATTTTCTTGCAGACTCAAAGGCCTTGAACTGTCAGTGTCTTCCCCCTCGAGCACATACAGCACACTGCATCAATTTTCTGGTTAAGCAGCTTTAATAATAATCTGACCTCACCTGTTTGGTTTTCTTGGGGGGTTATGAGTTTCATTCTGTATGCTGTATGAATACCACAAAGTAGGAGAGAGTATTCATCGTGCTGCCTCAACCCTCCTTTATTTTACAAAGGTTATTTTGTGACAACAGACCTCCTCTAATGCAGTGTCGTCTGAAGCAACTTTGTCCTGGACCAGGGGTCGGCAACCCACGGCTTCGGAGCCGCATGCGGCTCTGTTGCAGCTCCCTGAGGCTACATCCACACTAATTAAACTAAATTTAAAACTCCGTTTTAAAACAAAAACGATCTCCGTCCACACAGCGTTTCAGCATCGTTTTCTGAATGATCTCCGTCCAGACTAAAACGCCTTTAAACGAATATCATGTGACTATTCACGTACACTGGGCATGCAGGTGGGTGTCGGTGTAAACAGGAAGTAGATTGGTTGTTTAGTTAAAAAAATATGACAGAGTAATAAAGTAGGCTTTAAGAATGAAAGGTCGTGCTTGATACTTTGCTCTGTTGGTGACTGAAGTCTCTGTCGTTCTGGAAAGCAATCAATGTTTAGTTCCTTTACAGTTTATGTGCGTGGACTTCACAATAGTTAAGAAACAATAATAAGAAAGTCCTCCGTTTTATGTCCGTCCTCCTCAAAGCCGCTAACTGTGACTTTAGACGGCCGCTCCGAAGAGCTGGTAACGCCGCTGGACAAGGCGCAAAAATAAGAAATGTTTTAATTGTTTGTCAACTAAAATGTGCGTCACATCCTATTACGTCGCTGTCAAGCGCCTTTCCCTGCAGGTGGCTAATAATGATTTGCAGGCCCCCGCCCTCGGTAAACTATTGTAAGCTATTATGTTGAACACGTTAAGAGCTCTCTAGGAAGTAGTGTTCCTGTGTATGCGTTTGGTGTTTTTATTGTGGAAGATGAGACGGAAGGAGAAAAAGAGGTTCTGATGAAGTGAATAAAGTTGCTGCCATCTTGGCGCAGATTACGGAGCCCCGTGTTTATTATTTTATTATTATCATAAAGTATAGTCGCAACATAAACCCTCAGTAAACTATCAATGGATAAATCCAAAAAAAAGAAAAGTGACGGAGGAAAATAGAGAGTTTAGTTCTGCATGGACGTATTAATTTGCTTTCACTGCCAACGATGCTGGCTTACCTGTATACTTGATATGTGGCGAGAAATTAGCAAACAACAAGAAATGTAATGTTAAAAGACACTTCCAGAACAAGCACACATTTGCTGAAAAGTATCACTCTGGAGATGAGTGAAAAAGAGCGATTTCTCAACTGCTGCAGCGAACTGAGCACGTTTTTTTATCCTCTTCATAAGTTTGATATTGTTCTAACAGGTAAAATAGCAATGAAATGTCAAGAATTGTCTTTATTCTTGTTCTATAATTTCATAAATACAAAAAAATATAGTTTTTGCATATATAACTATAATAAGCTGTGACATCAAATAGCTTTTGCGGCTCCAGATAAACTTTATTCGGTGGAAAATAGGGCAAAATGGCTCTTTGGATAGTAAAGGTTGCTGACCCCTGTCCTGGACTGAGGCCATTTTTTTTCACAAATCACTGCCAATAAACATTAAAAGCTGGCAAGCGAAGATGCCTCCATTTTCATTACCGTCCCCTGATAAAAAGCACCCTCACAAACACACAAGAACAACACGTTAAAAGGTCACCGTGACAAGGTGACAAGTGATAACTGTGAACTTTGGCAAAAACAAAAGCCAAATGGATTTTGATATCAATTTAATGCAAAATATGGTTTAAAAAACTGTACCTAAAAGGCCCTATACATTATTGCATGTAACTTTCATTAAATAATGATGACACTCGAGAGCAAGGTTGCTGATATGCTTTTGATTGATTCATGTTGGCATTTCAGAGAGTGTGTGTACAGCTGACAGACCTGAAGTAGGTTATTCTTACACTTAATACACCCTGAAATTCTGGGCCACATCTGGCTCTCCTTCAGCCTTATTTCCTGCCTGCAGGCTGTGTTTCCTTATCATGCCTTGTACACTATATTGTACTGCCCGGACAAAGCAGTAGAGGTGCCAAGTACTTGAGTACATTTATACAATATTGAGGTACTTCACAGGAGTATTTTGTTTTTGTGACACATTCTACTTTTTCTTCATCAGACATCAAAAGAAAAATAAACACTCAACAATTCCTCTGTATATTTTTCGTAGTTGACTACATGCACTTTTCATTCATTTGAATAATATTTTTTTTTTTTTTTTTTTTTCATCAAATACTCTAATAAAGAGTATTTTTATTGATATTATTATTATTATGACTCAATATCTCCTCTCAAGGTACAAGTGGAATTACAAGACAGGCCGGGGTAGCATGCTCATTTCAGTAGATATCTCTGCAACCCATTGACACCCAATCGCACAGATCTAGTATTACATGAGAACCTCAGGTAATTTGTAATAATTACCTAAGATCACAGTCCGCATCCTTAAGGATGCGGACTGTGATCTTAATCCCGCGTGAATCTGCAATGTCGTAATTTGTCAAGAAAAATATTCCATCGCAAATGACCTACCATATTTTCCCAAACACAGAGGTCATGCTATAATATTATATATTTTATAATTAGTGCTGGGCAAGTTAACGCGTTATTATCACGTTAACGCATTAATTAATTAACGCCAACAATTATTTTATCGCTCATTAACGCAGTTTTTTTTTTTATTATTATTTTGAAAGTCTGTTGCTCACTGGCAACGGTGGAGGGAGGCTTTGGCAGACTACGTTGGATGCAGCGTGTGGGAGAAGTATAAACAAAAGCAAGACAAGCTAACAAAGGCACAGTGAAGTGGATGGCTACAAACTGCAGGCCAATAGAAAGATGTCGGTCTGAGGAACGTTCTCAAGGTGCGTTCGCATCGCGTTTGGTGTGAACGCACCTTTAGGATCGCATCGAATGACGGCACGTATGAGCCTCCCTCAAGACACACCATCACAAGAAGAATACACGAGTTGTATGAAAAGGAGAGGACTACAAAAGCGACGGTGTTACAACGTGCACCAGCTGTTGCTCTCACTGGAGACTACTGGACATCGCTGGGTAACCTCGGAGTTACAGTGCATTATATTGATGCATAGTGGGAGCTGCATTCACATGCTCTGTCTGTAATGAAAACAGAAGACAGCCATTTTTCTGAAACGTGCACAGCAGTGGAATGTTTCAAATAAAGTCAGCACACTTAGCACAGATAGTGCAAGAAATATAACTGCTACTGTGTAAAGGGAATACTGCTGTTAAAAAGCACCTTATTTGTTTAAAGTGTTTGCAAACCAAATGTTATTGCACTTTTGTTCATATAGCAGTACTTTTAAAATATAAGTGCGCAATACACTACTTTTGAATTCATTATTGAGCTTTGCGCATAATAATGCTATTAATCGCGATTAAAAATTGTAATCGTTGCCCAGCACTAATTATAATATAATATATTAAATATCCTGTGCGAATTGGTAACTCTGTGATTTTACGGTGGTATTTGCCCTGCCTCTTTTTTTCTGCCTCTTTCCCTCTTTCCACAAGAATTATGGAGGCTGCGTTGGCAATTATAAATGAAAGCTTTGACAGCATTTTGGGTGCAAATTCAGGAGGCTCATCTCGCTACAGGGAGACCCATTTGCACAGGCACTGGAGAAAGAGGCCTTTGCAAATTATATATCAACCTTCATAGGCCTATATATTAATATTTAAGATACTGAATATAAGATATCATCATATCTTGGGAATAATGTCAGTAAATTTGAGTTATTTCTAAATCACATGAGGTCCCTTGCTAGTTCTGTGCAAGAGGGGCTCAGCCGTAACTTCAACACTGTAACCTCTTCACATTTTGTTGATAATCTTAATACATTTTTTGAACTTTTAAGACTAAAATTCAGGCCAAATCTAGTTAAGTTATGCTATTGCCGATTTCTTATAAGAGAGAGCGACGAAAGAAAGAAAAAAAATTTAAAAAGTGAATTGCATTGGTTTCAACACAGTCATTTCCATAAAATTAAAATTATTCTAATTACATTCACAGAAAACCTCTTCTTCGATTCCACAACTTTTAAAACTTTAGCACAAGAGTCTCCAAGCTGCAACATGGATAACTTTATCAATTCTTTACCTGCAGTAGCATTAAATCTTGCAACATAATATCAGTAAACTGGATGTGGCATGTGGATTTCTTGGAAATGCTTATAGGGATAAATGTTGTAGAATTCAGGAGTTGGAAACCTGAAGTATCAAGGGTTCACATGATGATAATAATAGTATATTCTTAGAATATTTTTATAAGCTTTGTTCTTGCAAGCTCTCTACTCTTTCTTAATGAGTGTGTTTGGAAAAGTGTTTTCCAGATCTGGTTATTGCCATCACTTGTGCAGACGTGGAGCAGCCTGAGTGTCTACATCCTGCTCGTAGGTTAGAGTTACAGCCTGTGATGCCAACAGATGTCACAGTGGGATGATGTTCCCCTATGCTACTGAGGCTTTTCCATGGCAACGCCTTTGCCTATCGCACCCTGCTGTGTGCCAATGAGGCCCCTGGCAGCACTCTCTCCCCTTCTCAGCACCGTGGCAGCCACGGTGTTCCAGGCCACCACATTGTTTCAGCAATGATTAATTATTGTCCTGATGAAATGTGAAGGTTCTGCATATGTCACAGGGATGACATAGGCTTGTCAGTGTGGGCCAGCAGGGAGAAGCGTATCACACACAGACATCTGGAATGATATGGAGCACCATTATGTAACTTCTTTTTTTTGGGGGGGGGGGGCAAAGTATGATCCCTGAGTCTGGATTTCAAGCTGATCTCGATTCTGATTAAATTAAATGTAAACCTGATTAAAGTCAAACCAATTTATCTTGCAATGTCAGAAAATGTGTTTACTCTCCTAACGCAGCAATTAATAGCTCTCAGTGAATGAGCAGTAAACACCTGATAATACAAATTATTACAATGCCTCCATACATGCACTCATCTCTTCTCCTTTATGCTGTCAGCACACAATCACATCTCATACAGATGTGCTATAGATGCAATATATCTGCACAGAATGTTTTTAATCCATTTGTGTTTTGGAAAATAGAGGAGGAAGGTATCGCTTGATGAAAAACACAAATGACATACCAAATTTCCCTGATGAATTGGTCCATTTACTGAAATAAATTGAATTGATGCAAAGGATCCCAGAGGAACAGAAAATTGTTTAGCTATGGATGAAAACCCTTTCGGAGCTACGGCACTTACAAGCAGCCACGCTTATTTGTATTACACATAAGACTTGTAAAGATGTGCTGACAGCCCCTGTTTATCCCACTTAATAAGAGCAGTTTCTTTTTCTCTGAGCGAAAAATACTAATTAACTTGGGACAAAAACAGGAACAAATGCAATTATTTAAATGAATGAATTTGATTTGCTTGTGTTATTACATGAGAGAGGCATGTGTTGAAATCTTATCATTAAGTTTTGATTCACAGAGTGGAAATTCTTTGTTTTGTTGTTTGTTTACATGTTATTTTCAGCCCATCTGTACAAGGAAAACCCTATCTTAAAACACCAGGTATCCATATGGTAAAGCAGATTGTGAATTATCAGATCCTGTTAAACTGTATGTTCAAAAATGAGAAAGATGCAATTTCATGCTAATTCCTAGTTAAGTTTGAGTCTTTCAAAGTCACATTTGAGGATCTTTTTTTCCCAGTCACATATGTTGAAGAAAATCATCAGAATCCATGGATTTCAATCTTCTCTGTTAGTTTCCTTGATTTTGGCAACAGATCATCACACATCCATCTCTCGACATTGCTACGTTAAGGTTGCAAAACATATGGCGAAATCAACAGAATGGCTGTGTGAGCAGATGTTAGTGGTTAATTGAAATGCATTTGATCTTGAATGATTAGTGTCCATTGGAGCATTTCCTTGTTTGGTGTTCTAATGATCGGGCTGCTGTGACAGCGGGTTTCCTCATTCTGGTTTTATAGGCAACTTATCCACACACCATTACCAGTTCCAGATCACTGATGTCAGCGCTGTAGGTCAATTTATAATGTGTAGTGGGGTATTATCAACTCATCTGGATGCATAGAGAACAACCTCATTAATTCAGCAACATCAGTATATACATCTTGTGTTTTAACTGACAATGAACAGATGTACCTCAGTCAATACAAAAATAATTAAATCAGATTATAGAGTACATATTTTTAACTCAGTTTGAAGAAAGTGCACATTGTTGCTCTCACCTCCCCTTGACCTACTCTTGTGCCCACGGAGGAAATCAAAGGTCAGAGAGAGTTGAATTCCTTGAGCCAAGGTAGATGCTGGGTCAAGAGCTAATCTGTTAGACAAGTGCCTCCCTGAACCATCATAAAAACCTCTTCCCATGCAGGTTTATAGGTTAGCAGCAGCACACAGTGTTTTAAAGCACTACACCAAAGACTATTTATATGCATATTTTATCCAATATGTGGGGAGGCTGGTAGTAAATTAATTTCTGAGAGTCTGACTGAGGGCGAGATCTAAAGACACATCTAAACCTGCTGGGCTTGTGAAGTGAAAGTGAAGAAAAAAATGAAACCTTTGAAAATACTAAATGATATGGAAAGTTTGTCTTGACTGAATCACCATACTTTTTAAGTTGTGCATGCTAAATTGAAACATGAAGTGACTAATTATGTGATGTTGGTTGGTAATTGGCTGTCTTAATGATGAGTATTTAAATTTTGTTTTTATATTTTAAATCTGCAAGCTAGCAAAAGTACCATTGCCAACTTTTCTCTAATTTTCATTTTCAGATTCACTGATACTATGAGGCAAAAATCTTTTTTCTGAATCTTTTTTTTTATTGTGCGCAGCTTCTAAAATCAGCACTGTTATGCACACAACAACACATGCAGCCTCTGATTCTTTGATAGACTCCAAACAATGCATCATGGGATGAATCTTGCCCTCTGTAGACTTCAGCTAATGGCTAACAACAACAACTTATTTCAACTGTGATGGATAACTAATCACAGAATGATTTATTATTTTTCTTAAATCTCTAAAAACACTGTTGTTCCACGCTGGATTACATTTGAAGCGAGAATTATTTGCTGACGTATGTGATATCTCCGACCTTAAATTGGGCTTTAAGCATTGTACTTTTAAAAAATGTAATAAGATTAAATGTTTTAAAGACAGCAGTGAGGTCTTCGGGAAGCAGAAATCACAGTAAACTTCTGGGACTCAGCACCCCTGACGAAAATTATTGGCATGTGTTTTGCCCTTTCTTTCCTAATCTTAGCCATATCATAGTTGCCGTGTGCCTTATAGAATTAAAGAAAGCAAGAATTTTCAAAATGTTTGAAAATATGCTTTCTTAAATCCAATTTTCCAGGTTTTGGAGAATTGTCTCATTGATATTGTCTGGTTGTGTCTCATATTGTTGGGTCAGCGTAATTTTGTCATGTCAAAAGGTCAATAAAAGACTAAATATGGAAACCAAACATAATAACCTATTTAATGAGCTAAAACTGTAAAAGATTCAGATATTTTCATTTAAATGTCAGGTATAGGATTTGCTCATTAAGTCATTTATATACAAACAGCTTTCATGTATCTTTTACTTTTTAATTTCTGGCATGGAAGGTAAAGAGGAAAAGATTTTGACACTATTTGCCTTTTGCCATGACTGTAAAACTTTGTGAAAAGATAGGAAGCAAAAATCAGTAAAATCCACCGTACAATAATATCATTTATTAATCACGATCAACCCATGTTAGGCTGTTTGTTTGTTGAATATTGATTTCCAATGAAAGCACACAGTTAGCTTCAAACTAAATGGTTTAAAAACAATACATTATTTCTACATAGAAGACCTGCTTACAGTGTGTACAAACCCATAGCTGTAACATTTTAATCACTCTTACTTCAAACCCTCTCTCAACATCAAAGACGGTGTTTGGGCCAGAAGTCAGACAGATACCAACAGATCAAAATAAACTGGGTGCTGATTTACTGGAGAAATATTCCCGAAAGGTAATTTGCTTTTTCAGACATCGTATTGGCAGTGACCCTCTGCCCCTTGTACTTTTGAAATGCTCATCTGATCAGTCATGCAGAAAGAAGCACAAATGGGGAACAAGCTCTTCAGAACACACATATGATTAAAGCGTGTGGACTAGTCAACTTTGTTATTTAGACTACATTGTCTCTTTCAAAAATGTAGTTCGGACTGCAGTTTTCTCTGAATCACAGTGGTCATCAGCAGTTTGCTCCTTCTCACCTTGCATTTCTACATTGTGCACCTAAAAAAATATAAGTTGTAAACATAAAATTCAGACATATATAATTCACAATATAGCTCACTACTAAAATGCACTAATAAGCAAACATCAACACACTTCGCTGAACAAAACAAAATAAACACTAACAGTCCTTGGGCTCGGTTCAGGCTGGGCAGAGGGGCAACCTAAAGACTCAGAAAGTGTGTAATGAGGATTTTACTGCTCATGGGGAGGAAAACTGTGGTCCGCTGCCCCGGTGGCTTGTGCCTGGGATCAATGGTCATTAATCTTTCTAGAGAGGCTCTGGCTGCACTTTTTAGGGGGTAGAAGGATTGCTGACCCAAGTACAGGACGTCTTTCTGGGTCCAACAGGCAAGGTTTTCTGTGTTTGGGCACCACAGCACTTCTCTCTGTTTTTTCGAGCTCCAAGCAGAGCTCAGTCGGGGTGGAGACTCAAGTGGAGTGCAGACACAAATCATTAAGCCGCAGCCTACACACATGAACTTATTGCTCTTTTCTTTTTTGTGATACTGCAAGTAAATATTTTCTAAACTGTATTGTCTGTGCTAGAAGGACTCAGATCCTTTACCTAAGTACAATTACCAGTACAAGAACAAAAAAATATTCCATTGCAAGTAGAATTTTGGTATTCAAAATTAAATTAAAGTAACAGTACAAGCTGCAAGATAAAGTTACACTTATTGTTAATGTTGTTGCAAAAATGCATAACATTTGCTTGCTGGTTGAGTTGCTAGTTTTAACTTGATATACTGTTTGGTAATTTACAAACTAGATGACAACACGACCAAACACATAACCTCTACCCAGGCTTATGCCTGGCAGAGTCACTGTTTACTTTCTAAATAAAGATTTTACAATTTTTTAAAAATTAATAAACTTTCAAAATACAGAACATTGTTTACAAAAAGAGATATTTCCATAGTAAACTTCTCAAATGGTTATATTTGAATAACAATTTAAGGCTCAAGGAGGCTTATACCCTTTTACCACCAAAATTAGCACGTGTATGCAGGTTTTTTAAACATGGGTGAACCCGCTTTAATAGGCGATACACTCCTTTCCTGTTGCCAGCAGACAAGTATTTCTTTCTGTTTTTGTTTCTGGTGTGTCACGTTCCGATGTCATGGACTGTGTGCGTCCGTGACTGAGTGAGTGTACACCTCACCACATAAACACATAATTGCATTTACAAACAATCTTAACTCTGCTACACATTAACTGTAGCTTTTGAATGTAATGCTGGTAAGGTAAAACCAACAGTCTTCATTGACTATAATGATTTAACAGAAATCATAATTTAAAGTATTTACTTAATATTATTTTTTGTTAGATGCAATCAAATCGTGCTGCTAATTTCCTGCTGTAAGGTCGGAAAGTTGCCCAATGAACCACCAAGAAAAGAGAAAACCTCCCTAGTGCTGTGATAAATATTTGGAGGGTAGCTTTCACTTTCATGTGAAATCGTGAAACTTAATGACATGAATGTATGGTCGAATAGTTTTATGAACCTGCACATATAATCTCTGTGATTCAGTTGCCCCCACAAAACTTTCACCCAGAAACTAATGTGACGTTATAAAGAATTATAGGCTGTGCTCGATGTAAGGTAAAGCTGTCTGTCATCACACAAGATATAATAACATTTAAACAGTATTGCTGATATTGGTGCAATGTACCATAGTGTATTATACTCATTGTACTATTGGCAGGCGACCACATTCACTGTCCTAATATAAAAGCTACATTAAAAAAAGTTATATATATATATATATATATATATATATATATATATATTAATATTATACATTAATATATATATATATATATATATATATATTAATATTATACATATTATGTATTAATATGTATAATATGTAAATGGAGAGTACTTTAATTTCTCCCGCAGGTCAACACAGTTTGAATAACTAAATATCATTCAGTCATGGAGGAGGTATCATTCATCTGCCCTGCGCTGTGCAGAGCTGTGTTTTAGGGGCGTAGACTGTAAGCAACCCGGACCTCAGCAGCAGGCACAGCGCTGCTTGACTGGAGTCAAGGGCACTTAGTGAGATGATACTAATCGAGGTTGGCACAGAGACATAAAAAAATACAAACACATTTAGTTAAGAGGGCTTCAAGAATCTCATAGGGCAAAGTTGTAACTCTTTACACTCGGACAACAGCAGCAGTGCTTTTAAGGAACAATAGATATGAGGTTTTCAAAAGGAGCAATTCTTATTTGCATTTTACATCTTTTCCATCCATAATTTCAGTGCCATTATAGTGAAATACGTGGGATATGATATAGATTCCTCAGTTTTCCTCAAGGCAATCAATGTGTTCATTCTACATACTAATGCTCAACAGTATGTACAGTACTACACACCAATCGTCATAATACAGCAGTTAGTAGACTAGATAAAAATGTCAACATGCTTTTATCGTTTTGTACGAACAAAAAATGAGATTGTGTTACATTGGGTGTCACTCAAACTGCAACTTTGGAAAGATACTGCTGCTCAAATGCAAATTTCCTAAAACAGAAAATTTATTTTCGACTTCTATGATTTTTTTTGGAGCTATTTACCACAACCTTCAATTAATTTTTTTCCAGCTATGAGCGGCTCTTTTATCTGCTTGGTGCATTACATTGTAAGAATAGTATAAATCAAAACACCGCATATCAACTTTATACAATTTGTCTGCTTTGTCACTTTTTTTGTGTATACACACAACATAGCCTGCTTAGAATCTGTATGTAGAAGTACTACCCTGAGCCTTCTACTCAGCACTTATTGTATTCATACTAGTTTGTTGCACTTATTGTATTTGTATTGGTTTGTTGCACTTATTGTATTTGTTTGTTTCTGCACTGTAATTTTGCTCTGGTTTAAGCTCTGGTTCATGCTCTTAGATGCTTGTGTAAGCCAGGAGATGCACTTATGACTTCTGGTGACTAGTAGTTCTCTTGAATACCTATGTTAAATACACTTATTGTAAGTCGCTTTGGATAAAAGCGTCTGCATTAATGTAATGTAATGTAGTATGGAATTGTGTATATATATAAGAGTACACAAGTCTACATCCACGCCAGCAGCTCTGTGAGGCTGCTCCTTGGTGCTTTGAAGTAAATGTTAATATCAGCATGCTGACAATGACAAAGATGCTGATGGTCAGCAGGTATAACATTTATCAACTTCACTATCTTAGTTTAGCATATGAGCATGATAACATTTAGTAATTCGCACTGTGTGCAAAGTACAGCTGAGGCTGACATGGGAATGACACTTTATCTTGCAGGTATTTGGTCGTAAACCGTAAAGTATTGGATAGTCTGATGATGGTGCTCAATAAAAAGTAAAGTGATCACCAGGGTTATTACAATTCATCCTGAGAGGGACATGAATGTGGTTTTTGAGATATTTCAGTCTGGAACGAAGTGGTGTTGAAGTTGTTGAATTTCTGTCTCTAGTGGCTTCACCAGCTCTGCAGCCCCGAACGTCATGTTTCTATCTTTCTGTCTCTTTCTCCAGTTTTACTAAAATGCCATTAAATCCAAAGCAGGGTGCAGTTAAATGCGCTCTTGCATTCATTTTTGACACACTGGCAGATGGTGTTCCTGGTTATAGAACAAAGCTGACTTTATTGAGAAATGCCACATAGAGGGGAGGCAAAAAGCTCAAATACAGTAGCCCATCAATGGGACCAAATGGGAGATAATAAAAAGTTATTACAGCACATACAAGTGAGCTTTTGACTCCTACACTGCTTTCATGTCAACACCTCCAACATGGCAAGGGCTTTATAGCAGTGATTCTTAACCATGAGGCGCCACCTGGTGGACTGCAAAATACTCAGTTTTGCACCTGTGGGGTGCGAGGGCCGCGGGGCCGCATAGGTTATCAATTGAAGACACCAGAGATATTACTGTTATCCATGAGACGCTCAGTTACAATATAGCTTCCCACCACTTGGTGGCGGTAATGCGTCAGTCAGTTATTTAACAAGCTCCAATAAGCAGAAGAAGACACTCAGCTAGCCGCTAGCCTGTAGCGAAAGTTATGGAGAAGTATTTAAAATAGGGCTGGGCAAGTTAACGCATTATTAACGCATTTCCAGCTATTACTTAATTAACGCCGATAATTACACAAAAACCGGGCAGCGAGCGGTGAACAGCTGTTTGTGTGGCGTCTCTTCCGATTAATCACGATTAAAAAATGTTAGCGTTGCCCAGCACTAATTTAAAACAAAAGAATTAAGACGAAAGTGGTGCCAACCCCCCCCCCCCCCCCCCCCCCCCCCCCAAAAAAAAGTCTAAATTTAGAATCCTGACTTCATTAAGTACGGCTTTGTGAACGGAGGTAACGAGGCAGAGCCAAGAGCCCAGTGTGTGGACCAGGGATGTGCGGTCAGAGGAGGCAGGTGTCATCATGACAAGTAAAAAACAAATAATGCTAAAATAAAATAAATATTAATATTTCTCTACTGATCTGTGCTATAAATGTAATTTCTGTATGATTCCAATCATTCCAAGCATTTCTATAATCAAAATCGCTGAATTAGCGCATGTCCTGTTCAAACAGATTGCACAATCCCTCACTAACTGGGTTGAGCGCATGCCTTTTGCTTTCTCATTGTTTGTCACCACTGTAATATTTGTAGACACTTTTATTATATGTCCTTTCTTTACATAGAATAGGTACTGTATTTCACGTATGTGTAGAACATATTTTGTGTTGCTGATCTGACAGAAACCGCAGTGAAAAAGCACACAGGGGAGGCAAACACTACTCTGCCTCAATGAAGAGGGCGTGCGAGAGCCCACGGGTCGGGTTTATGCTTGTTCTGTCGTTGCTCTTCTTCTACACTTTTCTTCTTCTTATATTTTGCTTTGACCACAAAAATGTAAGATTCTATATCCAAGCTTAAAAATGTCCAAATCAACAGCAATTCAACGTCGGACAGGTAAAGTAACCTTTTATGTGTTTGTTGTTCTCTTTATACATCCATGGTTGTTACGCAGATTATCGCGGAATCTCACGATTTTCGCGGGTGGCGCCCGCGAGCGCTCCGCTTTTGAAACGCTCCCGGTGGGGCAGGTCGTTGGGGCAGGTCGCGGCGCACACGCTCCCGGTGGAATCAAATATGTACCTTACCTATGTGTGTGTAAATGATGCTGATATGAAATATGAAAAACAACCAGTAGTCAATGTGCAAGCTGCCAATTGAATGGTGATTTAAGCTACTCTATTGGGTTCATATATTTGTAAATCTGATTTATGTAGTGTCAGTGCCTCACCAGCCACAAACCTAACCGCTGTTATTGTTCACTTCTGGTTCTGCCATGCAAATATGAAGATTGCTGAAACATATAATTCGCAGATTATAAGGCTATATTTTGTATATTCTATTTACAGTTTATTTAATTTGAAACTTATTATTTTGAATGTATATATGTTATTACCACATATTATTTATTTAGCAAATTTCCATTTTTTTCTCAGTTTTTTTGAGAGTCACACCTTTTTTTCTGTAGTAAAATGTAATTATTATTATTTTTGTGTTAATAAGCCTGACTTGAGCCTTTAAATTTGTTCTTGTATTAGCTTGATTTGTTCCATGAATTGTTGTATGCAGGTTTACATACACATGATAAATAAATGTGATGATCACATTGTATCATGTCATTTACTATATTTGACAAGGTTTTTGCTTGTTAAACAAAGAATTTGATTTAGTTATTGAATATAAATCAAACCAAGAGTGAGATAAATTAGTTAAACCAATACAGTGTTAATATTTGAATGAGCCCGGGCCACTTTGTACTTGAAAAGTTGGGCCCCGAGGTCAAAAAGGTTAAGAACCCTTGCTCTATAGTACATGCACCTTTCCTTATCCAGTCCATTTATTTTTACTGTCTTTCTGACAAAAATGTTTCTGCTTTGGTCAGTATCACAATGACACGAAGGAAATATTTTATACATTCGGCTCATTATTCACTATGTCTAATTAATGCTAAACTCAAAATAGGGAAAATGCAATTTTCTTCTACCTGTCCCTATAGGGGAATCGATTTAGGTGCAATGTAAAATCCTCTTTGAAGTAGAAATCTTTTTTCATTGGTACCCAGAACTGTTGATGCACAACACAACAGCTGACCCTCTGTTTTATATCCCAAAAGGAATTAATTTTGCTGCAGCCCCTGTAGCTATTCACACTTTATAATTTCAATTTCATTATATTTTTCTTGGGTTTCATTGAATGTGTTTGCATCTGCTCTATCATGCATTTACCATTGTACTAGTTGATATATGTCTTGCATGTTGGAGAAATAAGGATCCACTATCACGAATATTAAAGCCAAATCAAATAAAACTAATAGCGTTATATATCTACAAATCAGAAGACAGCAAATTATCTGGAAACTGCTATAGTTCACACACTAAACTATCTTCTTGATGCTATTTAAAGCTCAAAACCAGTGTAGTGAACAGACAACAGTGAATAGTGGTGGAGGGAGTACTCGGATCCTTAAAGTATAAGTAGCAATGCAACAATGTCAAAATACTCAATATACTCCTGAACTCAAAATCATACGAAAGTTAAAGTACAGTCAAGTATTGAAAGCAATATTTACTTATAGTATCAGAAGTAAAACTACTTGTTGGCCCATCAGTCCTAAGCTTGCAGCATTTTACTGTTGTAGTTGGTTAAGTGGAAGCTGGTTTTAACTTATTTAAAGTCCTAGCTGGTTTTAACTTATTTAAAGTCCTAGTTAGTAGCTTAGCCAAATGATTCAAGCCCACCACTTAAGGGTGACAAGTTCATTCTGGGTGGTCTTAAGATGATTAATGAGGGTTGAAGATAGAAAATAAAAGAATGTTGTACTACACAAATTAGTATTCATTTTCTGAACCTTTCCTTTTTTTCTGATGAATTTTACCTCTTCGTGCCTCAAACATTCATTCAAATTAAAATATTTAAGGACTTTAAAGGGAAAATGCCACTTTAGTGGAACTGATAACAACTCATAAACATCTGAACAGGTCACAAGCCAGAAATGTTAAGAACAACATGTTTCTTTTAAACAGAGCCTTGAATTGTATAAGCCTACGTAAAGAAACGTGTTACAAATGCTAATATACATGCAGTGGATTAACAAGTACAATAACAGAGTTGAAGTACCTCAAAATTGTGCTTAAGTGTAGTACTTAAATGAGTAAATGCAATCAGTTACTTTACACCACTGATGCATAAAACAAAAATACAACCAAGTGCACAGTGAGGGACATGCTATGTCAGCTGGCACATCCTCTCTCCAGATGAAAAGAGTATTTCAATTAGAGTGTCGCACTTTTTCCAAACATCTATGAGCAAAAATAATAAAAGGTTAATTAAAAATAATTAGGCTCTCAACTGCAAGATGAGGATAAGTAAGCAGCCTTCTTATTATTGCAAGAGCACAGCTTTGCCCCGTAGCAGTCTGTGGTGGTTTAATATTTAATGATCTTCTCTGACTCCAGGAGCAAACCTTGGCAAACCACTTCTTCAATGTGAAGAACATACGATCATATTTTTAAATGCAACTCTGTTTGAAACTAGACTAATTTTAAAACCTGTGTCACACATAAGAAGTCGATATGAAGTAGTTCTGGCGAGGTTAACAGCTGTTTCACATTCAAATTACAGATTGTGAGTCTGGTTGTTTTTAATTTTGGAGTTTTTCTTTCCTGGCCCTCAGCTGTCCTGTGAAAGACCCAGATGACCCAGATCAGGGCCAGTCGAGCTGAGCAGAAAGCAAGGAATCACTGTGGATCTCATCTGGTCTCCAATGTTGACACATGAAGGACCTCAGCTGGGTCTGAGTTTACCACAGCATGCAATCACAGGAGAGCCAAATACACTAATTAGTTACATAAAGAGTTACTTTCCAAAACCAGATATCCACCATCATACAAAGCATCATTTACTCTTTCAAAACGATTGTTGGCATCAAAGCAGGACTTTCTGCGGAGGCTAGTAGCATCAGCAGATGTCTGCTTACAGAAAAGTGGCATTTGTAAATGTGAGAATTTATTCAGCAGTTAAATGGTAAATAGCAGAAGATGCAGGAAAGTGTGTCTATCTACACGTGAATGCATATGTATATATATTGGTTGAGTCTTTGACTCTGTATATATTCATAAGGGGGAATTAGCATGTCTTAGGCTTTACAGTCGCCTATAAAATAGAGCTGATTTGTTGCCAGAGTAACTGCGGTACATCTGCATTTTCTTGTATGGACGACTGTTTTGCTGTCATTTTGCTCACCAAAAAAGCTGAAAATCCCATTAAATCTCTTTCAACATCCTTTATGTTAATGTCTGTGCCATAGTGCAGGTCCTGCCCTAAATTCCTGACAGGCACTATTCCCAGTAATTAGGCTGACGCCAGCTCGGCTTTTCGAGATTCCCTGTGACAGAGTGGCAAAGAGTGTCAGGTATAAATTATATTTGCAATAAACTCACCCAGTGGACCGTGTTTCTAAAGTGTGCCAGCCCTTCAAACGAGATCATTTAATTTTTCCTATGCCTCAGTGCAACATGCAGCATTACCAAAGAAAATGTCGTTTTTTGTTGGTGGTTTTCGGCCCACATATCCTGACTTGAGCTTGTGGACATTTATCCACTAATAGTAACTATAGTTACTGACTTAATTTAGTTTTAAATATTAGTACTAGTATGCTGAGACTTCTATTTGTCTTTTTATTTTGTGTCCACTTGTTGTGTTTTGGTTTGTATAGGTGCAACATTTGTACTTTACTTTACTTGAACACTGGTTACAAGGTAAAGCATTAATGTCCCTGGATCACATGTTGCCTGGTTTAACTCTGTGTACAAAGCTTGTGACCCTTCATCACTGGCTGCACATGTGTCTGAACATCATGCAATGAGACAGAAAATTGCTAGTTTTCGTTAATGGAAATAATAAATGGAAATAAACTCACTTTGCCACTTATGTTAACGCAATTTGCGATTTTTACACAGAACAGACTGTTGCAGTATTAATAGTCAAGCACTAAAAGCTGTAGTTCACATTTTCTCTACAAAAGAAAAATGGAGGCGATGCTCGTCAGCCTTGATATGTCTCTCAGAGGATGACTTGCTAAACACTGCAAAAAATTTTGAGGTGGGAGGGAAGTTGGAAAACAACAACCCCCCCCCCTATTCTTGTCGTAAAGATGAAATTAAGTGTCTCTGTCAAAATAAGGGGAGAAAGCCTGACAGTTTTCTTAGTCAGGATTACTACAGGCGAGATGTAAAAGATTAATGAGAGGACCCTGTCGGGAACGAATCAGTCAAGTTAAAGCTCAGTCATCACTGGCAGAATTTGTCTCTTGCCTTTTTCCTTTCTTGCTTTTTTTTTTTCATACTACCGCTTCTTTCTCTCTCTCAGTCTGTTGTTCTCTGTGTGTCTTTATTCAACACAACAGACAAGATGACAGTCCCAACATTGACCGCAAACTACATGACCAATATACTGTTGAAAACATGGGCCAGGACCTCATGATGTAACCTTGCATGCAATCAAATCCTTGCATGGTGATTGGTGTTATCCTGTGAAGCGACAGACAGCGAAAGGTCAAACATGAAAGTCCTCGACAGCATGCAATACTAAAAGGCTGCCATCACCTTCAGGCAGTGGCATTCTGGGAAGAGAAGAGTCGCGTTATGATGTGGGGGTAATTGAAACACAGTGATATAATTAGTGGAGGTTCTTATTCGTGACTTTATAACTTTCATAGTGAAAGGTCATAACAAAGCCAGGGTATTTCATTTTGAGCTTGTGTCTTGCACTGCTGTAGCATGTACTGTTGGCACATGTGACAAAGACTGCAAAAGAATGAGCTAAGATAAATGTAGTACTCAATAAACCTGATTTTAAAAAATCTTATAAAATACAACCAATGTAGATGAAGGAAATCATCCACTATCCCTTGAATTATCGCAGCAGGTGATTTTTCAACCGTTCATGCAATTGCAATTTGAGGGATCAATAGTTCACAGCTTGCTCCTTATCAAGACATAATCAAATGCAGTCTGACTACACTGGCTTCTTCCCTCGTGTTTTTTTTTTTATGTATTCCCTTGTCTAGAGGCAAACACTATAAAATAAGATTGAGTAAAATGCAGGCAAAACTGTTTTCATTTTTAGAAGGAGAAAAATTAAGAGTCTGAGACCAAAATATTCCAACTGTGACCATTTGTTGTAGTTAGTCCATTAAAAGCATGAATTAATGTGTGAACTTGCATTCAGAAATACCGCACCAGATCCATAATGTGAGACGACGTCATTTTAGCGTTGTGAGGGGTTTTATGTGTGGAGATCAGAAGAAATTATTTTAAATATTATTAGTATTATTAGTAGTATTACTACTACTACTATTGCAATAAAACAAAAATACAACAAAGTGTTATTATCATTACATGTTTAATTCTGCTTTTTTCACAATACCAGTTTATTTCTCTACAGCATCTGTTTTTCAAAATATCCTTTTTCCAATGTTTTTCTGTAACACCACTATTATTTCTGCACAGTTTCAACTTCAACTTTAAGTATTTTCACAAGAGGCAAATTTGAGTCAAAAACTGAGTAAACCTATTGTCTCATGCATGCTGTGGGGGGATAACACATTTTATAGCCAATAGGATTTTTCCATTGGATTTTTGATTATTGCAGAAAGCTCTGTGGCAAGCACAAGTCTGTAATAACTGACTTGTTCAGGAAGGTAATCTTAACAAATGAGCACCACTTTTATGATTTTTTAAAACGTGAATACAATCGCCAGAAGTAAAAAGTTAACGTAGGCTGTACGCTATAAACAAACAAAGACTAAACTGACCAGATGATGTCTCATTTAGCCATTTATTTAAGACACATAAAAGCTTTAAAATTCAAAGGAGGGGTGACTGACATATTTTATATCGTGTAGCAAAAAGTCTCTTAAGATTGTGTTAACCACACACCTTTTTACAAGCATCTAACCAAAAACCCATTAAAAAAAATCCATAGACTTTGAGACAAGGGAACCTGAAATGCAAAATGTTAATTAATTTCATTTAACTAACAAGCAAACTAGTTTGCTAACTGGTTATTAGAGAGCTTAATTTTCCCTGTTCAGTAATTTGATTATCAAAGAAAATGATTTGCAATGCAATAAAATGCCTGGGGAAGGAAACAGAACAGTTGAGATAACATTGAGAGCATCTCCAGGAGCTACTGTGACTGGTGCTAGCTCATACAGCTATTGAGTTAGCAATAAGCTTGCTAGCTAAGTGAGAGCTACAGCTACAGCTACGTGCAGATTCATTAAGTAAAATTCCATTTTCTGGTGTGAGAAGGCATTATTTCAAAAGTCTATTATGATCGACTGTTGCTTGGTCAGAATATTAGAGAGCAAACTGTAGAATAAATCACACCAACGACATTTGTTAAATTCAAATTCAAGTAAATGCCAGACATACAATTGGATTGATGCTAAATGCAAAATATCTTATTTTATATATATATATATATATAGCTTATATCCTGGTATCTTTTTTTTGACATGACTAATATCAACATTGCCAAAACAATCTTACAATCAATGTTTAGGTTGCGACCTCTGCCTAAAGAATAAAGACAGATGTTTTTTGTCATTTTTAAATGTCTAACCAGAGAAATCTATACAAATCAAAGCCTAGATGAGTTGAACTACAACAGAAGGCCAGCTTGCTCTATTGCGGCTGACGCCCGGGGTAATTGCCTTGCTTCACTGCTGAAATGTCACGGCTGCTCTTATCCCAGGTGGGCTATTCCATCAAATAATAAATGTCATTGCCCCTATCTCAGCACCAAAGAACCATAACATGATACGCCACAACACTCGTAAAAATCAGCAAATGACACTCACCTCACAGCAAATGTAATTAGCAACAGTTATCAAATCTAATTTACCCGCTGCTAACGTTAGGATTCATTTGTTATGGGACTGGTGTTTTAGTGCTCTTGTAATCAGATAGTTTTAAGGGGATTAACAGGATTCTAAATACGGCTATTTACCAATGTTGATGTTTTAATTTGCTCTTATAGGCATGTTTCATTAAGGATATTGTTTCGGAATATCTTGCAATAGACAGACGTTTAACTAAATAACCTTGCATGATTCATTATAGATTTCTGCCTTTTTATCACATTTTGTTACAACAAAGACAATAGATGTGGCATAAAGAAGTATAATTGTCTTTTAAAAATACATTAATTCAGGAAATCCAAGTCAATCTACTGTAAGACATAATTTCCTTCCCCATGCAGACAAGCTGTCTCCAGCGCATGACTATTTGTCTTTAATTTCAGCCAGCAATTACCAAAGACCTTATCTCATTTATATGGTAATAACACCTCTGATTGTCAGCTCTGACTGTGCATATCACGAACTAAGCAGGGATGGCCTTTTGTGGCCGGGGCTCGTTCACTTCATTCTTCTGCACTGACCAGCAAAGAGAGGTCAGTGTCTGAGGGGATCAAGCAGCAGCTCCAGCCTTTGTGCTGGAGAAATTTAATTTACTGTGACATATTGTTGGGAGCACTTACAGAGGTAATATGTAGTCATTTGTTTTGGGATGCAGGCAAAAGGAGTAGTTTGACCTTCAGCTGTGTTTATTACCAACAGGGATGTTATCCATTATGGCAAAACAGTGAAAATGACCAGTAAACCTCAACAGACAACTAAAAGTTGACAAAAAAATACCACAACATTGGAATTGTTTTGTCAATTCTGAGGCATAAATGAACCATACTTGCAACAGAGTGCTGCAGAGATGACATACAAATGTTTACCCAGGCAAAAAAAAAGTACTTTTTTGTATTTAAAATATACTGACATTTTCAATAGTACACTGCAAATATACTATCAAAGAATTGTACTTTCTGTAAATATATAAAAAGTATACAAAAGTTACGCTTTCACCTATTTTCAAAATTCAACTTTTAACACACTTTAAAATAATTGTACTGTAGTATACTTTCAAGAAATATATTATTAAAAAAATATACTTTAAGTTAAAGTTCTGTGCAATTACTTAAATGTACTTCTTTGAACTTTGTTTTCAAACATATTTTTTTATATTTCAAAATGTATGCTCTAAATTACCATTGAAACAAATGCACCGGATGCACATTTTTTAACTATTTTGATATCTTGCCGTTTTAGTACATCTTATTCATGCTTATATTTCAGTACATTATGTGTATATTTCTTGAGGAAAATGTTAATTCATATTGATTATGTGTATTAGAAGAATGATGCACCGAAAGCCCCTTTATAACCTTTCCAATTGTTTAAATTATCAAAATTGTATAAAGTACACAAATAGCTACACTCATAATCATTCAATAATATTTTTAAGTAAAATGTAGCTGAATTGTATGAAATCAAAAGTTTATTCATTCAAACACTTAAACATTAAGTAAATATGCAATAACCTGAAAATATGTATAACCTGAATGTAGGCAAATCAAGTAAACTTTATGTGACTGAATCATCACGTGACGGTCTGTGTAAGGAAACGTCACTTCACCAACGTGACACGTGACTGAGCGTGGACTTGGCATTCTGATCAGATTCTGACCGACCGAGCAGGACCAAGTCATAAGGTAAGTCCAATCATTTGCCATCTTAAGTAACATGTTATTTTAGAAGTATTTGTTTTACGAAGACGGATATGGTTCTTTTGACAATTATATTTGAGAGGTTGGTGAATTTAGGTTAGCACGTGTCCGAGGATGCTGAATGGCCTGCTATGTGAGTTAGCACGAGCTAGCGGCTTTGGCGCCGGTTAGCATAGTTGCGCTGATTGTGAAATACTCTGGCTTCGTCTCGACGTTGCTTCCAAAGCAGAGGACCTTCGGTAGAGAACACTCTGCTCACCAAGCTGCTGCCGCTCAGGCTGCGTGCGTCAACAGCTAACTTCCACCATGTGGCTATAGTCACATCGTGGTTCGCTAGCACTTGCTATCAATTACTTAAATGTACTTCTTTGAACTTTGTTTTCAAACATATTTTTTTATATTTCAAAATGTATGCTCTAAATTACCATTGAAACAAATGCACCGGATGCACATTTTTTAACTATTTTGATATCTTGCCGTTTTAGTACATCTTATTCATGCTTATATTTCAGTACATTATGTGTATATTTCTTGAGGAAAATGTTAATTCATATTGATTATGTGTATTAGAAGAATGATGCACCGAAAGCCCCTTTATAACCTTTCCAATTGTTTAAATTATCAAAATTGTATAAAGTACACAAATAGCTACACTCATAATCATTCAATAATATTTTTAAGTAAAATGTAGCTGAATTGTATGAAATCAAAAGTTTATTCATTCAAACACTTAAACATTAAGTAAATATGCAATAACCTGAAAATATGTATAACCTGAATGT
The DNA here is from genome assembly GCF_023349555.1 of Cebidichthys violaceus. Classification (NCBI taxonomy): domain Eukaryota; kingdom Metazoa; phylum Chordata; class Actinopteri; order Perciformes; family Stichaeidae; genus Cebidichthys; species Cebidichthys violaceus. The sequence continues at coordinate 9,974,903 of NW_027176395.1, read as the reverse complement.
AGGCAAATCAAGTAAACTTTATGTGACTGAATCATCACGTGACGGTCTGTGTAAGGAAACGTCACTTCACCAACGTGACACGTGACTGAGCGTGGACTTGGCATTCTGATCAGATTCTGACCGACCGAGCAGGACCAAGTCATAAGGTAAGTCCAATCATTTGCCATCTTAAGTAACATGTTATTTTAGAAGTATTTGTTTTACGAAGACGGATATGGTTCTTTTGACAATTATATTTGAGAGGTTGGTGAATTTAGGTTAGCACGTGTCCGAGGATGCTGAATGGCCTGCTATGTGAGTTAGCACGAGCTAGCGGCTTTGGCGCCGGTTAGCATAGTTGCGCTGATTGTGAAATACTCTGGCTTCGTCTCGACGTTGCTTCCAAAGCAGAGGACCTTCGGTAGAGAACACTCTGCTCACCAAGCTGCTGCCGCTCAGGCTGCGTGCGTCAACAGCTAACTTCCACCATGTGGCTATAGTCACATCGTGGTTCGCTAGCACTTGCTATCTGGCTCAGCAGTAGCTAGAAACACCGCGTGAAAGGTAACAACGCTGGTTGTCGTGCACTGCGTGGCTTGTCGCAACCCGCGCCTGATACTATGCTTCGTTTCACGATGCCCCGAGGGGGAACGCCCTTCTGCTGCTAATGGTTATCTAGGCTATAGCCGGTTATGCTAATGCCGTTAAGGCTGCGTCATTTGCTAACACAGGCTACCTACATCTTAACCGGCTGCACCTGCTGCTCGAGTTCGGCACGAGCTAAACTGCAGAGAGGTTTACACAGTTGGTTGACATTACAGTATAAGTGGCTCGTTATACTGCGGTGGCCTGAAAAAATAAATAAAATAAATGCGATTTATTGCCAATTAATGTTATGGTTTCATATGCAGGGAATGTGATTTGGTGTTGTTGAGAGATCGTAGAAAAAGTATGAAAGCATAAAAGTATAACCATTATAACTTGTAACCTTTTTTTTATTCAAAGTGTAATCAGTATAACCTATAAACCTTTTTTAATTTTGTTTGAAGTAATTAAACCTATAACTTGTTTTACTTTTTGATAGATGTGATGAACCTTATAAACTGTATATGTGTCTTTATTAGAATAGTCACTCTAAACTATATGCTTCCTCTTGTAAACGGGATCAAACCAGTTATGTTCTGTGTCAGCTCAAAAAAAAAAGGGGAGGACTCGAGTGTGAGTTACTCATTAGCTTGAAGGAGGTTCCAGCCTGAGAACAGCATAAAAACAGCAGGGCAGCGCAGAAAAGAGGGAGGAGGGAGAGGAAGTACAGAGAGAGGGTCTGTTTTATTCCTCATAGCAAAATCAGTGCGAACTGATAAAGAGGAAAACTCCTTATAGAAGGAGTGTTAGACTTATTACAGAAACTGTTTCATTGACTTGAAATTGTTGTATGTAATTGTTCTGCGAAAAACCTAAATAAAAAACCGGCCTTACATTTTGTAAGAGACTGAAACCAAACAACGTATTCTGGTTCTTTAAAACAATTTAAACCTCTTTCCCTGTCCCTTAACCGTGCAATCCAGACGTGACGACAGAAGCTACCATACGGTGCTTAAGGTAAGTACCATGGGTGAAAACTGTGCAGTGTTAGTCATAAAATAGTGAGAATGTTCACAATAGGCAATAGTAAAGTACAGACGAAGTACATAACTATTCTATACAGGGTGCTAGGGTTGCATCCCATTGAGAACGCCTAGGGCTTTAGCCGTAAAAGAATTTCAAGAAGACAATTAATCCCAAATCCTAACAATAGCGACGGGGTGAGATAAAAGGCCGAAGGTATTGTTCCAGCACCTCAAAAAGGAACGTATATCCTTGCAGGTGGGACAGCCGACGGAGTGACCACCGTGTTAGGTGCGAACGACTTCCCCGCCTAGAAACGGGGCAGGCGCCGCTCACGCTTCAGTGTATTGACAACGAAATATGGAATAATATACAATAAAATATGTACAATGCAAGATCAGGCAGACGCACCTCTGCAGCTGGTTATTTGTCATTCTGGTTGAAAACTAACCTTGTAATATTTTCCATTACTTTCAGGTACAACACTACAGGGCCGAATCAACAAAGTAGATCACGTCTTGTCCAGGCAACCCCTCAATGCAGGTGAGTAACATAACATATGATGGCATTGATAAGTTCTATATGAACTAAGCCATAGTTTTCTGCAGAAATGTTGGCTCTATCTTGACCTTGTTGGTTTTTTTTCTCCTTTAGGTAGAATATGTGAATGGGCGTATGGGAATGTAAGGTGTGTGGAAAATCAGTAGGAAGAAGGTATGAATTGCTTAAACATTGCAAGCTACAACAATAAAACATTTCTTTCACTGTTTTTTTCAGGTAAATGCAGAATTCATGCGTATAACCACTTTGGTCAAGCCACGTTCCTGGCACAGCTTGACAAATACACAGGCAACATAATGATGGTCGTCAGCAATAGAGGAGGAGCTGGAAGGAAGATGCGGCTCGTCATATTCATATGTGAATAATGTCTATCAATTCATAATAGGTAGGTAGAGATCTTCCAACTGTATATTGTGTTCCATTTGTTCTCTCATATACAGCACACCTTGGCTGGCAGCACAGTGACAGTTTAATCGATCACGCATGACCCTTTTTTGCCAGGAGCTGGCTGCCCTGGTGTTCACAAAGGAGGTCCTTCCACTGGTCCACCCTGACTGGGAAGTCTGGGAAAGTGGGACCTCCTAAAAGACAACTGGACGTTGCCAAAGTGCAGGCCAATACAGGTCGGTAATTTGAGTTGTATGTAGACAATTTAAGGCTTCTGTGATTTATAAAGCAGCAGGATCACATGTTCGTGGTAAACACACCACCAGTGATGAAATATGTTTGACCTGCACTGGTAGGAATATTAGCATATCATATTGATATAGTTCCTCAAGTTAATCCTGATTTACTGTTCAAAAAATAATATTGGTTTAACAGGATTTCCTGTGTAGTCAAAATAGAAGAAAATGTTGTATGAATATGCTGTGACATCATCTCTCGTATCTTCTCTTAACAGACGCTGTTATTCAAGAGTCTCCGCGGACGAGTGCCTCGGCCGTGCGAGCGGCCATCAGACGGAAGTGAACGAGCAGTTCAACCAAAAGAAAGGAACATAACGTGGATCATGTTTGTGTTTCTATTTAGTGAGCGAGACTCTGCAGCGGTGCAATTCTTTTTGATGGTTCAGTGTTCTTCTGTGTTTTAATCTGAAACATGGTCATTCTGTTTTGTTTAGTAATACATGTACCATGTAAACTTAAATCAGAACATGTTTTGCTCTCTTAAGTATATTTTTCTTATTTCTCAAATGCATTATATTACAATTATTTGAAAGTGTTTAAAGTTTTAATTTGCAAATTGTTACATTTACGATGTTGGTACATTTTATATATTTGCAAATATTACAATTTTTGACAGTGTATTTGCAATGTACTATTATAAATATAATATATTAAGAATATATTTGAATTTCATTAAAGTGTTTGATTACTATCTGGGAAGTTCATTCAGCATTTAGGATACTGGTAATACATTTATAATATTGTGATGTAAAAGTATGTAGTGTACAAAGTAATATAGCATAGTAATAAGAAAGTGTGCTTTCTTAGTAATTGGAATAAGCCAAAAGTATAACTTTTGGTATACTATTACCACAATATAAATATATTAATGTTGTAATATTTACATATTTGTAAAATACTCCTAATATATTTCAAATATACTTAAAACACAAAAAAAGTATAATTTAAGTTGCCTATCAGCATGTATATTAATACATAGTCATATACTTAAATTGTACCAAGTATACTTTAAGTTGTTCCAATTTAGCACAAAAAAATATACTAAATACACTTCAAATTGTCCATAACTAGTATTTAATCACAACTAAAATCTACTAAGTACAAAATAAGTTGTTCCAAAATAGCACTCTTTAAGTATACTGATGATTAGTAGGGCTTCAAGTATACTAGAGTATACTCAAGTATGCTAAGATTAAATATATTTAGCATATTTATTTTTCACCTGGGTACGATACTTGCATGTTTTCTTCAGCAGGATAATAGAAGTGAAAAACTAACAGACTATAAACGAACAAGGTCACATGACTCCACATCACTAAGCTAAAGACGGACTAGTATTCGTCAAGATGACGTTTAGTAGTCTCATTTAGTCACTTGTTAGCGATGGCCTTTTTTAAGACATGTAAACACTTTAAAATTCATGAATGGGGTATTTACTGGGGTATTGACTTTTATGTCGTAGAACAGAAAAAAACACAGAAAATACACTAGTAGCTATTCACGACTTGTTTGTCACTCGCTAGTCAGGCGAGCTGTTAGTCAGTCTAGTTAATGTCAATCACGCCCATCTAAGTGGTTTTGTTGCCTAAACCTAACTGCCTGTGAAGACAGAAGTTTATTTTGAAAAGACACTATGCATGTAAGGAGTGGAAACTGACACGCCATCTCTGACATGCCCAAAACTGGTGCTAGAGGGGTACCTGTTTGCTTAACTTGCCCTCCAAAATATAAATGGCTATAGATACCTTAGCAATTGTAACTATGCATTGCAGGCCTGTAGCACTTAATGCCTGGCTAACAAGTTTGCTAATCCAGCATTACCAATGCCATGGTACATTTCATACTACATTAATTTGTGGGGTTACAGGTTATGTTAAGGAAAGGAAATACTAACTACACAGTAGATGTGCTATTGTGAACGAGGGTTGTATGTTCCCACTGTGCGGAAGCTGGTCCCAGATATCAGACCTTAAGCCGACATTAGCAGCTCTTTCCTGCTCTTCAATGTATTTGTGGAAATTTACACTCCAGCAACCAAACTCAATATTTGAGAAATGAGACGCGTAGGTTTATCTGTCTTGGTTTGAAATCAATAACCTAATGTTTGACTACGAATTTTGAGTGGGGAATCTAAATTGTGAGTAGCTTGACAGACATAGAAACAGTAAGTAAGGGTGGCGGGACTTAGTAAGCGATCAGTTGCTAATGTTGTCAAAATAATGTCACTTAGCAAGCATGTTTCTTATATTAACGTGAAAAAAAAAATCTTGAAAGTCCGGCAGAAAGAGGTTTTCAGTTGATTACTAATTTCTCACTTCTAATCAGTATTCCATAAAAACATATTGCAAGTGTTTTAGGAAGAGTTTTTTTGGCAAATGGGGAGATAATTCTTTCATTTTTGCCCCAAATGGATTAACAGAAACTTGGCAGGGGGGGCCACTCTGCATCTGAGGTGTGATTTGAATATTGACTTGAAGCAGTGATATCCATGTCAGACTGTGATAGCTGTTGCTAATGGGAGGTCAGCCAGAGGAAAGTAGGAAATGTGCTGCGAACATGAGAGGTAAAAGTAATGAGATTGCCTGAATATCTCTGAAAACTGAACTTAGTTTGTTGAAACATTTAGGTTAAAAGAGTTCTTTTAAAGGGAGAAATAATAGAATCTTTAGTGGCAACATAGTGTTTAGTGTATTTCCAGCAACATTGTTTGTCTCCTGACCGTCAAGTGTCTGCACAGACCTCTAATACTGACACAGACTGCACTCTCATTCCTTCAGTGTTCCCTGCATGTTGAAAAATCTGACCTGTACACAGCAGTATGACGATATTAATAAGAAGCACCGTATTGATTTTCAATGAAAACACTGTGCTGTTTTGTTGCATTTCCTTAACCTTGGCTTACCTGAACCTGAGGCTGCCCAATTCAATTTTTCCTAGTTGGATTTTTCATCTCTCTCTCTTTCTCTCTCAAGGGGGAATTTAATTTAGTTTTTACACCGGTGCTTGGTATCTGTTGCGCCACCCTTAGTTTACTTGAAAAAACTAAAAGGAAAACATGGAAAAAGTCAATCTATTTTTTTCCAGCTGAAGTGCAGTGCGTTCAGTAATTCTTGCATTTACAATTTCAAAAACATTGTGTTCCAAAACATGATTTTACGTGACGGATCTGTACTGTCACCTCTCAACAACTCTTGAATCTGGAGCTTGTGGTGAGCAGACTCCCACTCACAGATGAGCATCGACAGCTTGTGTTTCATGCTGCATTTTAAGCGCATTTGGCCTCAATAGTCTTGGCAGGTCAAAGGAGAGCTATGAGCACCATCGGGCTTGTCACTGAGCTGAGCTTTCAGATGTTGGTGGTCTGTTTAACAGGCGTGACATTTCTCCTTGTCAGCCCGGCAGGTGGTTGAACTAACACTGTGCCTTTGGAAGGAGCTCAAAGTTAAGTCCTGTTTGACTTGTGCCGCTGTGACTGTCATCTTTAGATCGACACTGATAGCAGAGGGCAAATACCAAACATGTATTTAGAGCTCTACAGTGTCACACAGACACATTTTAAAACATTTTAACTTCAATATCCAATACTGTCAAAGGCTGATCTTGTGGAGTGGAGTTCTTTTTTTCCCAGACCAAGGCTACAGGGCTGCAAGTCTCCAGCCCCCTGCCCGACCTGTAAACTCCTGATGTAAACTAGGTCGGTGCAATGACTCAGTGAGAGAGGTTCTTCTGGGAGCATTGAATTATTCAGCCTAGTCCGCTGAACTCTGATAACACAAACAGAACAACAGCAACGTAGAGCTCTGTGAAAGACAGCCAGAAAGCCAAATCAGATGTTATGAGCAATATCTCGCACCCTGAGTTAGAATCATTCACTTTTTAAATCTGAGAAATATGAAAAGAAGAAATGTCATGAATGGTTGGACATTTTTGTTACATAGGCTCAAGAAATTTAACATCTTTGTAGGCCAGTTTCTTATAAAATCATATAAACATCTTTATGTGTTTCACATTTTTTAACAAATGCACTCTGTTACAAGCTTTCCTACAGATTTACAGGTAAGAGAATGTCATAAAGTGAAGAAATGCTGAAATGTCAATCCCCTCCTGCTTACCCCTCATCTAAACCCCATCGTAAGGCTTTGATCAGCTTAACCTGCCATATGTCAGAGTATGTTTACTGCATTTCTATTATATGCAGAGGTTGTTAACTTTTACAACCTCCTTTTGAATGACGGGGAAGTGCATACGTCTTCACAAAAAACTGTTGAGGAAATCTCCTTTTTTTCCCATCATGGTCTTTCTGCCGTGTCTGCCAGATTCAAGTGAATTAGGTGTGGATGCATAAATCTTACAAACACTGAGGTAACGTGTTTCAGACTTGCTTACCAGGTGTAATTTGTCAAGAACTGGCTAACTCTATTCAAAAAGAGCACAGGCTTCTGCTTCAGTAGCTCCCTACAGCCGTTAGAGTTTAGTGTTCAGTGAGGCATCACTACATCTACCCATGGAGTTGTTATCAAGGCCGAGACAAGACAATACAAGGTATCTTTACTCAGAACCAATGCCACACTAACAATAGCACACCAGTATTTTGTGTTATAATATTATGATCCTTGAGATCTGTACAACTGTCAATTCCAAGATATATATGCTTTAGATTGTAAACTGCCATCAGTGGTGGATCTAACTATATTTGTTTAATTACTAAAACACAATTTTCCCTTGTACTTGACTTGAGTATTCACATTTTAATCTTCTTTATATTCATAAAGTACTACTGTACTTTTTACTCCAGCACATTTGTTTGACAACTGTACTTTGCAAATAGATATCTAAATACAAAACACCTTATGATGTACAATATATAGAGATAGAAGTAATATACATTAGACTTGCTTTACCTTGATGAGCCACTGTAAGAATACATATTGTGGCTGTACTTTTTATGTATATAATATATATAATTTATACATTCAATACTTCCATTAGTGAAAAGATTGGCTATTTATTCTTAATGCATGTCATCAGTGCCACTGGGTTGTGTTCCGCAAGAGATTAGATGAAATCATGCAGGTTCACCAGAAAGTCCATCAGCTCAGACTCCAACGGGGCCTCCAACAGAGACCTGCCCGCCTCGGACCGACAAAGATCCGGCTTTGCTGCTGTCTTCGATCAGCAATTGAAAGTTCCGGAGGGAGGAGGAAAGCTCAGCCCCCGGCAACAATATCTCCTCCTCCGGCCAGGAGCAGAGCTTCGCCTCGCTGCTCCGCCGACCCCCGCTGGGAACCAACACCGACACAATATTGCTGGACAATAGGAGAACCAGGACCGAGTGTGGAGTAGACTGTTAGACACCTGCTGCAGTAAAATGAGAGGTCTTCTAAAGTGATAGAGGTGCGTGGAAACACTACCACTTTCATTCACAGGAGACGCCTAAACCAACACAAAATGAAAGTTCCTTGTTGCTTATAATACTTAAGTTAAAAAGCATATTGCAGGATTTTTGCTCTTCTGTATTTTTATGTCATGTATTGCTACTTTTACTTCTTTCACCACTGCTTGCCAAGTGAATACAGAAGTACAATAAGTCTAATTTCACGTGGCAGTGTTTAATGATAATATTGGAAAGTTTAAGAAATACAAAAAAGATGCAAGTTTATACTTGTTTCCTTGACTATAAACAGCATTTCCATGTCTTCCACACACTATAAGTCAATTAGGAGACAAATCAGAGGCTCATTACCCAATATGTCCTTTATAATCTACACCCTAAGCTACCAACATCTTTATAAACATGTATTTCTTTTGACTGTATAGGTACAGTTGTGGTCAAAAGTTTACATACACTTGTAAAGAACATAATGTCATGGCTCTCTTGAGTTTCCCCGTTATTTCTACAACTCTGATTTTTCTCTGATAGAGTGATTGGAACAGATACTTCTTTGTCACAAAAAACATTCATGAAGTTTGGTTCTTTCATGACTTTATTATGGGTTAACAGAAAAAGTGATCAAATCTGCTGGGTCAAAAATATACATACAGCAGTGCTAATATTTGGTTACATGTCCCTTGGCCATTTTCACTTCAATTAGGCGCTTTTGGTAGCCATCCACAAGCTTCTGGCAAGCTTCTCGTTGAATCTTTGACCACTCCTCTTGACAGAATTGGTGCAGTTCAGTTAAATTTGATGGCTTTCTGACATGGACTTGTTCCTTCAGCATTGTCCACATGTTCTCAATGGGATTTAAGTCAGGACTTTGGGAAGGCCATTCTAAAACCCTAATTCTAGCCTGATTTAGCCATTCCATTACCACTTTTAATGTGCGTTTGGGGTCATTGTCCTGTTGGAACACCCAACTGCGCCCAAGACCCAACCTTCGGGCTGATGATTTTAGGTTATCTTGAAGAATTTGAAGGTAATCCTCCTTCTTCATTATCCCATTTACTCTCTGTAAAGCACCAGTTCCATTGGCAGCAAAACAGCCCCACAGCATAATACTACCACCACCGTGCTTGACGGTAGGCATGGTGTTCTTGGGGTTAAAGGCCTCACCTTTTCTCCTCCAAACATATTGCTGGGCATTGTGGCCAAACAGCTCGATTTTTGTTTCGTCTGACCACAGAACTTTCCTCCAGAAGGTCTTATCTTTGTCCATGTGATCAGCAGCAAACTTCAGTCGAGCCTTAAGGTGCCGCTTTTGGAGCAAGGGCTTCCTTCTTGCACGGCAGCCTCTCAGTCCATGGAGATGCAAAACACGCTTGACTGTGGACACTGACACCTGTGTTCCAGCAGCTTCTAATTCTTGGCAGATCTGCTTTTTGGTGGTTCTCGGTTGACTCTTCACCCTCCTGACCAATTTTCTCTCAGCAGCAGGTGATAGCTTGCGTTTTCTTCCTGATCGTGGCAGTGACAAAACAGTGCCATGCACTTTATACTTACAAACAATTGTTTGCACTGTTGCTCTTGGGACCTGCAGCTGCTTTGAAATGGCTCCAAGTGACTTTCCTGACTTGTTCAAGTCAATGATTCGCTTTTTCAGATCCATGCTGAGCTCCTTTGACTTTCCCATTGTAGCGTTTGTGGGCGTTTGTATCCAATGAGCCCTATTTAAATGGCCTCAGAGAAGTCACCAGTTGTAGTCACTCATAATCACTCACAAGAAGTTAAGAGGCCATGCTATGAAGCTCATTTCATTGACACAACTTTCTAAGTCACCAAAATTGCTAATTCATGTTGCTGTATGTATATTTTTGACCCAGCAGATTTTGTCACTTTTTCTGTTAACCCATAATAAAGTCATGAAAGAACCAAACTTCATGAATGTTTTTTGTGACAAAGAAGTATCTGTTCCAATCACTCTATCAGAGAAAAATCAGAGTTGTAGAAATAACTGGAAACTCAAGAGAGCCATGACATTATGTTCTTTACAAGTGTATGTAAACTTTTGACCACAACTGTATATGCCAACTTGTCAAGGATGTTGGAAATGTATCAGGAAAAATCATCAGGGCTTATGGATGCTGCAAATGAAAATGAGGTCTTACTATTGACTTTAACTGGATGTTAATTAGGGGAAACATTTAGCCAATAATGCTGCTCTAATCACACTTGAGTAGATTCCCTCCCCAGAGTCTGATCTGTGAGTAAAAGGACACTTCTGAGGGAACAGAGGATAGCGCCACTTTAAACAAGGTATTACCTCAACACATCCAGATGCTGCTACCTGATAGTAAAGGTCTATCGGATGTTTACAACGTCACAAAACAGTGTTGATATGGCTTTGCCGTTTTTGTTCCAGAGGTGAGCAAGAGGCAAAATGGTGTTCCTTTGCTGAGATTCTTGTAAAAAACCTTTATCAACAAGGAAATGAAATGGTACATGCGGAAATGAAATGGTAGATTTCTTGCTTACATGCTGAGACGTTGCAGTTTGTTTATATAACATAAAATATGTATCACAATCATGTTTAAATTGAGAGGAAAATAAGTGGCATTATCAACTGACTGTTCACTAAGCCTGTCGTCCTTCCAACATTTAAATGTCATCAACATTTAAACTTTTAAACAATAGGTCTTTACTTTCACACAGCAGGCTTTTCATTTCTAACCAACATCCCCAATTTTGCCACCTGAAAGGAAGTGTTTCCAATTGTAAGTAGCTTGCTCATTGATGTTGTGAGTTGGTTAAAAACTGTCTCAAATAGATTTACTAATATGTTCCTGCTGAGTCGCTAGCTCCATGAGGTGGTTAAAGACGCTGTCCCATCTAATGTTTCAAGATGGGTTGCTTTTTAAAATGCAGACGGAGCTTCATTGTATTGCAGAGTGAAGCTATAGTGCAGTATTAAGAATGAAAAGGCAATTCAAATGTTATTTAAGGCTTAGGGGTGACCGTGGCTAAGTGGAGAGCAGGGCCGCCTTTCAATCAGAGGGTCGGTGGATCGATCCCCGGCTCCTGTTCTGCTAGTCTCATGTCAATGTGTCCTTGAGCAAGACACTTAACCCCAAAATTGCTCCCGGTCTGCAGATAGATACTGAATTGTAAGTCGCTTTGGATAAAAGCGTCTGCTAAAAATGACTGTAATGTAATGTAATGCTTACTATAGAGGAGGGTACTTGGAGGTTTCATCCCCTGAACAAGGCTGGAGTTAGCAAATGATACCCCCCCCCACACACACACACACACAACTTCCTCCTTTCCTCTTTTTACACAAGTCTGGTTCTTTCCTCCTCGTCCACCCTCTCTGTCACATTGGCTCTGGACTGTCATAGAAACAGCTTGGGATCCAAACCCCTCTCCTGTTCTTTTCAGTTACATAAATTCCACATACTGTTGGAGTCCTGACAGTATTTTTAGACTGGCATAGACGGGGCATATAATGATGCCAGCCATCAACAGTCCCATTATGTAACACGGAGAGGGGTGTGTGCACATACATGGCACTTTTTTCAACTCCACACTATACTTATTCCCATCTCTGGTAGGCAGGTACAAGCATTCACATACACAGTAAACACTGAGCTGTGTTCCTGTATGTCATGAAGTGCATCCACACTTGTTTTTGTAGGGAAAAGTACACTTTCTACAGCCTATAACATGCTCTGCTTTCTGGCAACTGTGCAACAAAAGCATTACTAGTTTAGCCACCTGTGAAGGTTTATAATTATTACAAATCAGTTAAAAAGAAAGATTTAGTTGCACAGAGCTGCTGCAGAAGGTTTCGAAATGTGTAATCCAAAAACATTTTAAAGGACTTATAGATTTGAGAAGGTCTGTACAAAATCCCTCACATACCTCAGGACTTTATCAATTAAATGGTGAGGTATTTAGCACAATTGTATATTCAGCACCATGGACAGCATCAAACTGGAAACAGAAACTTAGCAGCATAGCTCCTTACTTGGCCATATTGTTGTGGAATTTTGTTGCATGCTATTTTAAATCATTCTGTTTTAAATCTTGCTAATTTAAATCTTGTAACAGTTAGATCTATAGTCTATAGATTTATAGTCTATAGCCAGTCAGTATTGGGGATTTATTTTAGTTCAGTTATTAAAAGCAATTGAAAGCTTGTCGATTGCAATTTACCATGCTATTGACTGGGAGAAATCTACTGTAGCATATTTTATCATTTTTATTATCTATTTTTAGAGGTAACTGATTAGTGCTCTAAGCTGAATTGCTTAGAGCACTAGTAGATAGAGACCAGACTTAAGAGTCTGCCTCAGCATTGAAACATACACATAATGACAATGCTAACATGTTGATGTTTAGCAGGTATAATGTTTATCATTGTACTTTAACATTTTAGCATGCTTTACTAATTAGCGCTAATTAGCAAAGTAATGCTGAGGCTGATTGCAATGTCATTTGATTTGCAGGTATTTGGTCGTTAACCAATACAAGAAATAAAACGTTTGACCTGATGATGATGATACAGGAAGAGTGAAGTGATAACCAAAGTTATGATAATTAATCTTAAGGGGGACATGGATGTTCTATATGTAATTGCAATCCACCTTGTAATTGTTGAGATTGCTGGTAGCACTACAGGAAAAGACAGGGGTTCACCAAAGTTGGTAGGATTCATCCTGTGGGGATCATGAATGTCTGAACAAAACTTCATGGCAATCCATTCAACAGGTGTTGACATATTTCAGTCCGAACCAAAGTGGTGAACTGACAGACCAATACTGCCATCCTTAGAGCCACACTGTTAGCTTCACCAGCATATTTTTCTTCTTAGACTTTATTAGACTTCATGAAACTCTTCCTATCCAGCGTTAAAGGTTTGGTTTTCAAAAATGCTTGGTCTTTTCAAATGCACAAAGACCAACAATGCAACCAATGAGAACACAAAGGATTTCTGAGAAACAACTACAGTTTTACCTTGGTGTATTCTTTCCACATCAACATCAGAGCTAAGAACTTGATTGAGCCAATGCTTCACAGCAACTTGCTCTCATTGACATGACATTTCTGCCAGAGGAGATATCTTGAATAGCTAAAGGTAAACAAAAGAAAAAACTCCCTAAACAAAGGGGAGGTATTTAAAACACTTGGTTGTGGAAGCAAAAACAGGTTAGCACTAGCCTGGGAGCAAATGGGTAAAATGAGCCTAAGGAGTAAACCAGGAAACCGGGATATACTTTCAGGTCAAAAGTTTATAGTGGATTAGGTAAGAAGAGGAAAAAGTTACTAAGAAATGCAAGAAAATTATATATTAACTTTACCTAAAAGGTATAGGTAAAGTTGATCAAATGTAATTGAGCTGAACAGACCTGACACTTCCAATCCGACACATATGGATGCTGACAAACAAGCCAAGTATAATGCAAGGATTGATTGCTGTGAGGTCCTCTCTAAATAAAGCTTTTACCTAGTAGGTAATTAGGAAGTGAGCAGATGCTGGTATTGAGTGTTTTGAGTGCCTGAGAGAAGCAGTAATTGTTTTCTGTTGATTACATGGCCTTTTGACAGAAAAAGGTTTACTGCAGTAGTGACCACAGACTACTGGTCTGAGAAGACATACCAGCACACGGTGCACAGAAGCATGGGAGAGTGAGCTTTACAGTGAGTTTCAGTTCATTGTTTAACTGTTGAGCCCACAACTTTACTGTTTTGGTATCTCACTGCTCTCATAGCACCAGTTTCAGCCACAGCAGGTAGCTATTTTCAGTGAAAAGGCTCTGAAAACCGACTGTACACTTCCTGCTCAGCACCAAACAGCAGACAGACACTGTTAGCAATTAGCTGGTAAACATTGTGGACCATTTAGCAGCTAAAGAGCCAGATATGTCCTTCTGGAGTTTGTAGAAACCAATAGCAGAACTTAAAAAGAGTGAATATTTGATTGACATTCATTAGGTTTGTAGTTAAACCTAATTTTGATTTGTAACTGCTGGTGATAAGCAACTGCTCCTCATGTCACCTTAAAATGTGTTGTATCAACATTGAGTTAAAAGCTTGTTTCTGTTGCTCCCAAGTGGCCAAAAAAACGTTTTTGTAGATTTAAGTGACACTTTAACTTTTGTTAAAAAAAAGGAAAATGACATCCTTCCCCATGCAAATTTAATGCTGAAAATAATGATTAATAAAACACACCCTTGCTTAATTAATACAATCAGGGTTTGGCTGGTATAGCCTCTACTGGTCTGTTGTGACCAGCAAATTATGTTGGCACATTTTTGTCAACTTTAGATAGATACTGCTGTATAAAAGACATTACTTACTCATTTCACTGACTTAATGACTCTTCTCTACTTTGTGTGTTTTTCCTGTAATTGTTACTTTGGGCCACAATGATTGCCATTAAGCAAAAGTTACATATGCTGCCTTCAAAATTAAATAATATGCACTAAATACTCAATATGTGTACCATCGTTCAACATATTTTTGAATGACTAAATAGTAGTATGTGTATTTTTACATTACATATTACATTACCACGTCACTTCCTGAGAGCCTCCTTGCCGGTTGGAGATGCGAAACCATTGTAACCTGTGCCAACCTCATGTGAATGAACTCATTTCAAATATATTATGCCTAGCAAAGTGGAATCTGATACTTACACTTACATTGAAGCATTATTGAAGTTAAAGAGCTGTCCGCCATTATCTGTTATGAACATTGTCATCACTACCGCTTTGCATTGTGGGATATTTATGCCGGCATAGTGTCCAGTGTTTGCATACTGTAATATTTCACCCGAAATAGTATGCAATTCACGTACTATTGGTTTCAAACTAAGGTTTCAGACATACCAGAAAATCTCGTGTACTGTTTTAACGCACTAAATTGCATGTTAGTATGGAATTGCGGACGCAACCATCTCGCTTTACTTCTCAGTGGCTTTTAATGGTTACAGTGTGCTTCCTTTTAGATTATTGTTGTCATGAATTAGTCCTTTGTTTTTACCAATTCATAGTAGAAAGAAATGAACCTACTGTATAATGTTTATCTTGTATTACTATTCAAAACAATATCAATAGAGCATATTTTGACTCAAAATGTTTTTTGACAGTTTTGGTTCCTTTTCTTGATTACAACTGCAAACCAACACCCTAACTTATTAAACCTGGAGAGCAAAGTTGTCTTTGCAGATGCAGTGCGAGCTACCATTGTCCAGTTCACAGACCCTTCAGTCTCTTTACTGGTGGGAATCAACAGAGGAGAGACTGTGTGGTTTGTGTTTCTTGAATGCTGGCTCCATCTGCTGGTTATAAGCGTAACACTCTTTTCACAATTTGCTGCTTGGGCAGCGTAAACTAAATCATGATATCACAACAAAGGTTGATGCCTCTCTCTTACAGCAAGCTGTCAATGAGAAGGATACTGGGTGTGTCTTTATAACTGTGTTTGACTGGGAGTATACGGTTTGCCGGGAGCAATGAAAATGTTTCCCGCAAACCTCCCACAGAGGTCACAAGTTCATCTCTGTGACGTACTTTCAACATCAACACAACTGCAAAAGCCTTAATTTACATTTAGTAATCCAGCCGATTAAGAAGGATAGCTCAAAGTTAAACAGGGCTGCCCCCATTTTTTTTACTACAGTTGAACTGCATTGACCTCTGCCCTGACAACCTTATGTCACCGTGTCAGAGTTACAATGTCCCTCTGTCTCAGTTTGTGTAGTGTTTCAATGGATGGAAGAAGCTGTGGTGTCCTCTGTGGGAAATTTCAAATGTACTGTATATTATATCATTTGGAAATAGTGGCATAAAGTCTGTAAAGAGAGAGGACATTTTGGATACAATTATTGAGGAATACAGATCCTCTTTTAAATCTTAGGGGTTTGGTATGAGTGGAGCCTTATGATGTACTAGTAAATAGGAGACCCTCTGAAAAATATTGCTACAGGATGTGATGAGTGTTTATGTTGGTATTATGTTGTTCTTGACCCTGTCATGTTCTTGTTTGTGTACCTGGCGGGGTAAGAGCACCAGACAGTTTGACTGGAATGCCTATCAGCAGGCAGCTGGCTTGTTAAATGCTCTCCAGAGATTTGGTTTCGTCAGACATATGGCAGAAATGTGTCTTTGACTAAAACAAGACAACAATAAGTTTAAAGTTTATTTTGTTGCCCTTCAAATGGAGCAGTTGAGTCATAATAATAAAAATTTCTTACACATGCTTTGTTGCTGTTGGAAGAGAGCAAAGGGCCTTTGTATACATTGCAAAAACAGCTCACACATTGTCTAATTGCAGTCACAGAATCATTTCAATTCACATAGTTTTGAAGGATTTAATACAAAAAGCTATACAATTTCCAGAACAAGAGTTTCACAAAGGCTGAACTTGCGGTACTTCAAGTCTATGGGAGGAGGAATATTCTTGAATGTTGGAGAAGTCAGAGAAACCACAGTTATGCAGCGATCTGGGCTGTGGCTTCCTTCTCGTGGCAGATCCTTCCCCTCGTCTGGAAGCTGTTGAGTTCTCTTCCAGATGTGGTCGCCTGATCTTTTTAACGACGATAGACTGATACAGGCAGAGCATAACAGAAATAAAGGTTTGAAAAACAACACAAACCAAGAAATGCAAGGGTGGAAGTACTGGGTACAAGCTAAAATTAGGACTTCTACTTTCATTTAAGTAGATTTTATTTGACTTTTGGAGAGGCAAGAACTGGAGTTTACATTAATACAATCATTGCCCAATCAGAAGGATGTTCCAGTTTTGCTCTGAAGCTCTTTCCCCTATAAGGCAATCTCTGAGAAAATGTAAAAAAAAAATGAAAAAAGAAGAAGATTTTTGTTTGGACAGCGGTGGAGGAATGGTTTTATATTAATATTTAAATGGTTATAATCAGGATACCACAATTGACCTTTCATGAAAACAATAAGTAACTGCTACTGAGAGTGGTCTTCAAACAAGCTACATGTTTTCAGCGTAAGCATTCTGTTTCAGTTACATTTAAGTGAAGGAATGACAGTGTAGATCTTTCCCCGACATCTTACACATGTTCTCTAAACAAAATCAAAAAGTAAAGCAGGAATTCCCTAGCTGAGACATCTGGGACATGCAGGCTGTTTTTTTCCCCTCTCACATTCACAGTTTGGAAAATACCAGTTGATTAAAAGCAGGTGTCTTTGACTTGGTCATCCTCCAGAGAGAACAGGTTGCACAGCTGTCTGACACACACACATGCACACGTGTACACTGTGCACACAAGCAAGGAAAGATAGAGAAAGAGACACTTAATGAAAGATAGCAAACAACTTCTTTACTCGGGTGACTCTGGGTTCTTGTTGAACAGCTCTGGCAGGGAGATGCTCCTGCTGTGTCTTTTGTATGTGCAAGTGGATCAAACAAAAGCTTATTGAGGAATCTCTGGGAAGCCCAAGCTGTTGGAAAGGAATGCCCTCTTCTCTTGAGGCTCAGTGCTCGAGTCTTAATCAGTCACCGGAGGGGCTGTTGAGCTGGGGGCCTCCTGGACATGACGGGCGGACAGGAACTCACTCACTCCTGACCTCACTTGCCTCAATAAAATCTATTAGCTGAACACAGAGGGCCAAAGGCTGGTCATTGCTGCTGATGTGATACAGATAAATTAAATAATTGGCCGCTGTTAACCTTTTCATGGTAATACTATGTCCAAATCCTTATGTAACATATTTCTCAATCCTGGGAATGGCTGAATATTTAAATGCAGGCATTTTTTTTTGTCTAAAAATGTTTAAATTATATTTTATAATTAAAGCTGCGACCAGCGATGAACGGGCCCTTGCATCCTCCCGCACGTTGGGGGTGCTGGCGGGACTCCAACGTACGCAGCTGAGAACGTCTGCGACCGTCGGACAACGCGCCTACAAGTCCGATGCTTTTTTTCTGCATTTTTACCGCGTGATGCAGGAAATGATGCTTTGCAAATAGTCCACCGCTTCCTGTATCTGCTGTGTGGCGCTACAGAAGACCCGCAAACATGCATTATGTTGCTCTATATGAACTGGATACCACATTGTGTAAAAGTTGTGTAAAACGGATGCTGTTTGTCAGACAACGCAGATTTCCTTTCGCCAGCAGGTGGCGCTGTGAGTATTAGTGAAAATTAGCTTGTAGACATCCTCAGGCCAAGTTTGGGACCATTTGGAACAAGTCCAGCTGAGTTACATCAGCTTTTTTCATGGGGAATCACATAAAGTAGCCGCCCACTACGGCTAAGCCATTCAACAAAACGTAAAGCTTTTGATTACATTTTAATCACAACAGTCTTGAGATTGTATTAACCAAATTTGAAGTGGATCTGACAAAGTCCCTAGGAGGAGTTTGTTAAACTATAGTCACTAGAAATAGGCCAAAATCTATGGAAAAATTACACAGATATCAAAATGGCCAACTTCCGGCCGGTACGGTTTAGAGCATGGTCCCAAGAGACTTTTTATTAAGTCTTCACGAGTTACATGTGCTTACCATGTTTCATTAATTTACCTGAAACATAGCGCTGGGGTTGGCCTTTTGAAATATTGTAGGGGGCGCTATGGAGGCAATTTCAAATGGATAAGCCAAAAACACATATAAAATATGTCCTCCCATTACCTATGACACATGTACAAAGTTTCATGAGTTTTTGAGCATTGCAAGCCACTGAACCATCAGCCTACTTTTTCATGGTGAATGATGCGTTGCCATGGCAACAGCGTTCAACGAAAACTTACATAATACAATATTCACGATGTTGCATCATCAATGTGTTAAGGCTATCATTACCAAATTTCAGACTGATCTGGTGAACTGGCTAGGAGGAGTAAATAAAAGTATAAAATATGACATTTCCTTTTGCCAGTAGGTGGCGCTATGAGTTATTGAAAATATTGCATTTGAAGTATGCTAAGGGTTGAAGTAGCATCGTGCATAAGAAGATTTGTGCAGATTGGATAATGTACCTTGGAGTTATAACAACTTTATTGTTCATGCCGAATGAGGCAAAATGGCCGCTATGTCACGTCAAGGTTCTTCGATGAAAACTCTAGCTTTTGATAACTTTTCATCACAAAGGTCTTAACAGCATATTGACCAAATTTGAAGTTGATCGCATGAATTCTGTAGGAGGAGGTCGTTAAAATACAAAGGCTGAAAACGTGAAAAATCACCAAAAAACTGAATTTTCATTTTCACCAGACCTGACAAGTCTGCAACATTTGGTGAGTTTTCATGCATGACAAGTCCCCCAGAAATGCACCCAAAGTGTAAAAATAAAAATCACGAATAATAATAATAATACCCCTTACAATTTCAACAGGGCCTTCGCTGACCCGACGTCGGTTGCTCGGGCCCTAATTATATAAAACATAAGTAGTAACAGAGGTTCTGAAGTAAAAGTGGAAGTTACTTTTGTCCAGTATAAATAATGGAAACATAAAGGGTATGTGTTTCTCTCAATAAGAAGGCGGAGTTTTCTCCCTGGGGTCCTGAGCCAAACTGCTGTTATGTAACTGATACTCTGCTCCTCATCCTGATGTGGTTACCAGAAAGTTTACAGGCAGCGGGTCTGTGAACATGGAGAACATGCGTCTGCTAATCGGTGGTGGGACATTTTTAAGAAAATTGGCCTTTAGAGCAGTTTTTTAGCCAAAGAACTGTCGTACAGCCGCAAACCTAATTGAAAACTGACCTTAAACACTGTCAAGATCTTTGTTGGTTAATGTTCAACTCTGGAAGCGCATGAGGAATTTGGAAATGGGACTTTGCGTTTAGATTTTGAAAGCAGCCAGACGGACGGCCATGGGCAGCGGCACAAGCCGAGGGAAGAAAGTTGCACCTGCGTGTGTCAGCGAGGTGAACGTAACCCAAACAACTGCCGGTGTCGCTTACCCCAAACAGGACAGCCGTCCGTTCAAGCCTCTCAAAATCCATGCGATTTTGCGCAACCGTGCGCAACCGGACTGCCACAGCGAGGGACACGACTCTGACTTTTCTAGGGAGGACGATGACATTGACGAAGAAATGGACACATTTCTCACAGATTGCAAAGTGCGAGGGAGAGCTACCGCAAAGACAAATCATCCGAAGAAGACGGTCATCAGATCTAAAACATATGGACTGTGTCATTTCAGCCAGGAGGATGACGAGGATCTCAGCTCAGCTCCTCGGTCCAGAGCTGAGGAGCCACGTGGCTCACACGGTGGATCAAGAGATGTAAACAAGAGGAGCGGGGATGCTTTCACTCCTGCTTGCCACAGTCAGTGCAGTGTAAGGACTTTTAAATTCTACTATTTGATCATTATTGTTGGATAGCACAGGATGTATCTGATCATAACAGTTTATTATAGATCATTAACAGCGTGATGATATTTGAATAACAATGAGTGTAAGATGAAAACCCATGTTACCCTAACAATCCTCCTCTCAGGGCTTTTTGACAAGAGGAGCTTTGTTGGAAGCTGTTCCCACATCCAAAAAACAATTGTAAGTAGACAGCTGTAATAAATAATGGATTTCCGAGCTCAGTGGAGTAGTAAAAACCGAGCAGGGCCAGATCAAATTCACCTTAAAGGGATCGAAATACCCACCCACTATTCTCAGGGCAGATCAGATTAGTCAGACGTCTGCAAGCAGAACAGAAACAACCAAGTGTCTGTCTGTTCCTGCTTTGTTTGAGGTTTGTGTGAAAACCGGTCGCTCAAAAAACAACATATTTCCATGTCTCAAGCCCAACTTTACTGAATATATTTCATATTGGTCCTTGATGGCCTTTTAGTGAATCATGTACATTGAAAATAACATATTGAAAATATCAAGTATCACTTACAATTCCTGTTTTTATTACCATTTTGTTGACATGTCTCTCAACTCTCCCCAGGACTTTTGGCAGCTGCCATAGCTCCTCTCTCACCATGCCAGTCATCCAGTACGATGGATCAGAGGAAGAGCTGATGGACACTATTGAGAAAGAGTTTAGTTGACCCCCAGCTGAGAGTGCTGCAGGAAAGCTGTTGTCATTTTCAGCTGCCCTCATGGCATACAGCAGTTTGCAGAATACATTTTAAAAAAATAGAAAGGGAAGCAGGGTTTCTTTTGACAATTTCCTGCTACTAAGGATGGCTACATATGTATTGTATTTAAGCAGGATTAACGTTATTTGTGTTTCTTCACTCAATGCCTCTGCATTTACCCAAGTCTTATTTAACAACACGAAGCAGTGTAATCGCAGAGTTATAACACCAGCTTGAACAGGTGCCAGGAGGTTCTCTTCACAGACCAGGTCTGACAGAAGCCTCCTCGATTTGTTATCTGCAGTGGTATTGTGTCACTGTCACCCCCCACTGCAGGCCTCCTACAGAGAACACACCTACTTATTTGTTACCTATTACTTACTTTAACTTGTCTGTTAATAAGTTAAGGAGAGAGCACAGATATATCCCTGGTTTCTAAAATTGGTTTCTAAAACCTGGTTTCTAAAAACTCACATTCTTGTGGCTATATGCAAAAATAACATTTTCCACCAGCAGTTTTGTGCATACAGCGCAATGTATAGGCTAAGGGTATAGTTTTTCAGAAGTGGACACCCTGCAAAGGTATGAGCTGGGACTGTTTATTTAACGTTTCCTTCCTGGCCACAGTTCCTGCACTTTTCCACCCTTATGATGAAGGAATGTGAAACAACAGAGACTCTCAGTTAGGCTGTTTGACCCAGCTGCGTTTCAGCCACATTCAAACGTAAAGGCCTGCTGCCACTTAGTGGTGGAACACAGAAGTTGTGTGCATGAACGCACACTTGACCATTGATGTGATCACTGTACTTCTACAACAATCTGCATTTGTCAGTTTAACGAAAGGTAAATCCCAATCAGAAACGTAAAAGAAGAGTTTTGTAATTTTGTTTTATATTGCAATTAAAAAAATGATTATTGTATTTTTGATCATGTGTGAATTGGTGTGTGTCGCCTTAGTTTACTGAGACTTTATATACCTCTCTAGTCTAATAATCCACATCAGGCAAAAACAGTTCAATGTGCCATTTAATTAAAACCTCTTTGACCTGAGCGCCCCCACCGGCGGGGGCAATGCATGCATCCAAAAATGAATCCACTCATAATGTGCACTCATCAGTAACGAATATGATGCCGCGTACCTGCTCAAACTGCAGCTCCTGTGCTACAAAGTCATCTCAGCTGTTTGTACACACTCCAAACACAACGTATGGCAAAGCTACATATAATACCAAGTATCACAATCGATATAGCGCCCCCTAGGCAGTCCCACTCACCACATTTATACCAATAACGTTTTGAAAAATAAATTCAATGCTAACACCCGTTAGCTTCGGAGATCGCTAGCGACCAAACGGTCGTAGCCATTTTCTTCACATTCAGCTACGACACAGCCTCGCAGTTTTACTTACAAAACAAAGCCATCATCATAATCCGCATAATCGATCACATCATAAACCACCTCCTTACTTTGAGATGTTCTGCAGCAAAAAAAAATATGAATCCGTTCGTGTTTACTGTCCCCCTCTGTGTGAATTCAAAGCTGGCGCTGACGGCATGTGCCTTGTGTGCCTGGTAGCGGAAGGGGCAGGGTTATACGTCTCAGCAAATCAGATTTGAGAAATTTGACACTCGGGTAGTTTTTTTATTCTGATTGGCTAACAGATTCTGTCATTCAAAGTCATGTTGGGTTGTTTCAACAGAGCAGGCTGTGACGCGTCTATGGAAGGTTCATTGGGTCAAATCGGCCCTTCACACAGGCTGTAAGGCCCTGGAAGAGAAAAAAACTACAATTCAGACAATAAAATCCCATGGATGACAAACATTAACAGTCTCAGAGAGGATCCAGGCTCTCAAAATGATGCCAAAGTGCTGCATATGAATAGATTGAACACTATTGGTGATAAAAGAAGTGAAATATATAATTATATAGTATATAAAATTACAATGGAACAGCTGGAACAAGATTACATTTTGGTTGACCTCGTCTGACCTCTCCGTACTAGATCAAGATGTACTAGATAAAGCTTCACTTTATCAAAGTCAAAATTTGTTTAGAGACCCTCAACATATAGTTCTATGATCTGGGAGAGCTTGAAAGCTCGTATCTACATGATTTCTAAATATCCTGAAATTGCTTTTTTTTTTCAGTCGAAAATTCGAATTTTCAATTTATGCTGTGTGCCATCTTAATTTACTCTTAACCAGTAACATATATACTGACATTTACACATATCAACACATCTCACAAGTGTTAGGGTTATTTTAATACCAAAAGTATTAAAATAGCCCTTACAGTTGCAACGCTACACTCATTATCGTATGGGTATGCTATTTTCGAGCTGAGGGCCTAAAAATAGGTCTAGGGTCCAAGAGGTTTTAATTATCACAGTTATCACAGGTTGTAAGAGTATTCAGCAGGCAGACTGTACAAAATAAAATCTGCATCTCTAAAATCATAAAATAAAACACCATAAATATGTTTGCACAATATATTAAAAAAATATAAACGCTGTCACACAGTGTGATTGGAATGTTCACACTGAAGGAAGTACAGTACTTAAATAAGAAATTGTATGATATTGCATTGTTTTTGGCAATGATAACATTCTTTGAACTAATATCTTTGCTTCTTTGTTGGTCTGTAGAAAGACATCCTCGTCTGTACTGCCGTCAGTAGTTTGGGAGGAAGGAGAGGAAGCTGATATCTGAGCGTCTCATCGTTCCTCAAATTCATTGCAATATAATCCTCACAAATCCTGTCAGAAGAAAAAAGTCTTGTCATTTTCCCATTTCTATTTTGGGAAAAAGATTATGTAAGCAAAGTAAATATAACCCTTGTAAATGAAATGACACATCTAAAGAGATTTATCTTGACATTTTATTATGACCTTTTAAATGCAGATATTTTTAATTACCAGAACAGGAGAAGCACAAGGGAATGTAATATAATTAATGATGGCTCTAACCAGTAAGCCAGCATGCACATTATGGAGCTAACACCTAAATGTAATCCATCATTAATTTATGTTATCAATTCCAACCGTTTAACAAGTCAGAATGTCTAATTCTGCTATAAAATTACTTGAACTGTGGTTCAAATACTTTTTCTGTGGTTGTTTTATAAAACATCTTTGATGTTTTCAAAATAAAGAACTTTCTTACCTGAAAAGAGGATATGGCTGCATCTGGAAAACAAGTGCATCATTGCAGTGACCCTGAAAAGAAATATGCAAGATTTGTAAGGGCCTATTTTGAATCTCATGCAGGTTTTCTCTGAAGTGTTATTCAGTACAGGGACACTAAACAGCACCTGAACACTGCTTCATTATAGAGCTGTTGAGAGTTACTTTACATCTCTCTCCACATAGTTTCAGAATTGCAACTGTGGTAATGTGAATTTGCTATGCTAATGCTAGAGATTTAGTTTGTCATGTGATGATTTCAGGTCTGTAAAATTAGAATTTCACATCTCTTTTTCAGCTTCTAAAACGTCTCTGTAATACTTACGGTGTCAACAAGGAGGATAGAGTCACAGCTTCCACCAAACACAATGACATCAGAGTCTTTGCCTGGACTCGCTGTGTGCCACAACCTTGGACAGGGGAAATCATGCCACACTCTTTAAATCTAGCACAGAATAATAAATGAAAAACTTGTAATTTTTGGTTGCCTATCTTGTAAACATTCATAAATTGCTACCTTGGCTTATTTTTAAAAGGATGCTCAACTTCTCTCCATTTCTTTGTTTCAACATCAAGCAACCACCCATCACCTGATTGAGACGGATGTGTTATTGACAAAAAAAAAAACAAGACTATAAATTGACCAAAGGAAGAAGGACGTAGGAGAATAAAAATGAAGAAAGGGGTACATTTTCTTACTCATTGGTTTGCAGTCTACACTGAGACCTCCGAACAGGAACAATCCGCCGTCTGATACAGCTGTGAGCGTATGCCACGATCTACCCACTGGAGAGGTGGACACTGGGATTCTGGAAATCAGGTTTTGCACAAATGCTGTCAAAGACAAACCTATCAACAGATTAGCCTGCCTTAAAATACCAATGACAATGTTGAGATAGAAGTCTTCTGGGCACCTGTAGTTTGTCATTGATCACACCACATACGTACATTTCTGACCACGTCCATGTTTTAAAGTCTAGGCAGTGAATATCACTCGTCCTGGTTTCCTGTATTTAAAAGAGGAGGAGATGAAGTTACTAATGCAGACTTTGATTTGTGTTTCTGTGCTTGCTGCTACCAATGACTTCTTGTTGATATGAATACATGAGAAGAACTGAAAAGCATGTAGAGCTCCCACCATGACTCTGCCTCCACAAACGTATCCTCTACAGCTGATTGCTGCACTGGCGTGGGCGGCCCTGGGAGCTGGAGCACGGCCCTGCACACAAAAACTGTCACTGTAGTATCATGTGAGAATTTTGAAATTGTTCTCAATACTGCTAAACTTCCCTTATTGATTAAATCTCACATCACTACTCGGAATCTAATCATTGCATTGAGTGTATTAAAGCACAAATCACACTCACTAACTAACTGACTCACATGGGTCCGTGGTTCACTCCAACTGGCTTTCATGGTGTCAAATACATGAACCTCGTTGTTCCATCCCCAGAGGACGTCTTCCATCTGAAAACAAATGTTTAACATGAAATTATTATTATAATAATAATTAATTATAAATTATTCTTATCTATATGAGGCTGTTTACGAGTATAATTGGTCAGTTTTGTCACAAGATACTGAAATGTATCACGCTCTGGCCTGACACATTTTAGAACAAATTCTCGTAAAAATTAACGAAAAAAGTAACAAAAGAAAATAGTACTTCAAATAACCTGTGTCACTGATATCCTGTTAAAAATATATTCATTGCACACACTTTACTGTTGGGATAGCAAACGTAACAGATTTATAGTCAATAAAAATATTACCCATGATGCTTCATCAACAATGAAGCTTCTGTTCCTGCTATCAATATTAGTCAGCAGTTTGCGACCATATCCTCCAAAGTAGATGATCCTGGAGAACATTAATCAAAGATGATCACAATTACTATCATGCAAGCGCAGATTATGGGTTCAGTTGGTAACGGAGTGATCAAAAAACAGCAACATAGGGAAAGCAGAGGCTCTCAGCACACTGACATTTTCACGCTCCTATATGTTTTTATTAGTGCAACGCTTTCACATGCAAGGCATTCAACTAAAAATACAAAGAGAAAGGATACGGAAACCAAATTCATAGCTGCAAATGTATTTTGACCAGTAATAATGAAGCAATAGTTCATAAAGTCACAGGTACAACTTCAGACAGTGAAAATTCATATTTTCATGGTGCTTACCTTTCATTGTAAACCCAGCAAGACAGTTTGTCTCGAGGTGAAGGAGCAGAGCCGATCTCATGCACAATCTTCCTCCACATGTATTTACCGTCTGTCAGGTTGACACAATAAATCTGTTTGAAGGCAAACAGTGATCACTTCCTTTTGGCAACTTTGCTCAGTCTAAGATGTGACATTTGGGACATTGTGTCAGTGTACTCACACCCTACAGGATATTTTAGACATAGCCGTAGGGCTGGGCGATATGGCCAAAATCTTCTATCACAATAAAGGTCTTTTCATATCTTCATGACGATCTATATCACAATAAAGCATGTTTTCTGGTAATTCAATGAAAAGAATATCTTAATGTCTGATTTCAACACAATATGATTCCATTGAAAGGAAATAAATTGTCATATTGAATCTACCAGCCCTACTTTGGTGTTCTTGGTTATTTATAATAGCACATATAATAAAACATGTAGTATATAAAGTAATCCATAATTAAGGTGTCATGAACTGTGTGGAGTATCAGTCATCAGCCTCACCTGGTTGGTCTGTCCATTGTCATCACAACCTCCAAATATGTACAAGTGTCCATTCAGAGAGCAGCCACATGTCCCAGACATAGAGGGAGGGACTTCCCCTGACATGTGAAACATTTCCCTTCAAAAAAAGTAAAAAAGAATGTCGATAAACTACTGTTCACTTATGTTATGACACATTTTTACAACAACGCTAGACAGCAGATCATTCCAGGCAAGTCCTTATCATTTCAAACTCAAGATAATTGTGACGTGCCTGTGTAGTGTTAAAAAACTATGAAACTCACCACAAAGAGGAAGAGAAATTTATATTATTGCGGGGAAAATTTTGACATCAAACAGCCACATTTGGAATTTATTTTGTATTCTTACCATGCACCTTGTTCTAAGTCGTACACCCAGATTTCATCGTTGGGAAGGAAAACTTCCTCATCAGCAATTGACTGTACAGGATACAATACATACATGTATATTATCATGACATAAATAGGTTCAGTGGCAATATGTCTTGAGTCTGTCAATGTAAGTTCTATTCTGAACATGTGCTCTAAACTAGAGGTCTTCAACAGGGGGTCCGGGGAGGTACTGCAGGGGGTCCGCGAAATGTTTGGTTGATTAGACTTTTTTTTTTTTACCCAAACATGAATCTGTCCATTATTTTAATAGTTCAGTATTGTATGCAAGATAACAGGTATGTTTATGCATGGCAGTGGTACTAATAGGCTATCACTCATTTTTGTTTCCACATTTATGTTTAAAATAAAAACGTCAATCTGAATAGCATGTATGCATGATTATCATACAAGGTATGTTTCAAAATGGCAGTGGCACAGCCACCCTACTCACTGTACCTTGCACATGTTTAAAGTAAAAACATGAATATATGAACCTGTGTATTATTTGAATAGCTTAGTATTGAATGCACAATAACAAGGTATGTTTATACATGGCACTAGGCCCAGTTTAATATAAAACACAATTTTATACAATATATATAGTAGGGGGTCCCTGCTCCATCTCTCTATCAGTTTGGGGTTCCTTGGCCTGAAAAACTTTGAAGACCCCTGCTCTAAACCATATTAGCATGCTGGTTTGCTCGGTATGTATTTTTCGTAGTGTGGGTATGTGTGGGTGCTGCATAAACGGTGGTGGAGGAAGTAGTCAGATCCTTTACTTGGGTAAAAGTAGTAATGCCACACTGTAAAAAATACTCTGTGAGAAAAGTTATACATTTAAAATGTTTGAGTAAAAGCAAATGTACTTAAGTATTATCCGGAGAATGTGCTTAAAGTATCAAAAGTAAAAGTAAGTGTTATGCATACAGTCTCAGTCATTTCACAGTGTTATACTATTATATATATATATTCCATTACTAGATTACTATGTGTATGTAATTTGATGTAATTGTCTTATCTGGACCCTGAGTCTGAAATAAAGTTTGATTGATTGATTGATTATTAATGTTTAATTATTATGTTTTATGCTGTCAGGTTTGAATGTATGTGACATTTATTGTTTTCATGTATTTCAGACCCGCTTCCCTGCTGGGTTGAAGGTCTGTACTTATTTTAATATTTGTTGATATTAGCATCAGTGGTCCATTAGCTCTTGCAATGGGACTATTTTTGTTGTTTGCGTATTGATTTTTTGAGTTTCTTTTTGGTCTAGTTGGAAGGGACTACTTTCCTTTTCTTTATTTTTGTTGTTTGTTTAGTTTAGTTTATTGTCAGTCTGCCTGCTGCCCTCAGGCAGACTGACAATAAACAATAACAAATATGAATTGCAATAGACTTCTGTAATAAAAGCTTCCTATTCTTTACCTCCTTGATTGTCATTCCTTATGCTAGATACTCGCAGTGGGTGTAACACAGATATATGTAGTGCAATGAACCTGAACCTGAAACGTACATTAGTAAAATGTTAGTATAGCGTCTATAGATCGAGTATAACCAGTAGCCCTACACTGCTTGAGTAACATGCCATTGTATGACTCAGTACAAGCTCACACATGTAAAACAGCTGATTTGGCACTTCTTTCTTTTTTGTTACTTAAAGTTTGGCTCACCAAGTAACCCCCCCACACATAGAGCAGGTCTTCCTCGACCACAGCCGTGTGTCCGCTCCTCTCCCGGGCCACCAGCTCCGAGCAGTGCCTCTCAAACGCGGAGTCCATGACTGGCTGCTATTAATAGAAAGAACCGTGCTTTTGAGCCTTTAGAAAAAATATCTAAAAATGTTATCAGGTTATGCAGTTTTAATAGTAAGAGAAGTACCACATAACCTGAGGCAGACACAAACCAGGCTCCTCATGTTGTTGTTCTCGGTTTAAGATAAACATTAGTACATGTTATGGTATTTGTACAACATTGAAAGCGATTATGGAGGGCTAACCTTACATATGCGGTGTCCACATTACAGAAATTGGCATCTTTTGCTAATTTTTCTAAAAACACTTCTAAACATACTCACGTTCGCTTTTAGTTATCGTGACGTTTTTTCCTCATCATGTAAAAAACACAGCAAACAAAAAAAATGTCTCGCTCCCATAAACTGCGTCAAAACAGCTACAGAATCATTTTCAGCTTCCGGTCATTTCTTTGCTTGTCAAAATAAAAGCTTTCTGTCGGGGTTGCTGAGTTCAAACTAGAGAGTATAGAGAGTAGCGCGTGATTCTTCAACGGAAGTGACGAAATACATACGGAAGTGGATTTTAGCGCCAAACCTTGAGTCGGACAGTAATAACCATGGATGTTGCTGCCAAAATAAAGACAAAAGTGTCCGCTGGCTTCAAGATGCGGGGACTTATACTACGACCGTATGTATTTTAATGATAGCTGACCGTTGATGTAATGTGTTTTGCTAATGGTGTAATGTTACTGCCCTTCATCAAGCAAGAACGCTAACACACCTCCAAGGCAGCGATAGTCTTGATAGCGGCAAGAAATAAACAATATTAGGTTTTGTAACAAAAAGCAGGCTCTGGTTTTGTGTAGATTTTAATGTTTTCTTAATTGTTTTGTCCTCCACTAAAGCCAGGAAGTTCCCTGTGGTACCTTAAATCGCTTAACGTTACACATGAATAACACATGTCAATTTTACTGCTTTTAATCCCGCACTCTTAGTTTAAATGCCTGCAGTAATTCCACTTCAACTAACTATAACCAAATTCAGCACTATAACTTCACCTACAACTTTCACTCCCCAAATACACTGAAACCTCAACTCCTTTCAATGCTTACACTTAAGGTGGCACTTCAGATCTTTAAATGCCCAAGCTTATTTTAATTGTTTAAATATGTACTAAAAAAACAACAATGCACATTTTAAAATATTTAGCCCGTTAGTTTCTAAAGCAGAAAATTTAAGATTAAGTGTGAAATGTTTCCAGGGTTTTTTGAAAAAAGGAAGAAATAACAACATGTGCATGTTTTCTTGTTTTGTCCTCCAGTGAGGCCAGCAGATACCTTGTGGAGGTCCTGGAGTCTGTCAATACCTCTGAACTGGATGATGTTATTGAAAAGGTCTTGGATGCGGTGGAAAGGCAACCATGTAAGTAGAGCACTATAGTGCACAATCTGCTGTATGCAGCACTTAATGTGTTTTCCTGAAGCATGCTTGCAGGTTGTGACCACAATGTGTGTTTTCCAAAAGTGTCCTCTACTATGATAGAGCTGTCTGTGGTGGAGAGTGCAGTTCAGGATTGCACTCAGTCTTGTGATGAAACCATGTAAGTGCAACAATTAGACAATACATTTTGCAAGGTTGAATTATTTTATGCTAAAAGTTGTCTAAATCTCTTCCAGAGACAATGTTTTTAACATTATTGGAGCCTTTGATGTGCCCCGATACATTTACAGTATGGAGCGGAAGAAATTTGTACCGTAAGTAAAGGGACTGTTCCTTGTTTGTGTCAAAACCAACCTCAAATTATGTCAATTAGAATTGTTTTATTGTTGTTGGTGTTAGACCCAGGTAATACACTTGCATGTTCGGCAGACAAAGTTTTCATTTTGGATTTTTCAATCAGCATTAGCATGACGAGCCATTCGGCACCCAGTCTGTGTGGTTTGGCCAAAGACAAAGCTGAACTCTTCAGGGAGCGCTACACCATCTTACAACAGGTCAGTGACTTTCTCGTCATTATTGAATATCCAAGCGGTGGTGCTGACCCACCCCTTTCGCTGCTATTTACAGTACATGTAGCTCGTTGTATTTATTCAGACATATGTTTTGTAGCGTATCCATCGGCACCAGCTATTCACTCCACCTGCAATAGGAGCTGCTGTTGAAGAGGGTCAAAACAAATTTCAGGTAACACATCTTAAAACACTAATTGAAAACAAAATGCATCTTACTGTTTTGCATTAGACTAACAGATTTGTTTTTTTTTGTCTTTTCTAGCTCAAGACAATTGAAGCACTGCTTGGTAGCACAGCTAAACTGGGAGAAGTGATTGTACTTGGGATGATCACACAACTGAAAGAGGTGAGTTAGTGAAGATCTCGGTAGCTTTCCCGTTTTTCACTCAATGTATTATCTAGTTTCTGAAAAATTTGTTAAATTTTGTTTCAGGGTAAATTTTACCTGGAGGACCCAAGTGGAACAGTACAGCTTGAGATGTCCAAAGCAATATCCTTTCATATGTTTGTTTGAGCTGGTCAACAAAAACTACTTTATATCATACGTTCATCATGTTGTTGCTTTTAAAGTGGATGCATTCCTTAACTAGGTTATCACCAGTTCCATAATGGCCTGTACACAGAATCCTGCTTTGTACTGGCAGAGGGTAAGATAACTACGAATACTACATCATAAGATCATAACAATAAAGTATTACTATATACATATATTACAGTGACAGTTTTGTCCTGCAGGTTGGTACGAGGACTCTGTTTTCCACGTTAACGGCTTCGGGTTTCCACCAACGGAGTCGTCATCAGGCACAAGGTCAGTGGACTGGAAGAAAAGAGTTGAGACAAGTTTTCATTGCAAGCTAAAGTAGTGAGCTGTCAGTGTAGCGATATGTGTAATCTGACATAAGATATTGGAGAAAGTCTTTAGCTTTTCATGGTTGAAATTACAAAGATTGAGGGAGAATCTATTTTCATATCTTTGAAGTTATTTTACCTTGTTGATATGCAAAGAAAATGTCATTGACATTTGAAGGCGGATACCATACATTTTTAGTATCAAGTGTCTCCAATTACATTATGCTATATTCATGTATTTCAGCTATAAATTCAGCATTAAGTCACTTTTACAGAATACTTAACACTTGTAGATATTATTTAGTTTATAAAGGACACCACTTCATGTGAACGAACAGTGAGTCACTGACACTCTTTGTTTTATTGCCAGGGCATACTACGGCGATCTGAACTTCTTTGGTGGTCCATCCACCACTTCGGTGAAGGCTTCAACCAAGCTGAAGCAGCTCGAGGAGGAGAATGAAGATGCCATGTTTGTAATTGTTTCTGATGTTTGGCTGGACAGTGTTGAAGTGATGGAAAAGATCAACATGATGTTCTCAGGTCTGGTAGTGCATAATCTGAACCTGTAAAGTCTAAACTGAATGCAATATGTGAGACACCAATCCCTTTAACCTTTGCTTTGTTTTTTCTCACAGGCTATGCTTCGATGCCGCCTACCTGTTTTATTTTGTGTGGAAACTTCTCTTCTGCCCCGTATGGAAAAACACAGATCAAATCACTCAAAGGTGACATTTTGGGGTCCTCATCACTCCTAACCTACTGTAGATTTTGAGATCTGTGCGTGTAATAACGGGATAAACAGACCGCATTTCAGAATCTAATTATTTTTTCTCCTTTTTAGACTCATTGAAGGTTCTTGCTGATGCTATATGTGCATACCCCAGCATTCACAGCAGGTAGGATCTGATAGTGTTGTTACTGTAGTCTTCTCTGTTCTATTCTTAAGGGGTTCTCTGCAGATTTTTTTCTCTCTGGTAGTGCTGTGGAGCTGTTTTTCTATGAGTAGGTTCCTGTTTTATTTATCTAGTGCACATGCATGAGGGCACACATGCAGGTGACAAAATACATTCCTGTCAAAGGGTTCACACTCTTCCACTGATCTGCGGGTGGCAGTAACGTACCAAGAAATGTTGCAATGCTCCAACAAAGGCAAAGAATTCAACAATTGTCAACAATTCTGGATTTAAAATAGTTGAAATCCATTTTGCAAGTGATTTATGACAAAGCAAATACATTGAACATGTTTACATTCAGTGTTGCTCACAAACACTTTAGCCTTAATGAACACATGTTTTGTTTGTTAATGAGAAAACTCCACAGGGCACCTTTAACTATTCAATGCCCATGTGTTTGACTTGAATTTGTTCAACCTTATCCTGCAGTTGTCGCTTTATGTTTGTTCCTGGCCCCGAAGACCCTGGTCCAGGCACCATACTGCCACGGTAAACATTCAGAGACAACTGCTCTTTTAACGTCATTGTGTGAGTTTCGTTTAATAGATTGGACAAATTTGGATTGACATGTTTTCCTTAGGCCTCCTTTGGCAGATCACATCACAGAGGAGTTCAGACAGAGGGTGCCATTTTCCGTGTTCACTACTAACCCATGCAGGTAAAACATAAGAGGCATTTAAAAAAGTATCACAAAGTGTTTCTTATGTAGAGTGATCAGGGTTCTGGTGTACACAAGGTTGGTTTGTAAGCCTTTGACAAATGTGTCACTGGACTTTTGGGCAGTGACACATTCACATTCTTAGAACCTAAATGTGACCTGATTTGTTTTTTCTGTCAGGATCCAGTACTGCAGCCAAGAGATTGT
The DNA here is from genome assembly GCF_023349555.1 of Cebidichthys violaceus. NCBI lineage: Eukaryota > Metazoa > Chordata > Actinopteri > Perciformes > Stichaeidae > Cebidichthys > Cebidichthys violaceus. Next base: position 9,940,934 of record NW_027176395.1, on the reverse strand, counting down.
CATTATCAGGGAAGACCTGGTCAACAAGATGTGCAGGAACTGCATCCGATTGCCCAATAACAATCTTGACATTCCAAACCATGTGAGTTTCAGCTTCTCTAGACAAACCTTCGTACTGAAGGAAATTCCTTTCATTCAACTGACAACTGAACTAATACGTACGCCAAAATATTTCCATTGCATGCAACATTGTTTTTTATTGAAAAACAATGCATTTATAGGTCATAAGGCCCCCTTGCATGAAAAAAAGATAGATTTAAAATAAAAAATAGTGACTGTTCTTCCTTGCATATAATATGCAATATTTTCCTAAAAAACAATGTATGGACAATAATAATCCCTCTCAATCATCATTAATGACCTACTACAAGTGTGTTGTAGTGTCTGTATTCAAAGAGACCCACAGCCCCCAACTCTATGTCACTCCTCTGCAGTCCAAATATGGTCGCTGGTTGCAAAAAAAACCAAAAGCTCTCGCTCTCCTTTGAATAGAACTGACAATGCTGCATAAACACTTTAAAATCAGGCTCTATTTCTCACTCCTCTAACATGGTAGCGAGCTAGACTGCTTTTTCAAGTCACTTGTGACGATATTTACAATAATCCTGATAATAGAAGTTTACCACGATCATTTTATTGTGAGTGATTTTTATTGCGATCCGCAATACAATCCTATATCGTCCCATCCCTACTCCTTTAAAAAAAATACTTTTTGCTGAAAAGATGTTTGTAAACTACTCAGCCTTGGTCCTAACCCTCCTCTTCTTCCCAGTTTGTTAAGACCATCTTATCCCAGGGTCACTTGACTCCACTGCCTCTGTATGTCAGTCCTGTATTCTGGACGTACGACTACTCCCTGCGTGTCTACCCAGTCCCTGATGTCATCGTCTTTGCAGACAAATACGACCCATTCAGCATTAAAAACACAGACTGCCTCTGTGTCAACCCGGTAAGAAATAGAAGCCTATGTGAGGGCTCTAAAAATGTTTCTTTGTCAGAAAATGATAAGCAATTATTTAAATGTATATCATTGTCAATATGCACTCATGTTGTATTTGTCATTGTTATTTGGCAATCATTTATTTTTATAGGGCTCATTCCCCAAAAGTGGCTTCACATTTAAGGTGTACTACCCATCCAACAGAACTGTTGAGGACAGGTGGGATGTGTTCTTGAGGTTTCACTTTTCTCTCCACGTCATTCAGTACAGATACCTGTAGTTTCAACTATCATACTAATCAGTTATGTTTTTGTGTTTGCAGCAAACTTCAAGGACTCTAAAGAAAATCATGGATTAAGATTTTGTACATGGTTTATGTATGATACTGTATGCTTAAAATGGATTGATAATTAAATTGCTGTGGTTTTTTATTTTGTATGTATCTGTATCATAGATCTGTATGTATGCCCGTCATGAATAATAAAGGTTTTATTCATTATACAGAACATCCTGACATATTTGTACATGCACAATGATCAGCCCTACTTCGAGCAATCTCTAAAACTGTATAGTCCACTTTGCATCTCTTCAAAGGCAGTCTGTAGTTTTATGTTTTGAATGAAATTGCACTCATTAAATATTTTGTTCATATTTGCAAGCAATAGACTATTGATGTATACATGGCTGTTCATCAAAGGTGTTTAACAAAGGAAAGACCTTTACTTTGAAAATCCGTTGTCAATGTCGTTTGTAGTTAATTTTTTGGGGAGTCTTCATGGATGACTTGACTGTAAACTTGTTTTATACGAGCTCCGACAACCTGGGAGGGGTTAAAAAACATTTTTCACTCCGACCTTATCAAGATGGCGGATTGAGGAGGTCGACAACTTCCGGTCGTGCCCCCTGAATGCTTGTGATGACCTCAAACAAATGGCGTCGGATACCGCTTTTTGAAATTTGCAGGAAAAACAAACTTTTGAAAACACAAGGTAACAACGGGTGCGATTCAACTCTACTCCCTACTGTAACTACATGTAGGTTTAGCCTCCATACCAACGCGACGAATGTAATTTTAGAGCATTTTTCTCACCGAATCTTTGGAGTTCTTTGTATATTAGAGTTTACCAACGTTCTGGAGCTAACGGCGTCAACCGACGAACAGCTGATAATGTGCGCGCTATATTGACCTGCTAAGTAGTTTAGGGAACTTTTAATCAAAAATTCCAGTCAGACTAAGTCTAAGACGAAAGCTAAGCTAACAATAATTGATTTAGTAACCTAAACAGTTAAGCTAGCAAAGTAGGCCAACAGTAATCGTTGTGCTAGCTAACGATAGCTGTCGCTAACAAAGTGACTAACGGTGGACTACAAAGTTAAAGGTGAGGATCTAATGTTTGTAGAAACTCTATAACTTACACAGTTATGTGTTCGTTCTCATAAACTAACAGCTGACAAGTCATTGTGATGATACTTATATTATTTCATCATATTTAACGTTAGTGTTTTAAAGATTGTGGGTCGTTTTGTGTTTGTTTTTCTTAGTTTTTTGTAAAGATTAGTTAGCTAGGTTAAATCAATTAACCCTATCATCACCATCCTAGGTGATTCTCTTTCTCGCTTCTTGCCCTGACAGGAGACGGTAGAGACATGGCAGAAAGAGTGGCGGAGATGGAGGAAGATATCGGAGATCTGCCAGCCGGGGAGGATGACAATGACTCAGACAGAGATGAAGATGAGAGACTGTTTGCTTGGATGGTAAATGACGACATGGATGAGGACGAGGATGAGGTGGAGGACGAACAGCCCTTGGACACCGAAGCATCTGAATCGTTTGAGTTGGATACCCCAGCTGAGCGCAGTGGTCACATAGCAGTGATTGACAGAAACATCATGTATGTTTGGGGTGGATATAAGGTATGACGTTTATTAGATACATGTCCTAAAATCGACATTTTCAGTATATTTGTGATTTTTCTGCACATTTACTTAAAATGCATTCTCCCTGTTATAAGAATGCTCAAAACCACGGATTCTTTGACTTGTATCTGCCGAGAAATGAGATCTGGATTTACAACATGGAGTCTGGAGTCTGGTAATAGCTGTTACGTTAGAGTTGCACAATGATGCCATTGTCCTCAGCACTGGATTTATATGATTTGCATGCAAAGTAGACAAATAAAAACACCCGATTGTTTACAGGATGAAGCATGTAGCTGGAGGCAACCTACACACATCCATGTCAGGCAGCTGTGGGGTGTGTGTTGATGGAGTTCTCTACTTATTTGGAGGTCATCACGCCAGGGGAAACACCAACAGGGTACAGTTACATTAAGCAAATTTCTTAACACTCTCACCTGTCTCATATTTATTCATAGGACTGTGAAGCAGGTTTACCGTTTGCGAATATTTCAGAATGCCTGTATTTTGTGCTGTGCTTTGCAGATCTATCGCCTGCCCCTTAGAGCTCCCAGCCTTGTTTGGGAGGAAATGAGGGATCTTAAAGGACTTCCTCCATCCTGCAAGGACAAGCTTGGTTGCTGGATTCAGAAAAATAGGTGAGGGATGACTACCCTTTTCCCCCTGGATTTTGATGTTAACATTGTTAAACATCACGCACACTTCAGAACCATGTTTGTTTAATACAAAATAATAAATCCACAAGAGAAGTCACCGACTGTTAATCTTGGGAGAGATATTTTAAGGTAGTTTTGTCTGATATTGTTTCCACAGACTTATATTCTTTGGGGGCTACGGCTATGCTGCACAAGGACTTCATCAAGGGACTTTTGAATATGATGAATCGTCTTCACTTGTGGTCTGTAAACAACAACAAAAAACTTCACATGACAAACACTGACTGACTTGCATCTTTTTGTCGGTGTTTATTTCTAAACTGTATTAGTTTAAATAAAAGTATTTCATTGCAAGTTAGACAAAAAAACCTGGAGTGTCTATTTCCTGTAAAGACATTTGATGATGTATTTTTGTTTGCTGCTGCAGTGGGACAGCCCAGGACGAGGTTGGAACAACCACATCCACGTACTGGACCTGGAGACATCTACATGGAGCCAGCCCAACACCAGGGTAAACACATGCACAACACTACCAATTTCACTTGCAAGTGAAAAAAATATTTGACATTATCTATTCTCTCTGTGGTACGGCCTGGTGTAGGGAAACACCCCATCACCCAGAGCAGCTCATGCTTGCGCCACAGTTGGTAACAGAGGCTATGTGTTTGGGGGACGATACAAGGTAAGGAAATTAAAACAAATTCAAGGTGAAGGTGTCTTAAACCTTGTTGTGAATTATTTTCATATGGTTGATATTACCTACCTGTTCACTGTGAAATGATTAATTTCAACTGCCATCTCTTTCTCCCTTGGTCCACAGAACTACAGACTAAATGACCTGTACTACATTGACCTGGACACATGGGAGTGGCATGAAATGTAAGTGGTGGTCTTTTCTTTTATGTAGGTCCAACTACAGAGTAAGACAATAGTTATAAATCGTTTAATATCAGGTCAAATTTTGCTAATCTAATTGTGCCTCAAAAGTTATACATTTTTCTTCCATCTTTTCCATTGGAACATGGTCACTTTCGAGCATTCTCTCCATGTCTTCTCTGACCCTGTTGTAGGAGCGTTCCCCAGCAGGGTCCTGTGGGCCGCTCTTGGCACTCCTTCACTCCTGTGTCACCAGACCACATCTTCTTATTTGGAGGTTTCACCACAGACAGAGAGACACTGAGTGAGTCTGACACTTGTTCTGGAGTAACAAATAATTCCTCGTCTACCTCAAAATGATCGCTTGTCTAATAGTTATCTGTTTTTCAGGTGACGCTTGGCTGTACTATGTGAGCAAAAATGAATGGAAGCCTTTTAAACACAGTCACACAGAGAGCCCGAGGTAATCCTCACATCAAGTTTCAGCTAAATGACTCCGAGGGAGATGACCACTCATTTGGGTATGTGTTTCTGAGGGAACATAATGTATTTGGATAATTCTTCACATTGTGCTGTGTGTATTTCAGACTGTGGCACACAGCATGCTCTGGTCCTGATGGAGAGGTGTTTGTGTTTGGAGGATGTGCCAACAACCTGTTGTCTCATCACAGAGCTGTAAGCTGCAAGTCATATGTTAATATAACATACATTAAATGTTTTCTACTGAATTGAACTAAACTTTTTTTTTTTTACTCGACAGGCTCACAGCAACGAGTTACTGGTTGTCAACGTTCAGCCCAAATCACTAGTTCGGTGAGTGTGAATTTATTTTACACCTGAAATTGAGATGGTCTCCTTTTTTATTATTTTGTTCTCATATTGTCCTTTCCCCACTCACCAGTTTCTGTATGGAGGCCGTTCTGCAGCACAGGGAGCGTTTGTGTAGTTACTGGGACTGCTTGCCGAAACACCTCCTGCACAGCCTCAAACAGAGAATGGCACGCGTCAACACACTGGGCTCCTAGGCTTAGAGGAAGCCATCAATCTTGTCCAGAGGATTACAGGAGACTATGTATGTATGGATGGATGGATGGATGATATGATAGTCCTATTGAAGCATTAGTTTAATGTGTGTGGACACATAAAACAAATTCTCTAAGCAATAGTGAACAGCTGTGGAGCTGTTGGAAATGGGACCTGACAGAGAAAGAGAGCAGAGGTCCTGCACTACTTTTGAGTTAGTTTATGTTCTGATTTTAAGCAGGACTTCTTTCATTTCTCCATCTGAAAAGCTTAAATATAATGTTTTTATTTCTGTGTTCTAAGATAAATGGATTGCTACTTCTGTACTGGATACAACAACTTGATTTGATAACTGCAAGTTCAGGAAAGCTGAACAGTGCTTCTGTGTTTAAGATTCTGGGGAGTTTTGTTGTTTAAAAGGTACAGTGTGTAGCAATTAGGGGGATCTCTTGGCAGAAATTACATATGTATATTAAAAAGGTATAACCAAGAGTCAGGGAAACAGTTTTAGTCCTTTAAAACGAATACATGCCAGTCACTTGTTGGGATTGTAGTTTTTAATTGGTTTTCCTCAAAAATGTATAAAACTTAAAATATGAGTAATGTCTCAACACTAAACACAGTGGTGCGAGGCTGAAACAGGTTTGCTTTAACAGCGCAGATTTCTTTTTTTTTTTTAAGGAGCCTGTTGCTTCAATGATTGATATAACTTACGTTTGGCATGATCTTGAATAGTATAAGTTCTCACAAACCTAAAACTAGCGCTTTGTTACACAAAACTATCTCCTCTGAAGCCACAGAGATGTTAATTTGTATTTATATAAAAATGTATTTATATATTTGTGAGAAAATGTGTGAGTTCTTTATTCTGAAAGGCTTTTAATGCCTTTTTAAATTGTCATGAGTGGTTCCGGTAGCATTTAAATTTTGTTTAATCAATAACTTAAATACGTTGAGTGTATTGGATGTTGAGCCACTTTGCACTGAAATGCCTAATGTCGGTAGGGCTTTGTTTGTATTTGCCTGGTTTGCACAATGTTCCCTTTGGTGTTTTTTATTGTAGAATACAATGCATAATTTTCATTCGTACTCAAAGAATAAAACATACCATTAGCTGTGTTCTGTTCAGCTTCAGTTCTGTTTTTTCATTTCAAACAAATTGTTGGTCAACACATACAATCAGTATCTAAGCTAAAATGATTGATATTCTGTACAGTGATGATCAGATCTTGTAACGCTCGTGCTTGAAATCTAGGTGAAGTCGGCAGAGTCCCACAGTTCTGTGTTCAACCGTCTCTTATTTCTTCTTGACAGCCAGCAGGTTTGGAGCAGACACTTTAACTTTGCCTGGCATATTTCTGGATAGATCAGTATCCTGCAACACAGGATGATATCAGAGGGGATACAGTTTTAACTGTTAAAATCTTTAGATGTTTTGTTCACATACTATACCAAGACCTTCTTGCATATAATATGCCAACTCTAGACATACTATACTATGACTTTTTATGTTTTTTTCAACAAACTTTTTTGGACGTGCAATACTAATACTTTTTTTGAGTTACTTATGTCTTTTGCCGACTTACTATATTGTGGCTTTTCTATGGCTTTTTAAATAAAAATGTTGACATTCTATACTATGATTTTGTATTACTTTTTTCGACATTGTATTAAGACTTCGAAATACTATAGTATGAAATTTCATTATTTTCAACAAACTAAATGATTTTTTTTGTACACAAAGATGTACATTTAAAAAAAAAAATGGTATGTCATCAAAAAAGCTATACTATAAGATGTCATTAAAAATCATAGTATGTTGTAAAGAATGTCACAAAAAGACAGTATAGTATGCTATAGAAAATGAAATATAAAGATAGTACTATATGTCAGAAATTGGCATAAAAAATTGCAGTAAACTTTACCTTGACACTGCGGAACAGGTCTTTCTCTCTGGTTGAGGCATCTCTGGCTTTCATGAAGCTGAAAACTGCAGTGCGTGCAGCTGGTACAAACAAAGAATAACAATTTTTTAAAGCATTCAGCAAAGGCTTTCTGAATATTAGAATGGATCACTATTCTTACCTTTTCCTTTCTTCTGAGAACCTGGTGTCAATTTCACCTTGTGTCTGTGGTTAACAAAACAAACTTATTCAGCCACTGCAAGCTTCCCTTTGTCACTTAAACACAACAAGATTAATTGCACATACTTGTAGTTGGAAAGGGCAGTGTATGGAGCACAGACTGGCACAGCAAACAACAGCACATCTTCAGGATGAGGCTGGCCCGACAGAGAGGTGAGCAGATCCTCTGCTTCCTGGGGCGGCACAAAGGAAAACTAAAGTTAAACTAATGCAGAAGTAAACTGAGTGTTGCCTTAAAGGGGCAGTGTGTAGCATTGTGGGGGGGATGTATTCGCAGGAATCAAATATAATATTCATAAATATGTTATCCTCATAATCACCTGAAACTAAGAACTGTTGTGTTTTTGTTAGCTTAGAACAAGCCCTTCATATCTACACAGGGAGCGGGTTCACAAAGTCTCCCGTGTTGCACCACTCTGGAAAGAGTCTTTCAAGTTCTCAATTTGTGAGACTGCGGTAACGTGAGCCGGAGGATTGAAACCGTGGTACTGCCAGCAGCCATCTGACTTTGCATTCGGTGGCTCACGCTACCGCAGACTTGGAAAGGGAAGAGTGAGCGGAGGGGTATTTGGTTGGTTGCAATCTGCAACCACACCATTAAATCCTGCACACTGTCCCTTAATAAACACTCATTTATCTCCAAAATGTTCTTTGAATTATTTGAATACTGTACATACATCGTAGACAGAATAATGGTTTCTTTCTATTAACTATAAGAAGTATTTATTTATTCAAGTTTACATTAAGAACCCACCTCTGCACCAGGGTTGTCCGGGTCAGCATCATCTTCCTGAAGGACAGAACACCATTCAAAAAGGGATTACAAAACATATACGATACAAAGGTAACTTTGTTAAAATCACCACACATATAGTACACTTCAGACACTGGTATTGGATCTTCATTGTGTCACGTACCTTGTCCTCCTGTTCAGCAGGACCTCCTTCCTCTCCAGGCTGTCTCCCCTCATCACCCTCCCCTGCTATGGTCTGCTCTGTTTTTTTTGCTGCAATCTCCTCATTACGAGGTTTCTGGGGTTGTTTCTGAGGGGCTGGTTTCCTGACGGGTTCGTCTTTCCCCTTCCCCTTCTTTCCTTTCTTCCCCTTATCCTTCTCTTCCTTAGTGGAACCAGCTGACTACAGAAAAAAAGTGTTTACACCGTTATTCATTGTGTCAGTCTCAAGGACTGTGCACATGACAACTGTGTTGGCCTGAGTTGCAGTTACTACTAAAATTTTTACAGCTGGCGTGATGGCAGTGTCACTGGACAGAACATAGTAATGACTGCTTAGAGAGTAGTTTTATTATTCATCCTCACCCCAAGCAGCTGCATCATCAGCTCCCTGTCCTCTTCATCCTGGTCTTTGTACTTCTCTTTGATCTTCTTTAACTTGTTCTGCGGTGACAACAGGGAAGATATACACACAAAAACAACATAGATTGAAGTATAGGATCAGTTAAGGTTCAAGATTGATCCTTCAAATAGACTCACTATGACACGTAACACAATAGGTAAGGTATTGTTAAAAGAACTGACACTGTACCAATCCATTTTGTGATTGATGATTAAAAAAATTTGCTGCAGATTATGAAAAGAAAGATATGTTCCTACTCATGCTCTTACTAATTATACTGATGTTGTTTGTCTCCTAATCCCATGTACATGGTTTTATTCCTTATTAGTTTTAGTCCTGGAATTTGTTGTTCTCTTCTAAATTGTATCTCCCCAGGAAAGATTTGCAAATTCATACTTGTATTGCTGAAGTTGTATTACTTTGTTTTCTATTTGAACCTAAGAACAGAACATCTTATTTTATCTTATCAAACTCCTCTCTTACCTTTTGACCTCTCTTCGGTGGCGGCTGGGAGGGACCTCCTCCACCTTTGGATCCCTGATCGACTGCTGATCCAGCGGACAAAATCTCAGTCTTCTCCTCAGTGTTGCAACCTTCCTGTTTCTGCTTCTTCTTCTTCTCTTCTCTAGTAGAAAAAGAAAAAAACACCTGATTGTATCAATGACTGGACAATTAGAAAGTTATTAATTAAATAAAGTTTACATAACGCCTGTTACTTTTTTTTCTTAAACCAACCAAATGTCTCAACACTACCTGTTGCTGAAAGCCTCTCAGGTTTATGGTAGGAGCTTAACAGGAAAAAGTACATGTTGAACATAACTTCATGTATTTTATTCCATTCAATTACCTTCTTTGCTTGGCAGTCATGTGTTTCCTCCCCTGTGCGTCTAGCTCAACCTGAAGAGAAATTAATGAATCAACATGAGTATGACAGTTATGCCTTTATGATATCACCTAGATGAAAGTGTTGTAATGTACACTAACGCTAAAATGTTTGGGGTCTGAGAGGACTACTCTATATTTTGTAATTGTATGTCATGCTTTTCGGTTGGAGACAGTCTTCTTTACAAATAGATGTTATTTTGTATGAAGGGTTTGTTCATGGGGAACAAAACGCTGTACAATTTTCAACCAGACTGACTATTGAAAGGGCAGAAAGAGACAAAGATCCCTCTGAGCAACAGATGACTAAGAACAGAAGAAATCACCAGTGATTTTAAAAGGAAACTGGAAGCTTACCATTAAAATGTGTGCAGATTTAATAGGAACAGGTTCCTGTTTCAGTGGCAAGTGCACAACTATGCCTATAACAAGCTGGAATTAACAGGTGTGTTGCTTAAAGTAAAGCTTTTAGTCCAGGGTTTTACCTGAGTGCTCAGTTCCTTTTTGAAACCAGGGTTGTGGGTATTCCTAGAAATAAGGAGAGACACTTTGATTAAGTACCATTCATTGTTCTGTGCAATGATTGAACTATTAGGTTTGTAGAAAGGTGGGCAAGACCTTCTTATTCTTACAGTGTCAGCATTGTAATGGTAATGTTACCTGCTGGGCTGTAAATGAGACAGGGAGATAGTTGTATCTGGAAAGCTGAATTCTTCACTCTCCTCATTCTTTATCTCCTTTTCCTCCTCGCTGTCTTCCTCTCCACTCTTCTCTACCTCTGCCTCCAGGTTGTCCTCCTCAGGAACAGTGGCCAGTTCTCCATTCGCACCATCATTCCCCCCACCCATCCCTCCATCTCCTATCGCTCTTTCCTCACCCTGATCTTCATTACTGCTGTCATCACCTGCAAAGCAACAGAGTTAGCTACAACACCCGATTGTAGTTGTTGCATACACAGTAAATCCAGTCATTAATTTTGTGTCTGCTACCTATCAGCTCTTCTTCCTCCACTAACAGCTCGGCAGCTCTAGATGTGGCATCCTCCATGTCCTCCTCTACAGTTTTCACTTTTCTCTCCCCTCGGTGCCGAAACACACTTTGCTCATCGACCTGCACAGAGACAAGCGTGAAGTTAATTGTTTGAAGACAAATAATTAATTATGTACTCACAGCTCATGATGGTATGTACCTTGAAGAGAAATCCGAAGCCCATAATCAAGTAAGAGGGTGGCAGAAAGTTTTTCTTTCCTGGAAAGAAATATGTCAAATGTTAGGTCCTCTGTTAGATGCCATCATTTGCAGTAACACTTCTCTGGTGCCTGAGAAAATGTATACACCTTAAATTTAAAATTGTAGTGTGTCATACCTCTGATCATGAAACTTCCAGTGGTCAGGTACTCTCCAGTGGGAGCCGTCTTAGAGACCTGAACACAGATAAAAAATATCACGCTAATTAATGATAAATAATCAATGTCATAATTTAAGCATTTTACTGCTTGTAGTTTTTCATTTCCCCATGTCTGATAACACTCTTTATATCTGTTACCCTGTGGAGTTTTGGCCACTAGTAGCAATATGAACACCATAAGGAATGTAACAATAGACCATCAAAAGTAGGGAATAAGATGACCGGAAGACAGCAAACATGGAATGTAAACAATGCACAATTAAGAATAAAAAAAAAATAGCTTTGAAAATGTTTGCTGAGGATGGAAGTGCACTAATCACATATGTTAGACCACAACGATACACACAACAAGTTTGGTCAGAAACACTGAATGTGAATATAACTGTTTAAAATACCCTGTGGAGTTTTCTTGTAAAGGTTAAGGTGAGTTATGTCACACATGTATTAAATATAATACTTTCACACTAATCACACTTTTAAAATATGATGATAATAAAGAAACAGCAAACATGAAAATATACTTTGCCTCTTGGCTTGTTAGCAGCAAATATACTACCTTGTTTTCCCCCTTGCTTTAGCAACCCCTTTGAAGCAGTCATTTCATTTTAAAAGTATGGAACATGGTAAGTACATCATTCCCCATACATAAAAGTCGAATTATAATGGCCACTGTCCGAGAAATACATTGTAATTTAGATGCTACTTATATAAAATGGTATCAGTAGTCAGTGTGTGAGAGGTACAAATAGTATATATATATATATATATATATATATATATATATATATATATATATATATATAAACATGAAAAGCTGGAAAATTCAGTTGCCTGATATTGATGACTTACCTGATGATGATGAACCCACCAAGCGCTGGTGATGATCTTGGCATCCCAAGCAGCACTGTAGCACACAGACATAGTGCCAGCTTCTGTCAGGGTACGAGGAGGGATGGGGACACCTGCAACAGGAAGATAGAGGGGCAGAGACAAAGTGGAACAAGTAAAAATCAAGTATGTTCACAAAACATCAGGTCAAATAGTGGATGGAAATGCACAGGTTTACCTGAGGGGTTTTTGATGACACAGCTAGTCGCTCCATGGAGGTCGGCATGAACATAAATATCACCTGACAGAGTAAAAGGCACAAATGAGGGGATAAACCAGCTCCATTTTGAAGCAACTTACTTTTTAAAAAGGTAAGAGTATATAAGGTCATTTATTACCAGCACGGAGGTAGCGTTTGACAATTATCTCGTTCTGCTGCTGATCCCTTCCTGCGATGATGAGATAATTCTCTGAGCTGATGAACCACAAAAACTTCTCAAACCTGCCAAATGGGGAGAAAGGATGAGAGGATGAAAGGCTCCACTGCTAGTCATGTACATATAAAAATACTGTCTTCAAGTCTGACTATGTATTAGGCACATATGGTTATGTGTTACTTACCAGTAGACTTTCCTGGCCTTCTGAATGGTGGTCACAGTCTGCACCTCTTTCAGTGTTTGCTGTGTTTTTTTCTCTGCAGATTTCATAGCCTTGAATGACATGAAAGTAGAAGAACATTGAACAGTATACAGTGGTTATAAACAATGATCCTTAGAAACACAAATACTTGCGCTGATCATAATGATGTTCCTTATGGGGTCAGATCAGTCTCAATAATTGCAAATACACACAGAAAGACTCATAAATGCAAACAGAAAGATTCACAAATGCGCACAGAACAATTCACAAATATATTAGATTTACAAATGCACACAGAAGGATTTACAAATAAATTTGACTCACAAATGCACGCAGAACAATTCACAAATACATTCCAATGCACACATTAATAAATTACGATATATATAAATGTAACAAAAAAAATCACAAATATATTTCTGCATTTGAATGTATATGTGTGTGGCTTTTTCTATTTGTTTGTGGATTTGTACGTATTTGTTTGTGGATCGCACTGTATTTGTTTGTAGATCGCTCCACATTTGTGTGTGGGTTTTTTGAGACTCCCCTGACGTCTCAGGATTCGCAAATGCGTTTTTTTCAACATGGACCTATCTGTAGCCAATCAGATGTCAGCCTCATTTTCAACCAATCACATGTGCGCAGCTTCCCCCTCCACTTCCCACGAGGCTGCCAGCTGTGTTCACACCAAACGCGGTGCGAATTATTCCCGCAACGAGATTACATACAAAGTCTATACACAGACGCGATGAGACTGGAGTGACGCAAATTTGCGATGGCGCGGCGCGGCGCGATTGACACAAATTCGCTTCAATCGCCAAAACGCCCCAAACGCGTGAGTTGAAATTTTTCAACTCTGGCGAAAAAATGGCGTGACGCTGCGGCGCGATAGCCTATCAGCGTTGAGATGTTCCTCCTGTCATAACTGACGTCCTGCCGTTGTTGAATAAGGAAATACATACTGTATCCGTCTGTGTTCACCCAGGGCTCTACGAAGGGACGTGCGGTCAGGGGCGCATCATGCAAAGTAAAAAACAAATAATGCTGTAACAGACTGTCTCATGTTTATCGTTTTGTATTGGATATGATATGTCCCTTCAGGGTTGCCGTAGAGGAAAAGCAACTCCCGCGTCAAAAACTAAAATAAAGAGAGAAGCCGTGGGCTGAACGAGATGTCTGGTCTCCTGACTCCGCTTATTACTGTCTTATAAGTGCCCCTCATACACGAACCCAGGACGCTCGGTTACAATGCTAAAATAAAATGAAAGCTGCAAGCAGCATTGATCGGGCCCTCGCATCTTCACGCATGTCGAGGGTACTGGCAGGACTCTGGTTGATGTGGTCATTCAGTTCTGTGACCATCATACACTGCATGCACGAGTTTGACGCTATTTACTGTGGTACCAACGGCATAGCCAGGTAATTTTGTCAGGTCTTAAGACTCAAATGTTTTGAGTGTATCTCCAAATACAATCCTAAATCTAAGCCTGTAAAGATTGACAAAAATAATTGTTTGTGAATATGCTTTAGTGTAACATAACAGACTGTCAAAGTAAATGCAGGTCTCAAAACCGACTGTTTGTTTGTGCAGGTAGCTCTGACAATCATTGCTGAGTGACTCAAAGCGGGAACGGTTGAGGAGAAATGTTCGAACGTTCTCCAAACATCTCACTTTGCACATATTTAGATCAGAGAAGTCTTATTTTCTGGTGGTGTGGCCAGGAATATTTAATAAGTTCATTGTTTGGACAGCTGTAATTTTAGAATCCTGCTTACGACCATGGTTGCCAGAAGGTGGCGCTATGAGCTAATATTGGCATGCTGGAGTTCTAAAGTCTTGACAGTCATCAAGCATGTCAAGTTTGGAACAGTTTTGAAAAAGTACAGTCGAGTTACAACAGCTTGATGTATGCTGGCGAACCATGTAAAATGGCCGCCACACCACGTTCTCAACATTCCATGAAACCTCAAGCTTTCTATAGCTTTCAATCACTAAGGTCTATAGATTGTTCTGACCAATTTTTTTGTTGATCTGATTAATTCCCTAAGAGGAGTTTGTTAAAGTAGAGCGCCTAGAAATGACAAAAAAAAAACACAAGAAATTCACACAAAGTTAAAAATGGCTGACTTCCGGTTGGGTTTAGAGCATGGTCCCAAGAGACTTTTTTTTAGATCCACATGTGACATGTGCCTGCCAAATTTTGTAAATCTATATGAAACGTAATGCGAGGGCTCCTTTGTAGAAATTTTGTAGGGGGCGCTATCGAGCCAATTTGCCACTCTGAAGCATTAAAATCATATCAGATAACTACATTCAGGATTTTAAATGTGTGTGACAAGTTTGATTATGTTTTGAGTATTTTTAGCCCCACAAAAACACCTTTGTTTTTCATGGCGAAGAATGCGTCGCCACAGCAACAGCCTTTCAAGAAACAACAAGCTTTGAGTAACTTTTAATCACAGAGGTCTTTAGATTGTTCTGACCAAATTCTAAGTTGATCTGATTAATTCCATAGGAGGAGTTTGTTAAAGTAGAGCGCCTGGAAATTGCAAAAACGACACTAGAAATTCATGCAAAATTCTAAATGGCTGACTTCCGGTTGGGTTTAGAGCAAGGACCCCAAGACTATTTTTCAGTCTACATGTGATACACCTGCTTACCAAATTTCATACATCTAGGTGAAACGTACTGCGAGGGCTGCATCGTCGAAATATTCTAGGGGGCGCTATCGAACCAACTTGCCACTCTGAAGCATTAAAATCACATTACATAACTACATTCAGGATTTTAAATGTGTTTGACAAGTTTGGTTATGTTTCAAGCTTTTTTAGCCCCTCAAAGACACTTTAGCTTTTCATGGCAAAGAATGTGCCATGGCAATGGCCTTTCACGAAACAACAACCCTTGAGTAACTTTTCATCACAAAGGCCTTTACATTATACTGACCAAATTTGAAGTTGATTTGATTAATTCCCTAGGAGGAGTTCGTTAAAGTAAAGCACCTGGAAATTGCAAAAACGACACTAGAAATTCATACTAAATTCAAAATGGCTGACTTCCGGTTGGGTTTAGGACATGGCCCCAAGAGACTTTTATTTAAGTCCACATGTGATACATGTGCGTACCAAATTTTGTTAATCTATGTGAAACGTACTGCGAGGGCGGCTTTGTCGAAATATTGTAGGGGGCGCTATTGAGCCGATTTGCAATTCTGAACGAATAAAATCATATTATAGAACTACAATTTGGCCTTGTGATCTGTGTGCCAAGTTTGCTTATGTTTCGAGCATTTTTAGCTTCTCAAAATTACTGTCGATTTTCACGGCAACAGCGTTCAACGAAACATCAAAAGCTTCATGAATTGGCATTATGAACTTCTTACACTTGTGTGGAATTTGATGTTCATCAGATTTATATACTAAGAGAAACATGACAAAGTATAGAGACTTTAACTTCCTGTTACCACTAGGTGGCACTATGACTATTATACAAAATTGTTCTGTAGATGTCTTCAGGACCGGAGACTCATTAAACATGGGAAATCTGGTAAAGGTCTGATGATGTGGAGGCGAGTTACATCAGTTTATTTGTTCACGACGAAGGATCGAAATTTGCAGAGCCGCCACGTCGCCACGCTTCAACAACTTCATTACAATTTTCACAATGAAGCATTATCAAGGTCTTAAGGCTTTTCTGACAAAATTTGAGAGGGATCTAATTAATCTGTGAGCAGTAGGGTGTCAAAGAACACAACCTAAGACTTCCTGTTGCCACTAGGTGGCGCTATTACTGTGATTCTAAATTGTCATATAGATGTGTTCCGGGTCAGGATCTTGTGACATATGAGAGATTTGGCGCAGATTAGACAATGTACGACCAAGTTACAACAACTTCCTGTTTCATGGCGAATGGTGTTTTTTTGCCGCCACGCCACGGACACATAATTCAATAACTTTTTGATCTTTGAGTAACATTTCACTGGCAAGGTCTCAAGAGCATACTGACCAAATCTGAAGGCAATCAGGTTTAATCTCTAGGAGGAGTTCGTTAAAGTATGATGCCTTGAAACAGTCCAAAAACATCATAAAATTCAAAATGTCCGACTTCCTGTTTGGTTAAATGAAAAACTCCAAGAGGATTTTTTGTACGTCCCATCAAGTTCCACATACCTACCAAATTTCATACAGCTAGGTGAAACTTAATGTTGGGGCTATTCTATAGAGCCAATTTTTCATTGTGCAGCTGGAAACACCAAGCATTCTGCGAGTTTCGCAAATTCTGGCTTGTGTGCCAAATTTCAAGATCTCACTAGTATCCCAAGCACCTCCTTTTCCCCTTCAAAGACATAGAATAAGAATAATTAAAGCTGCAAGCAGCGATGTATGGGCCCTCGCACCTTCCCGCATCTCGGGGGTACTGGCGGGATGCCGGCAGATGCAGCCGCAAATGTCTTTGACCATCGGACTCCGCGTCCCGGAGTTTAACTTATTTTTCCCGCTGGACTCTGCGATGCTGGAATTTATGTAATGCAAATATTCTACCAGTTCCTGTATCCAATATGTGGCGCTAGAGAACACGCGCAAACATACATTATGTTGCTCTACATCAAGTGCAGACCACATCATGTAAATGTCATGCAAATCGGATTCCGTCTGTCACATAACGCTGACTTCCTGTTGCCAGTAGATGGCGCTACGACTTTGAGTGAAAATTGGATTGTAGTCATCCTTAGGCAATGACTGTTATCAAGTATGGCAAGTTTGGGACAGATTTAAGCAAGTCCAGTGGAGTTACATCAGCTTGTTGTTTAATGGCGAATCACGTAAAATGGCCACCACACCACGACTACGCCATTCCATCAAACGTAAAGCTTTAAGTAACTTTTAATTGCAACGGTCTTTAGATTGTACTGACCAAATTTGAAGTGGACCTGACAAAGTCCCTAGGAGGAGTTTGTTAAAGTATAGCAAATAGAAATCAAGGGAAAATTCACACAAAAATTAAAATGGCCGACTTCTGGTTGATTTTAGAGTATGGTCCCAAGAGACTTTTCTTTAAGTCTATATGTGATACATGTGCCTACCAAATTTCATACATCTAGGTGAAACGTGACTATTTGTTCATCCTAAGCCACAGAAAACTGAGCTTCCATTTCACGGTGAATAATGCGTTGCCATGGCAACATATTTTAACGAAAACTCACAAAATTCATGATGAAGTATCATCAATGTCTTAAGGCTTTCCTCCGAAAATGTGAGGTCCATCAGATCAACTGGCTAGGAGGAGTACATCAGAGTATAAAACGTGTCATTTCCTTTTGCCAGTAGGTGGCGCTATGACTTTGAGAACATTTTGGCATAGAAATGTGCTCAAGCCTGAAATAGCATTATGCATAACAAATTTTGGGCAGATTGGACAATGTACCTTGGAATTACAACAACTCCCTCTTTCATAGCGAATGGCACAAAATGTGAGCGAAGTGGGCGCACGCCAAGTCAAGGTCGTTCAATGAAAACGCACCATTTTGATACATTTTCATCACAAAGGTCTTTAAATTGACCTGACCAAATTTGATGTTGATCGCATAAACTCTGTAGGAGGAGTTTGTCAAAATACAAAGCCTGAAAACGTAGTTTGATGGGAGTCGCATAAAATAAACGCCACAGCTACGCCATTGCATCAAACATAAAGCTTTTTAATCACAAAGGTCTTTGGATTGTACTGTCCAAATGTGAAGTGGCTCTGACAAAGTCCCTAGGAGGAGTTCGTTAAAGTATAGCGACTAGAAATCAAGGGAAAATTCAAACAAAAATCAAAATGACTAACAAAATAATTTCCCCTCGCGGGATCAATAAAGTTAGTATCTATCTATCTATCTATCTATCTATCTAAATGGCCGACGTTTGGTTGATTTTAGAGCATGGTCCCAAGAGACTTTTTCATATGATACATGGGGGCTGCTTTGTTGAAAATCTGCAGGGGGCGCTATCGAGACAATTTATAACGACCAAGCCAAGAATCCACATGAGATTTTTAATTTCATCACCTACGACATATGTACAAAGTTTCATGAGTTTTTGAGTATCCCAAATCACAGAAAAATCTGCTTGCTTTTTCATGGCGAACAAAGCGTTGCCACGATAACAGAGTTATACGAAAACTCACAATATTCATGATGAACTATCATCAATGTCTAAAGGCTTTCTTTCTAAAATGTGAGGTTGATCTGGTGAAATGGCTAGGAGGAGTACATCAAAGTGTAAACCTTGACATTTCCCTTTGCCAGTAGGTGGCGCTATGACTATGTGGAAATTGAGGCATGGGAATGTTTTTAGGCCTGGACTAGCATCCTGCATAAGAAATTTTGGGCAGATTTGACAATGTACCTTGGAGTTACAACAACTTCAATTTTCATGAAAAATTGACCAAAATGGATGCCACGCCACGCCAAGGTTGTTGCATAAAAACTCATGATTTTCATTATAAAAGTCTTAAGATCGTGCTGACCAAATTTGAAGCCAATCGCATAAATACTGTAGGAGGAATTCGTGAAAATACAAAGCCTGAAAAAGGGAAAAATGGCCAAAAAGAGCTAACTACTGTAGCGTCTTCTAGTGGCTGAAGGAAATGAAAATGTGAGGGTACGTTACAGATTGCTATGTGGACATTTGCCTCAAATCTTTTGATGATAGCCACAATGGTTTTAATGTGAGGTTGATTGACGTACAGAACCACGCCCCTTATAAGTTCA
This sequence comes from Cebidichthys violaceus, assembly GCF_023349555.1. NCBI lineage: Eukaryota > Metazoa > Chordata > Actinopteri > Perciformes > Stichaeidae > Cebidichthys > Cebidichthys violaceus. The sequence goes on along the minus strand of NW_027176395.1, from coordinate 9,921,514 downwards.
TTGGTCCATAACTTCTTAACTTTTTTGGGGGGGTTTTGATGAAATTGAATGAATAATGATCCACGTCAAATTTGGTAGCAATATGACACAGCGTTTAGGAGCAGTTTGCAAAAATGTGTTTTTCACAAAAGTCAAAATGGCGGAAATCTGAATGGGCGGAGCTTCATGATTAGAGTGTACTGATTGTAGAGCAAATTCAAGTGAACATGTGTGTCAAATTTCAAGTCAATCGGACATGTCGGGTGAAGGGCGTGGTCTCTTAAGCTGTAGGAGGCGCTAGTGAGTCATTTTTTCATACCACAAAAAACGGACCCATAAAATCTCAAATTTTCACGCAGCCCTGATGTGCCTGTCAAATTTGGGGAGTTTTTGAGTATGATAAAGCCCTGAAAAATGCGATTTAAGAGGCGAAATAATAATAATAATTCTTTGAATTTCAATAGGGCCTTCGACCCGACTTTGTCGTGCTCAAGCCCTAATAATTCTTTGAATTTCAATAGGGCCTTCGACCCGACTTCGTCATGCTCAGGCCCTAATAAAACCCCTTACAATTTCAATAGGGCCTTCGCTGGCCCGACGTTGTCAGTTGCTCGGGCCCTAATAATAATAATCCTTACAATTTCAATAGGGCCTTCGCTGGCCCGACGTTGTCGGTGGCTCGGGCCCTAATAATACCCCATAGAATTTCAATAGGCCCTTCGCTGGCCCGACGTTGTCGGTGGCTCGGGCCCCAATAATAATTCTTTGAATAACAATAGGGCCTTCGACCCGACTTCGTCGTGCTCAGGCCCTAATTAAAAAAAATAATACCCCATAGAATTTCAATAGGGCCTTCGCTGGCCCGACGTTGTCGGTTGCTCGGGCCCTAATAATAAAAACTATTAGAATTTCAATAGCTCGGGCCCCAATTAGAATAACAATAGGTCCTACACTACCGGTGCTCGGGCCCTAAATATAGGTTATTTTGTCCATGGTTGATGGCGGACAGTTGAACGGCTTCCAGGGCGATAAGCCACGCCCCCTCTCCAGCGCGTCTAGCGTGATTCACGCAAATGAACACAAATGGTCCCCGGCGAGACCGGAGGCGCGAATGACGCGATTAACGCAGCATGAATAATTCGCCGCTGACAGCCACGTGGGGAAGGGGTGCTGCTCATGTGATTAGTTGAAAATGAGGCTGACATCTGATTGGCTACATATGGAGCTAAATCCAGGTCAAAAGTTTTGATCATTTGAAAAAATAATTTTAACCTGAAAGTTCAAGTTGTGGTCTTGAACATTGAAAAATACAGCAATGTATTCAAAATAAAAATAAGTGAATGAAAAGTTTTTTTGTATAATTTTGATTCAGTTCTGTAATTTTTTTGACTACATTTATTTTTTTCATTTTCATTTTGATATTTGAGGTCTTGTATTTTTCAGTTTCAGATATTATAATTTCAGATTAAAAAAAAACAACTTCGGTTTCAAATCTTTTTTTTCACTTTCAGATCGTTTTTTTCAGTTCAGACTTTTGACCCTGATCTAGCGTGTGGGGCGTGGCTTCAACTGAGAGGGGCATATCATCATGAGTGACAGCATAACAAAGAAGGCTGAGGACCGTCTTCAAGGCACCGCGAGAATTATGATTCAACACTTTCTATACAACATATTCACGTGAATGCAGTGGGGAAAAAACTGTGAGCGCTAGCTATCCTGAAGGAAAGTTCGGAGGGAACCAGCTACTGGTTCGATTAGTCTTTCGTCCCTATACCCAGGTCTGACAACCAATTTGCATGTCAGGACTGCTATACCCTCGCCAGGCCATATCCTCCGTGGTGGTGCGCCGCGACAGGCACTAGGTTGGCTTGGAAAGGCTTGGGGCGAAGGTGCTTTTCAGCGCTCCCCACCCAGATCTCGCCGCTTTCCGGGGCCGTGGACTAAGTGATCGCTGTGCCTGCTCTCCCTGGGGGGAGGGACGGGTCCCCAGCGCAACTGTCGACCGGGGCAGACTGTCCTCAGTGCGCCCTAACCGCGTCGCCAGGGTGGGGATTGGCTCAAGTAAAAGGCATCAGGGGTCTGCGGCGATGTCGGCAACCCACCCGACCCGTCTAGAAACATGGACCAAGAAGTCTAGCGCACGCGCGAGTCAGAGGGAGACGCAACTGCAAACCCCGTGGCGCAATGAAAATGAGGGCCATTGTGCCGGCCCCGCGGCGTCGGGCACACCACCGGCCCGTCTTGTCCGCACCATCAGGGAGGTTGAGCGTGAGTTTGTGCGATAGGACCCGAAAGATGGTGAACTATGCCTGGGCAGGGCGAAGCCAAAAGGAAACTCTGGTGGAAGCTCATAGCGGTCCTGACGTGCAAATCGGTCGTCAGACCTGGGTATAGGGGCAAAAGACTAATTGAACCAGTAGCTTGTTCCCTTCGATGTTTCCCTCAGGATAGCTGGCGCTCAGTTTTTCCCCCACTGCATTCACGTGAATATGGTGTATAGAAAGTGTTGAATCATAATTCTCGCGGTGCCCACGTTACCTGAAGGCAACGTGGTGGAGGACGGTCCTCAGCCTTCTTTGTTATGCTGTCACTCATGATGACACGCCCCTCTCAGTTGAAGCCATGCTGACTCTGATCTAGCGTGGGGCTAGATCAGGGTCAAAAGTCTGAACTTGACTACTACTTTTGATTACCAATGTTGAATGCACTTATTGTAAGTCGCTTTGGATAAAAGCGTCTGCTAAATGACTGTAATGCAATGTCATGTAATGAACTGAAAAAAAACGATTTGAAACTGAAGAAAAAAAAAACTTGAATCTGAAAATATAAAATCTGAAACTGAAAAATACAAGACCTCAAATATCAAAATATATATGACAGTGAAAAATGAAAAAAACAAATGTATTAAAAAAAATTACAGAACAGAATCAAAATTATATTCAACCCAAACAAAAATATCATTCACTTATTTTTATTTTGAATACATTGCTGTATTTTTTCAATGTTCAAAACCACAACTTGAACTTTCAGGTTCAAATTATTTTTTCAAATGATCAAAACTTTTGACCTGGATTTAGCTCTATAGCTATGTTGAAAAAAACGCATTTGCAAATCCTTTGTATACATACAAATGCAGAAATATATTTGTGTTGGGGTTTTTTTACATTTATATAAATCGTAATTTATTATGTGTGCATTGGAATGTATTTGTGAATCGTTCTGCGTGCATTTGAGAGTCAAATTTATTTGTAAATCGAATATATTTGTGAATTGTTCTGTGCGCATTTCTGAATCTTTCTGTTTGCATTTGCGAGTCTTTCTGTGTGCATTTGCAATTATTGAGACTGATCTGACCCCATAGTTCCTTGCCGATCATACAATAATTTGTCACCATAACTTTTAAACTGCAATAAATCTTGAGTTTGCATATGGATAAAGGCTTACACTTTTCCTTGTCAATAAAACAGCTTTCTTACCTTGCCTACTGCTTCAATAGTTTTATGTTCTTTCTTTTCAGCACTGCGTTTGAAGTCATAATACCTAAAAATCACAGTGACAGCTGTAAAAACAACACCACATAATGCTTAATTCTATGTCTAAAGGAATACATGTAAACCTACTTTTTGGCATTGGCATAAGCCGACATGCCAAGATCCACATCTACTAATGTGGGCTTGTTCCTTTGCAACTTCTTGTTCTGTCCTTTGTCTTTATTTTTTTTCCCTTTCTCCTCTACCACATCTTTTTTCTCTTCCTCTTCCTCAGAAATATATGGATTTCTAGAAAGAAAAAGATACGCATGAGCCAAATGGTGTTACAATAACCAGAGCGGTCTGTGGGACTCAAGTTTCTGTATCAGAAGTTCTCACTTTAAAAGCATGGTGATATGGTTGGTCTGCAGCTTCAGGTCCTTGATGGCGCAGGCCACTGGGTCACCAGCATCTTGTGCCTCTTTGACGATAATGCCGATCTCAGTCCAGTCCACCTGATTCGCCAGTGCACTGCGCACCACCTGCAGCGCCCGCTCTACCACAGGGAGGTTCATCTCCACCAGTTCACCCTTTATTCTGTCCACCTCCTGCAATACACAAGACCAGATTTCATGAATTTCAGCGATGTTGAGATGAAATGACTGAACTTCCCTTTCGCAAATGTCAGTTAATTCTTCTCAACAACACCAACATTAATGTTTCACAAATACAAATAGGAAAGCAGGAGCCATTCTGTGCAGCATTCACAGCAGACGCACCTAAAAGTTGGCAGTAATACTGACCTGGGTTTGGTGCAAGGCCTCTAATCTCTGCTCGTGGTCCCTCTTAACATTTTCCAACTTCTTCAGAGCCTGTTTCTCCTGCTGCAAGGCCTTCATGTCAATCCTCTGACTCTCCATCTTAGAAAAGAACTCATCCACTGCCTGAGTGAGAGGATCACATTGGATTCATAGAACAGTTATGCCAGAAGTATGAATTCACATTGTAAAGAAGAAAGGGTCAATAATATTTCCTAAAGAAAGCATCAAGAAATAAATAAATAATAAATAAGCAGTCTTGCCAATGTTTACCTTATCAAAAGTATCAAACTCCAAATAGGGGCTCTTTGCATGCTGGACAAAGAGGAATGGGTGGAATTCATCATATCTGAAAGTAGACATCATTGACGTAAATGAATTAACAATATTGTAAAAATTTTAAAAAATGCTGGGTATAGACACAAATTGTGTTGAACAATCCCGGACATACGTGAGCAGTTCTTCACTGGCTTTGCCCGGAGTTAAGCTTGGTTTCTTCTCACTCTTTTGAATGATGTAGCCCTTGAATTAAACCGAGCAGAGTCTTTGTGAATACAACAATCTATTACAGGATCCTCAAAATAAAGAATGCTAATGAAAGATCCCTTACTTTGCCACTGAAGTTTTCTGTTTTTTCCATATACGTTTCTGCAATCTGCAGGGCTTCCAGGATTTTAGGTGCAACTGAAAAAGCAGTCAGAACAAATACTGTAGTTACAGAAAACCATTACAAATAATGGTTTTGTTTTTTTTAATTATATCTAATCGTAAATTACAACCACTACATAAATCAGTAACCTTTATTTCTCTACGATACCTGCATCAACTTGAGTGTCAACTTTGACAGAGCCGGGCAGTCCCGCCTCTATCAAACTGTGTTCTATCAGAGTGGCTCCATAGGCTGGAGGGGTGTTTGGAAAAGACACAAAACAAAGTTCAATTTGTTAATTTACATGATAAAATATCTTAAAGACATTTAACCTCAAGTGTGTCTGTTTCAGGTCAACTTTTCAGAACTGCTGCCTTGCTACTTACGAAGGTGAGGGTTCAGGATCTTTTTAACTTGCTCTCCATTTGGTGCTTTGCTGAGGATTTCAGTAAGTCTGCATAAAAAAGTAATAGGACAACATTATGTTTCACTGGTAAATAAATAGTAATACATGTTTATTGAATTCTGATAGAAGTCCATCTAGTCCACAAACTCAACAAGTACGTATAAAGATGTAGTTACCGATCTAAACTGAAGAGAGGTTCAGGGGGTCGGGCGCTCTCCACAGGGTACCGCTCTCTTACAGCAATCTTAACATCTTCTGCCTCTGCCTCTGCTGTACGAAACCTCAGCAGGTTCAGGATGGTGTACTCATGGTCTGCAAGAATGACGTTACCCTGAAGATGCAAATACACACACACACACACACACACACACACACACACACACACACACACACACACACACACACACACACACACACACACACATTAATGTCATGGTTCTGGATCCTGGCTGAGAAGATCAGAAGTTTGATATATGCATCTCACAATGTTTTCTCACCCTGTCATACAGTTCAATAATCAAGTGGTAGGCAGCCTCATCTGAGCCAAACTGGAGGTCAACAATCCTGTCAATCCCAAGCTGCTTAACCTGGGCCAACCGCCGTGACCTCAGGTGTTTTCGACACTACGGAGAAAGTTGCTTTAAACATTCAGTTTTATTACAACTAATACATAAATAAGCAAATACAGGAAAATCACAATAACAGGAACCGTGTACTGATATTAACATATCAAATCTGTTTAGGAATAGGAAAAAAAACATGTCAAACGGTCTGGTTGATGTTCATCACACTCAACTTCAAGGAAACAATGGTTTCAATGGAATTCTCAGTGAAATCTCACTTGAATCATAAATATAAATATCATAAAAGACTACAATACGGTGAAAATTAAACAGTAATGATATTTTTAAAGATGTTCTTACTTTCATTGCAAAGCCCGAAGGCATCATGTTCTTGGGCCATTCAAAGTCTGTGGAGTGAATCCGAGTCCCAGACTCAATCAGGAGAATAGCTTTGATGTCAGGCCTGGGACAAAGACATGACACTGACTTATACATAATGCCTGAAAGTGGTGGAATATACCTACATAAGTAAAGTATATGTATTGAGTTCTGTACTTGAGTACAATTTTGAAATATTTTACTCCAATTTCATGCCACATGATACTTTGCCTCCACTACATTTCTCAGGAAAGTACTGTACTTTTTACATCACATGTCAGCTATTGTATAATTAGCAGATTATGATTTTGCATACAAAGTATATGGTGAGCTAAAAAAATAACAGTGCTTTATATCGTGGTATTGCTTCTTTACTGAAGAGCTTTATGCCATGGGACACACCATTACACTTAAACGTGTGGAGAAGGTTTTTATAAACTGTCCTTACTTTTGCAGACGGATGAGATAAGTCTTGTTGTCGATGTCATACACGTTGTTCACTCTCATGCCAATGTAGCTGTGAAAGAATAAATGCATGATCAACATCTGTGGACACATTAATATGAACGCTTGTTAGCTTAGACACACGGCTGGGATTAATAACACGTATCACCTACTTAGCACTGATCTCGGCAATAACTGCCCTGATATCCACGGTGGTGAATCTTGTTTTCATTGTGAACGAAAAGCTGACCACACTTAGAAACAATGAGAAAAATCACATTTCTAGTAGCTACACTAGCAAGAAAAACATGCAGGGAATTACTGCACATGCGCACAAATGACGACTTTTTACGGAAGCCGGCGTGGAGCAAAAAACGAGCAAGTCCACGCCTTTGCCACACGCACCAGACATGAGCGAATAATATTAATTGATTGTGTGTGGGATAACACTGGTGCTTGGAAACTTCTATGCTATGACCTGAATGCAGTGGACCGGTGGTGCCCTTGCAGGGACTGTTTCTAGATATTTGCATGCTCATGGTAGGCTCTTTAGCATTTAAAGTGCACTAATGATGCACTACTCAAATTGGCTTATTGGCGTAAAAAACAGGGCAAGCCTTCGAAATGCATGCAAAACACCACCTAATATGGATCGGAACAAAAGGGTAACGTTGAATGTGGATATGCAGAACAACAATCCGCAGCCCAATGCAAAGACATCCGACCACCTAACGGTCATGACCCACCTCTGGAAAAAAGGTAAGGGGGAAGGGGGGAAAAACACCGTCGCGTCAATATCTGGGCCTGCAGCGAATAAAAGGCTTGATTGACATTTTTTAATACATGGTAGTGCTGCGTTGTTGCTTGTAAACTCCATTGTTTTAAGCGGTTCGACGGGAGAGAGTGAAACATTCAAACCGGAGTTTCCAGTTTCCTCCTCAGGTCAGAGAGGAGGGCGAAGGCGTGCTCCGTTACCAAGGCGACGGTCAGCTAACATGGCTATACTAGCGGGGCTAGGCTAACACCCGTGGAGCCAGTTTTCGTGTCCTTATGACACTTCGATGCGCAAAAAAACCCGTACATTTAAAATCCATTGTGACGTGTCCTATCCTGATACACTATGTTATGAATAATCGACGTACATGCGGCGGCTAAGACACAAAGGAATGCATTGTAAGTTGTGACCTAACGGCTGTGAGTAGCGTGATGATGACAGATCTGACACGATGGTCGTCCATCGTGGTTTCTCTCCGAAGATTTATCTCTTATGTTTGTTAGCTGTTTAACCTTTTTAGTAGCTAGCTGTGACTTTATTGTGTCTCTTGAGCAAATAACTGAGAACATACGTGGTTTTGACATGACGTTATGATGTTATTTTACTTTTTGATTTACGCTTATTTATTTGTTTTGGTGGCGGAGTCTTAACTAATATTTTGGGAGCTAACGCTAGTTGTTACCGACAATGGTGAACGCGAACAACAATTATGTCAGACACTGGCTCAATTGCATTGGCAGCGTGGAGTTCTGGCAGACACACACACACACACACACACACACACAGAAATAGAGAGTAAAGAGTAAATTTGGTCAGTAGCAGAGTAAAGATGTGCTCCTTTCTTTGATTAACAAGGAACATTATCTTAATTGTGTATTCATGCTTAACTTTCCCTTGTATCAGTCTTTTTAGCTTTTAAAAAAAATATATACATTTGTGCAGGCTACAAAACAATCAAGAAAATTGGGGAAGGTACATTTTCAGAGGTGTTGAAAACTCAGAGCCTGAAAGATGGGAAGTTCTACGCATGTAAAACCATGAAGCAGACAATTAACAGGTATGTATACTGCAACTAAAGGACAACATGCCCTGTACATAGGCAATCATTGGTGCATTTTTCTTGTGTACATTTTTACATTGTCCATTTACAGTGCAGCAGATATGCAGTTATTTTACTTTACAGTTAACAATATTGCATGTTTACGCCTGTCAAATTAAAAGTGCAAATGTCATCTGTTCTCTGTCATCAAGTCTGGAGCAGGCCAACAACCTGCGGGAAGTCCAGGCAATGAAGAGACTGAGCCCACATGCAAATATCATCCAGCTACATGAACTGATTTTGTGAGTACTATGTGTGTTGTCAATCATAAAGTTATTGTATTGCCTCAACCTAGTTTTATGTGGCGTGTCGTATTAATCTAACACAATGTTTCAGTGACAAAGAAACTGGAACTGTGTCTTTGATTTGTGAGCTGATGGAGATGAATATCTATGAGTTCATACAAGGTAAGTCTGAAGTATTAACAAGTGCAAGCATATAACAAATAATTATAACAATGAACGGGAAGATGTACTTGTACAGGGGTCTTTCTGTAAACTGTCGGGTAAATTATGGGCTTATATCGCTGCTTCATCCGTTACAGGAAGACAAACACCACTGCCTGATAACACAGTAAAGAACTACATGTACCAGCTTTGCAAGTCACTTGAACATATGCACAGGTAGTTATGAAAAAACTTCAGTTCACATTAAACAGTAAACAAAAACACAACATTAACCATGATTGTTTTACTTTTTTTTTACAGCTGTGGGATTTTTCACAGAGATGTGAAGCCAGAAAACATTCTCATCAAAGTGAGATGCATCATTATCATAATTTGCTTTAACAGTGGTAAAAAAATATTTCATACATGTTTAAAAAATGAATTTGTACAAATTGCAGCAAAACGGTCTGAAGCTTGGCGACTTCGGCTCATGTCGGAGCGTGTACTCCAAGCCTCCACATACAGAGTACATCTCCACACGCTGGTACAGAGCACCAGAGTGCCTCCTCACTGATGGTTACTATGGCTTAAAGATGGACATGTGGAGTGCTGGCTGTGTCTTCTTTGAAATCATGAGGTATTTCTAAAAGGGAAGGGCATAACATCTTATCTGTAATACCCATAGAACAACAGTTCATGAGTTAATGAGACAGGATGGGAATACTCTTATGAGGTTATACACATTCATCTCACAGAGTTGTCCTATATGCAATTACAATGTTACCAATGTCTGCGTCAGGGGCGTTGTTAGGCCTATTTTATAGTTATAATATAAATATAATAATTTGGCATTATTGGCTTTAACATTTTTTATTTTTTTTTTATTTTAATTTTGATGTCATTAAATTAAACTATTGTTTCTCATATGGACAAGTTATTTATAACTCTAACATGCTACATATGTGCGTGCGTTCTGGTTTGTATGTTTTCTCCCCCTTCAAATTACAATCCAATAGCCTATCATCATACTGAACGATATAACCCCGGGACACTAGGATCTTGGTTGAGGCTGCTGCGCTGGCTTTCTCACTCTGACAAGAAACGTCTCTCGTCAACGACAGCCAGGATTATAGCCAAGGAGTTTAACGTTAGCTCAAAGTAAATGATGCACGGAGTGAAATTGTAAGTACAGATAGTTACAGAATGTGGCTATCTGTAGTTAACAATTGTTACCTGCTTAAATTTAGGTTTACTTGAGGCAAATGAAAAGGAATATTGAATAAGCTAGTTAGCTAGCTAGCTATTTTGTTAGGAACTGTCTCCAGTGAGCAAGAGTGTGAACGAGGGAATTCGAAATACAAGAAATAACTCTTGACATCTCTCTATTCTTTGCATTAATATATCTCTCTAGTATTTCGAAACAATGTCAGTCCCTATAGAATGTTTATAATCAGTTAATGCTAGTGAAAACTAAATGTCATAGTGTCCCTCATAACACTAGTGTGTGTGTGTGTGTGTGTGTGTGTGTGTGTGTGTGTGTGTGTGTGTGTGTGTGTGTGTGTGTGTGTGTGTG